>NC_085007.1:24151514-24166514 GCF_963854185.1 Sardina pilchardus | reverse complement strand
TTAAACACCATGACATAAACTCTGTCTGGCTAGCATGCAGCTCACATACTCTCCTCCTTGAGCACATGTGTGTGTGTGTGTGTGTGTGTGTGTGTGTAGCCATGTGTGTGTGTAGCCATGTGTGTGTGTGTGTGTGTGTGTGTGTGTTTGTGTATACAATGGTGTGTGGATAAGACATACACCAGATTAATATACTGTATGTGTGTACATAAATGTGTGTGTGTGTGTGTGTGTGTGTGTGTGTGTGTGTGTGTGTGTGTGTGTGTGTGTGTGTGTGTGTGTGTGTGTGTGTGTGTGTGTGTGTGTGTGTGTGTGTGTTTGTGTGTGTGTATGTGTGTGTACGTGCACTATGTGTGTGTGTGTCCACTGTGATGGCTTTGAATGTATGCTGCTTGGCAGTCAGATGTTTGAGTTCTTTTTTCCACACTACATAGAGTCAGAGGGGGTTAATGCAACGTCACATTCTGGAAAATTCTGGAATCTCGCAAAACACTCATGCTGAGAACAGTGATAAAACAGTGCTGGGAAACCCATGTGTCCGTGAGTGGGAGTGGGAGTGAGAGTGAGGTCGAGTGTATGCGTGTGTGACACACAAGGAAAAAATGAGACCCCTCACAGTTGGGTTACCCCCATGGGTCTGGGTATGGTGAGTAAGCTCACCCTCTCTGGGTTGCTCCTTGGTGGGGCTCTAATCAGTGAGCCTGAGGTTCGGAACAACAGACGGCAAACTGTACACTCACTGGGCCTCACCATGCAGCTGCGCCGCAAGGCCCACTGAGGCCCATCGCGGAGCTGTCTGCCATGTGTTGAGACATGAGACTCTGAAACGGATATAATGCAGTTAATACTCACAAGCTGAAACACACAAAATAACGACTTTGAGTAGAAATGTGTGTCGTGAAATGACTTTGTTTCACACACGCACACACACACACACACACGCACACACGCACATACGCAGTGTTGTGCACGTTCACACTCTTCAGTAACTAGTTCAAAGTTCAGTTCACACACGTGCAAAGTGAACTGTTCACGTTCATAGTTCACCATTTTTAATTTTGAACTAGTTCAAATTCAGTTCATTTGAATGAAAATCTGTTTCTGACGGAATATAGGCTACAGCCACCTGTTGTTCTCATCTAATTGAGAATTTCTTTTAGGTCTATGGCAGATACCGACGCCTAATAAATGCGGCCGCGCATTTATTAATAATTAATAATAAATGCGTCAGCTGTGCATGCCTGACAGCAGAAGAGTGTAGTTTTTACACCGGGAGTATGGAGGAAGCTGCCTTGCTGCATTACCTGCTGCGATGGAACTGTTCAGTGACATATAGGGCTCTTTGAACACGTTATGCATCCCTTTATCATCACTGACAAGTGCAGAATCTTTCCGCGATTGCATTCAGCAGCGGTTCTGTGTACAATGCATCATGCGTAACGTGATCATGGGTAATGTAGTAAAGTAGTGCAAAGCTGTAGGCCTAGTTTAGGAGTGGCGCCCGTGGGCAGTGAGTGTGACAACGACATACTGTTTCTAAATTGCCAGCAGATAGTGTCACTCGACTTCTCAGGACAAAATAAATTCCGTAACGTTTAATTGGACATCAACAGTGACATTCGTCGTTCATTTCCCAAAATCTGAGCAAATTCACGTTCAAATTCATTATTTACAAATGTGTTGCGTTCAGTTCAGCGTTCACAGAAAAATGAGCGTGTTCAATGAACACGTTCTTTTGAACTCGTTCATGCACAACACTGCACATACGCACACACACACACACACACACACACACACTCACTCACACACACACACAAGGGAGTCTTAGAATGAGGTAAACTATGTGTAACCTCTTCAAAATGTGGACCAGATCTACCTATTAGTCTAACTAAAAGCAGTTGCTGACAGCTCTCTTGCTCTTATTCTATCATTTTACCCACACACACACACACACACACACACACACACACACACACACACACACACACACACACACACACACACACACACCACCCTCTCTCTCTCTCTCTTTCTCTCTTGGTCTTGGTCTCGCCCTTTCTCACAGGGATGTAAGTTTTATGAGAGAAGTTAAGTCAGCCATTTCTTCCACTAAAACATCCTTAGCTGGTTCACTCAAGCACAAAACACAAGACAGACTGACATTCCTTGATCTTTTCTTTCATCTGCAGGCAGTTCATGGCGGTCCAGTGGTTGGGATGCAACTCAAGTTCAATTAAACATTTTTTTCACCTAAAGTACTGGAATCTACAACTAAAAGACCACATCCATCTCCAACTCAACCAATCAAATACAACCAACCAGTGTTCAAGTCATGTCATATCCGTATCCTGTATCTTATTGAGACTTATCTGTGGAAAACAGCAGGATATGGAGTACTGTATACTGTACATTGCTGTGCTGGACATTATAATGCTTTGGATAAGAAGTACAGGCTTTTTAGGTTCACTTGGCTTATTTCTAATAATCTCCCGGTACACATTATTATGTTCTTGATGCTTTGTTTTGTGTGTAGGGACTTAATACTTTCACTGTTAGCTATTTGCGCTGTAAGTGCTAAAGCCAGTGAAACTCAGCACTGTTTTGATCAACATACTGTAGTCTAGCTCTCATTGTCATGGTGAAAAAGACCCTGAGTTCAAATTACTCCACACATACTCTTTAAATTAATCTTTGTTACCATTTCAGGACTTCTGCTGGGAATCACATAATTCGCCACACAAAATGTTAAATGTTGCACAGTAGCCTATTGCTTATACAGACATACTGTACTCTCAACGAAGTCCCAATGCAGTAAGTGAAGAGACTCGTGTAGTGATATGGAAGACTCAAAAAACACAAAACCCGTTTCCACTGACAACAGACATTCCTGTTTTGCAGTAGTCATAATAGCCTACATAATGATTGGACCTCCGAATTATGGGAAAGCCTGCTCATGTTAATGGAACTGTCGGCAGCATATTTATATTCCTGAATATGTTTATCAACTATGTGATTGTATTTACCTAATCATTTCCCTCCCCTTGATGTCATGTCCTTCTCCTGCTGTGCATGTGGGATAGTGGCTGGATGGGCAAGCGCCAAGGAAACACTGAACAGTGCTGCAGCAGGAGAAGGGGTGAGTCATCTCGCTGTCTGACACACATACACGTGTACGCAAACACACGTGCATTCTCTCACACACACACACACACACACACACACACACACACACACTCACATACACTCACACATTCACATACACTCGCACTCGCATACACGTGCATTGACACACATGTGCACAGACACACACTCTCTCTCTTTCTCTCTCTCTCTCTCTCTTTCTCTCTCTTTGTATAAACAATGCTCTGGTTTGGTTTGGTGTAAAGGTATGCGATGTCTGCTCCACGGATGAAGTCCAGATGTACCTCCCGCAGCACTAGAGAGAGAGAGAGAGAGAGAGAGAGAGAGAGAGAGAGAGAGAGAGAGAGAGAGAGAGAGGAAGCTGGAGGCCGTGTTTGACTTTGCTGACGATATTTCATTTGAATAGTTGTGTTTCAGCTCTGAAGCCAGCTGCTAATGCAGATGCTACACTCTGCATGTGCGCTGTCTGACACACACACACACACACACACACACACACACACACACACACACTCACAAAGACACAAATGTACACACACACACAAGGGTAGAATTACACTGTATGTTTGAGGGCAAGTTGTACTTTTGTGCTTTGGTGTAGACAAATGTGAGCTTCTTAGCTATAGCAATCATCAAGGTCATGTTTTGGTGTGGTTTGTTTGTTGTTTGTTTTGTTGCCTGGTGTGCTTTGTTTGTTTGTTGTTTGTTGATTTACGGTTTGGCGTTTGCTACTGGCCCAGATTTCACGACACCTGGTGGAAATGTCTATCATGGACTAACTGTGCGTTCAGACCAAGAGCGACTTGAGCTTCCAAAATCGCTCTGGACGCCCTGTCAAGGACGCCGTGGGAAGCTTGGATGCTTTGGCCGCTCTGACGTAGTAGCATTCTATGTTCGTTGATGGTCGTTTGGTCGCTGAACCGCGTCATAGCTCATTACCATAAAGTTAAACCACTTTCAACTTTCTCTAGTCGCTCAAGACGCCCAAAACGCGACGCCGACGGATTGGTCGCTGCGGGCAGCTGAGAGAAGCCGGCTTCCATTGAAAATGAATGACTTCATCTTTGGAAGCTCAAGTCGGCAGCGGTGTGAACGCACAGTAAGGAGGCCGATCCAATCCAATCCCAAATCACTGGGTGGATCAACAAATTTAGGTTCACATTGGTAATATTTTGCTGTTTGGCACACAGCATTTTGTCTTGGTGGACGTCTGCACTCTCCTAGTGCCTTTCTTGTTTAAGTTGTGACAAGTCTGGTCCTAAATTAAAGATCGACCAATACCTTACAATCGTCCATATCTTACACATCAAAAAGTGTGAAGTCACACATGGTGTCTTCATAGCCTTTATTTACCTTTGGGTACATGGTCCCTATAGCGTTCTGTGTATTGTGTAAATTACTGCCACCAGACAAGGTATGCTATTCACTTTTTTAATGTAGCACCAACTATACACGTCATACACACACAACTCCCGAACTTCCAGGACAATGACACTCTTAGCCCAGAGCCATTCTGATTAGCTGTTGGAACACAGTGTAATGATAGACTACTGAGTCCCATATACTACTTTGATAACATCGGTCAACTCAAAATAACAATACTGTTACTTAATGAACATCTACAGTATAGAGCTGGGACTAGTATATCATTCAAAACTACCAGACCATGCCTGCAGTTTATTTAAGTACATAGTCCTGAGGCTGAGCTGAGCTGGCAGTCTCAGGCTTCTACCCATTATGGTCCTCTGGCCTGAGTGAGGCTCTGTGCCAGGTTCTGGTTCTGACTCCTAATTTGCTTCGTTCTGCCCTCTCTCACTCTCCAGGTCGGAATCAGAGTCTGGGCCTATGAGTCCATCATCGACTACTCTGTGTCTTGTCACTGTAGTGCTGCTTGGTTGCCATTTTGTTGCCATTGCTACAAAACATCCTTCCTAAGCAGCAATCTCAATGGCGGAGTGAGTGTGGCTTCATGCAGGAAGTACTGGGCAAGAAACCGTGTCATGCCCAACAGCCTCAGTAGACCTTTTTTGTCCTCTGGTGAGGGCATCTTTGTGATCGCTGTCACTTTGGAGTCATCCAAACTGATCTGCACTAATGTGGCCCATGTATGTCACCTCACTCATCATGTACTGTATTTTGAACTCTTCACATTCGGACTGGTAGCCCTGTCCCTTACCTGCTACAGAATATGATCATGCTCCTCCTTTGGAGCTGCTGCTATGATCATGTCGTCTGCAATGATATATACTCCAGCAATGTTAGCAAAACTTTCTATGTTAATCCGCTAAACTGTTACCTCCCTCATGGGGTGTTGAACGTGCACAGATCAGCTGACTCATCATCCAGTTTTTTTTTCAGTCCTTTTCATCGAGAGTTGTGAATACTTTCTTGCCTGCTAGTGTACATCGCAACATCCTCAAGTGGAGTAGTGTTGGTGGAGCACTGCTTTGTTGAGGTCCCTCGGTTCCAAACACACCCACTTTTCAGATACGAGACTGCTCACCCATGGTGCTGGTTTTGTTACTTTACAACACCCACCCCTCTGTTCTTGAATGTCCCATGTCTGTCTCAGTCTGTCCAACACAGCAATTGGGATTTTCCTGCATCCATGAACAACGGGTGGAACCTTTGGATCCACATGAATGTGGGGTTTGTCTGGAAATTCACCAAGCCCCTTGAACACAGCAGCATAGCACTGGAGCAGCTCGTCTTTGGTCCGAGGAGGCTCTTGGTGTGTTAATGCCTCCACCTTTCTGACAAGGTTAAGCCGCACACTAGCTTCTCTGCCCAGTAGTGGTGTGTTAGATGTGTCAGTCATATAACATTGTAAGTGAGCTTGCTTGTGCTTGGAGTGCACTATCAATGTCACCTCTGGGTCTGATGTGGGTGCCGCCATAGGCTACACGTACAGTCTGTCTTCATCTTTACCTCTGCCAAGGAGGTTATGTTTTCATCTAGGTTTGTTTGTCTGTCTGTCTGTTTGTTTGTTTGTTTGTTCGCAAGATAACTCAAAAAGTCCAGGAGGCAGGTATGTTTTTGCTTGGTGGAGGTCTGCGCTCTCTGAGTGCTTATCTAGTTTTATATTGTTTAGCCATTTTATTTGCAATCATTTGTGGGAGTACATTAATGGCATTAGCCCCTGTGTCAAGTTCGCAGTTGACAGCTAAACCCGACTATTCTTTTTCTAACATTTCTGTGAATTCAACATTGCAAAGACTCTTAGGCTACCTCAAACTATACAGTCTTTCACGCCACCGTCTCTGTTAACTCAGACTGGCAGTATTGCAGAAAACTGGCATAAATGGGAAGCATATACTACAGTTTCAGAGTCAGGACAGATCCCTGGGGTATACTCCAAAATGGTATGGTTTCTCTACCCACACTTTGAATGGGAATAAATCATAGTGTTGTCTGCATATATCTGATATTAACACCCTGTGTAAATCATTGTATAAGCTGAAATGGATGAGCCTCAGGATGATTCCCTGATGCACACCAAATTCATTACTAAGAGAGCAAAATGGTCCTCTGTCCATGATTAAATGATGAACTATCTGAACTTCATCTAATTCACTACATTGGCTACTAACAACCCTCCCAAAGTTATACAAATATCCCATTAGTATGCTAAGGCCAACTTACAAACAGGGCCAGTGAGAGAGGCTGAAATCATACTGTAGCTATATCCACAGACGAGTCCCAAGACAGCATGTGTCAGTTTCCACGGAAGCCCCATCTTCAGGGGTTTCTCGATTTCCCAATTACCTTGTATTTTGCTTTTCCTAGGAAGGAAAAACAATGTGGGATTTGTGGCAGCAGGTTTCCATCTGCAAACATCAGCTATTTTCTGACTTTTAAGGAGCAATTTCAAAAACTATTTAGTAGTGATTCTCAGGTTGTCAAAGAGACTGGGAAAAAGGGGGGGGAAACCAACAAACTTGAGCATATGCCAGGATATGCCTCTCATTATCAGTACATAACTATTATACATAAACATATATATACATATATATATATATACACATATACACACACACACACACACACACACATATATATATATATATGTATGTGTGTGTGTGTGTGTGTGTGTGTGATATAGATTGAAACTGGCCTGGAACCCCATTATCTATAGATGGCACCAAGCTTCATTCTCAGACCAACACTCCCATTGAGCATGCGTGACCTCCATGACATTGCAGCTGCCTGTTATTCAGCAGAATACTTACAAACACTCACCATTCACACACACACACACACACACACACACACACACACACACACACACACACACACACAATATGTACTCTCAACAGCACTATGTCAGCTATGTCTGTCTGGCGTGCCAGCCAGCAAAGGATGTGACAGCTCTCTTCCTTTGCCCCCTCCCTCCCTCCCTCCCTGCCTGCCTGCCTGCCTGTCTGTCTGTCGGCAGGCCAGCCTGGCTCTGTCTGAGGGTGTGGAGCTGGAGTGTCCAGTCTGTAGGAATGTGTGTCATCATACCAGCCAGATTATACAGGTCTCTATTTCCAGTCCCCTCAGACCAATCTGAAGCTCTGCCCGCTCAGAATAGGACAGGGTACACACACACACACTCACACACACACACACACACACACACACACACACACACAATTCTAACCAGTGATGCTCCCCTGGCCAATCAGAGGAAGGGCAATCACTGGGAAGCTTATCACGGCCCAACATAATGAGAGGCTGACCACAATTCCGATAGGTAGCCCGGGTAGTCGTGTTAGCAGGGCCAAGATGCACCACAGATGTAGAACAGGGAGTATGACCTCATATGGCACTATCGCCATGACATTACCATGGTGACATCATCACAGAGGGTGGCCAGCAACACAGTCCACATACACACACACACACACACACACACACACACACACACACACGTTCAAATGACCTCACTCAATCTGTCAGCACGCGTTAATGATGAGTGAAACTTCATGAGGACAGGGTTTTAAGAGTCCATACATGACACACACGGGGCACGTCAGCACTGCTCTACACACACACACACACACACACAAAGCTTGTCATCACATAGAAAACCTATACAAAGACGGCTCACTCTTACAAAGGTCCCTTATCCTCAACAAACTGGGAGTCCTCTCAGCACAGATACCCAGATGACAGACACTGGAAGTGTGTGACTTCTCAAACACATTCAAACAGTTACCCTGCACTCTCTCTCTCTCTCTCTCTCACAGGGGCGCTCCTCCACACTGCAATTAAGCACCGCGACATCACAGCCTGCTCACACACTCCTCCTCCTTGGCTTGAGGAACAACTAGACGCCCATAAAATGTCTTCTGGTGCAGGCCCAGTCTGTTTGGTAAGGGAAACTCATCTACTTGGAAACGGCTCTTTCCCGGTAACCGTCATGAGCTTAGAGGGCTGATTGGACTAACTTATCTTTGGCTGTGTGTTCAAGTTTAATACTAAATTAGGAATGTCAACACCACTGACCAACAATAAACGTTCATTATTCTTCGTCAGCGTTTGTGGCTTTAATATGACAGTCATCTTTTTATACACATACCAAAAGAGTGTGAAAGTATAATATAGGAAGCAGTTGTTATTGCCTTGTGTTTGGCATATACGTAGACCTAGTTGTAATGTGCACAGTAATTTACCATAATCACTCAATTGCTTGCATCAATTACGTGTGTATGCTCCGAGGTAGGACATGAAAAACATGACTCATTCTACCACCACGACCACAAACATGTCAGTCAAGTCATAATTTACCCCCATTTCAAATAATGGGGAGGATAGCAGCATACATGCATTCCATCTCTCTGTGCAAGCTACTAATCCTTTAGGGAAACTGACATGTTTACGACCACCTTCCACCGTCGTACGTTCCAGCCCAGCCGCTCAATTTGAGGTAGCCTACATCACGACGATAAAAGAGGACGTGCTTGCAATTGAGCTGGAGGGCCTTTGCTTTTCTGTCTATTTCTTCTAACTGTGTGTGTGTGTGTGTGTGTGTGTGTGTGTGTGTGTGTGTGTGTGTGTGTGTGTGAGAATGAGGCCATATGGATTCGTGCAGGTTTTTATTCAGATTGTTGACTGGCTTGTCCACATCTGTGCAGGGGAGGAGTCTGTAATAAAATAGGTGGTTTCTGCAGACACAAACCCCACCCCTCCTGTGTGTCAACCCCTCCCATTGCCCATCCCTCCGGAGATAAAGTCATTCCTCCTCTCTCTTCTTCCCCCCTTTCTCTCTCTCTTTCCCATTCTCTCCCTGTATCTCTCCCCTCCCTCCTACTCTCATTCTCTTCCCTTGGCCCTCCCCCTCTCTCCCTGATAAGTCTCTCTCTCTCCCTCTTTCTCTCTCTCTCTCCCTCTCTCTCTCCCTGCCTCTCTCTCTCTCTCTCTCTGAGCAGTGCTAGCAGAACCATATGCTGCTGCTGCTGTGTGTGTGGTGTGTGTGTGTGTGTGTGTGTGTGTGTGTGAGAGAGAGAGAGAGAGGGAGAGTCTGACATCATGTGTGCTGCAGCAGCAGCAGCAGGGTCCAGAGGGAGGCTGGGGGATCCACGGTGAACGCTGCGAACCACACACTCTCTTCTCTCCCTCTCTCTTTTCCACTCCTCCTTTCCTCCTACTCTGCTCTTCTCTTTTCTTTTGTTGAGTCTGCCAGTTTGTTTATTCACCCTTTCTCTGTCACACACTCTCTGTCTCTCCCTACCTCTCTTTCTGTCTCTCTCTCCCCCCCTCCACTCTTTTAACTTTGCTTCTCTGCTCTTCTCTCCGTTCTCCATCATGTACGGTCTTGTTCTTTCGCGCTCTCTTGCACCTCGCCATGTTTGCCTTCTTCTCTCACTTTCACTTTCATTGTCTTTTGGACGGCTCCCTCGCTCTTGAATCCCCCTAGTTCTCTCTCTCATCTCCTTTATCAGCCTCTGTGACTGGCTCTCTCTCTCTCTGTGTGTGTGTGTGTTTGTGTGTGAGTGTGTGTGTGTGTGTGTGTGTGTGTGAGGGAGTGTGGGTCGCTCGGACGGCTTCAAGTGCTCTCTCCTCCCAAACTAGCAGAACTCTGCAAAAGCTCCAACAGCTGCACATTGCTCTTGGCATTCAGCTCTCGAACAGTTCACCACTTCTCTTGGGTTTGTGTCCCTCTGTCTCCTTCCATTCCTCTCTCTCTCTCGCGCTCTCTTTCAGATTCTCTCTTTTCTACTCTCCCTCCCTTTCTCTCTCTGTCTTTCTCTCTCTCTTTCTCTCTCTCTCTCTGTGTGTCTTTGCCTCCAGTTTGTCCTTGCGTTTCGTGTTGGGATCTGACTGCGACTGGGTTCATTAGCGAACAGCGATTGAGGCGAATGCACTGGTGCCGTTTCACCTGCAGGAACAGACCGTGCCATCTCACCTCTATGGCCCGATACTCCGCCCCCCACACACACACCTATGCCAACCAATCAAATGCCAGGAGAGGGGGTGAAGCCTGGGCACAGCCAACCAAATGCCTCCCTAAAGAATGATGATTTAGGGATGATGATGAGTGTGAGTGTGAGTGTGAGTGTGTGTGTCGGGAGGGGCGTGGGGGGGTGGGGGGGGTGTTGGTGTTAGAATGAAGAGTGTTAAAACGAAGGGGAAAATGAAAAGAAAAAATTGAAGGCAGCTGAAAAAAGACAGATGATGTTTTTTTGTTGTTTTAGGGTTTTTTTTTTTTTATTTCGTTTTTCCCCTATTTTTTTTTTCCCAAACGCTGGCTTAATGCAATTCACAGCGAGGAATGTGTGTCAGGGCCAGAAGCAATAACATCCCCAGCATATTAGAGCATAGATCATGAGCTCCAGCTCTTAGTCTCGTGAGCGCTGCCGCGAGGGGAGGGTGCACTGGGAGAGGATGGGGAGAGAGAGAGCGAGGGAGCGAGGGATGGAAAGAGAGCTCTGGATTTCACAATGAGAAGTAAACTGCTCAAGGGGGGCGGAGGGGGGGAAAGCGGGTGGAGGGGTCTCCCTCTTTCTCTCTCTCTCCCTCTCTCTATCCATTTCTCTTTTTCTCTCTCGCTCCTCTGGGGGGAATGTAAACATTATTTTCCTGGAACAACAAAACCGCATCCATCCCCCTCCCTTTCTCTCTGTCTCAATGTGTGTGTGTGTGTGTGTGTGTGTGTGTGTGTGTGTGTACGTGTGTGGGTGGCTGGGTGGTGGGGTGGGGGCGTGAGGGAGGGAGGGGCTAATGATCGTGTCTCTTTGTATGTGCACTTGGATCCTTATTTGTCTGCATCCTCAGAGATACAGTATATGCTCAAATTTATGTGCGCCTGACTGAGTGTCTATGTACATGTAACTTGTGTGTGTGTGTGTGTGTGTGTATGTGAGAGAGAGAGAGAGAGAGAGAGAGAGAGAGAGAGTGTGTGTGTGTGGTGTGCATGCATCTGTGCGTGTCTGTGTCTGTGTGTGTGTGTGTGTGTGTGTGATCTGTCTCGCTCTGCCATCTGTCGGGCTAAACATGATCTCACAGCTCAGGTACTGTCTCCACACTCAGAGGGCTTAGGTTCTCCAAACAGAGAAAAACAGACCCCGGGGCCCGGTCCAACACACACACACACACACACACACACACACACACACACACACACACACACACACCATCCTAGAGGCAGCACGCCTGGATGCTCCGCTATGGGCTACTCTGCCTCGGCCCCTGGTGTTTAGAGAAGAGCCAAGGCATTCCTAATTCAGAAAGCAGCTGTGTTCGTTCCACAGTAAACACAGTCTCCTTGGGCCCTACAAGATCAAACAAAAGATGGCAAAGGACTCGGACTCACACTCAGATCCTACAGAAGAGTCCTCTCTCTGACAAATAGAGAAATGGAGCCCCTGTCAGAGATAAGTGTATGAGGAGATGAGGGGGATTTTTTTTTCTTTTTTATTTATTTATTTATTTTCAAACAGCTGTGCGGCGGATAGGCAATTCGCCAAACCTCTGTTTTCACAATACTGTACTTGAACACATCTCTGGCACATCCACAGACTAGCAGGGATGTGTTGCAATGTTAAGAAACAGTCTGGTGGTGTGACGTATCTATGTTTAGTGGCCCAGTTTAGAAATTCTGTTGAACTGTGAGAGCCATGGTTACACCATCTATCATCAAAACAAAAACAAAAAATGGACGCTTTAACATGAATAAAATGAGAAAAAGTTAGAAGGTATTACAGTTGCCTAATGTCTTAAGGGACATACTAGTGACAGACTCTAGCAGCCATGGGTTTAGTCGTCCTACTAGCACATGCACACCTGCCTTGGGTCTGTTGTTAGACTACTCAAACTGTCAATCGAAGCAAGATAATGTACGGGAGCCCAGCAGAGGTGTTCATTAACATAAATGGCGATCCATATTTGTGTATGTCTCTCTGCTGTGACTTCATTTCATTTTCCCCAGATTTAAAGGCTCTCCTTTTTGCACGGAGAGCACAGAAATACCCAACACAGCATTTCTGACCAACAACCGCAAGATGAGTCAGATGCCTTTTGTTTGGCCATCTCTTTGTTTAATTTCTCCTTCTGATGAAAAAAGAAACCCTGCTTTCAAACGCAACATCAACTCAGAAAGCAAGTTAACCAATTCATGTTTGGATAAGAACACTTCCTGGATTCAAGTAGAGGGTAATTGATGTGCTCATTGCATGGGAAATACAATCCAATCCAAAGACAACTCCAAGGAACTCGCTTTCTTCTGTTTAAAAGAGAATTTGACTGGATCCATTCAAAATGGTTCCAATTCAAAGTAATGGTTCCAACTCCAAGTGTGTGAAAGTGAAAGAGAGAGCGAGAGAGAGAGACAGAGAGAGAGAGAGAGAGAGAGAGAAAAAGAGAGAGCATCTGCCTACCCATTTCCCAGAGTCACGGGTAAGGTGCAGCCTCACGTTTTGACCTGAGACTGTGGTGTTTCTTTTTTTCCCCCATTTCTCTCTCACACAAACACACACACACACACACACACACACACACACACACACACACACTCACATTTGGCACCCTGTAATCATCCGAGACAGACGAGTCGTTCTCAGCTGACGGCCTGAGCCTGGCGCGGCCCCGGCACGCATGCGGTGGCCAAACCTAGTGGTTTACGGTTTGGGCCCAAGGTGCGACTGCACAACAACAACTCGATAAATCAGCGCGGGAGTGGACACCGAGCTCGTCCGGCGCGTCCCGGCTGCAGTGACATAACGAGTGGGTTGGGACGGCGAGCGCGGTGTTTTGGGGGTTCTCGGGCACTCGCTCCCGAACGCAGCCGTTCCATTAAAGTGTCACGTCGCATCGCATTTAAGTCTGATTTAAGGGCCGAAAGCGGACTGTCAGTGGGAGAACATTCTGTGTTGCCTTTTTCGGGCGAGGACGACCGACCTCAAGCTCAATAAAGAAAAAAGTCTCACCGTGACTAAACAAAAGAAAAGAACATCTCCAGAATGTATCGGACCCGGGTCACGGTCTTGTCTTTAGTTTCCACTGAGACAGTGCTTTGTGTTTTGGTACATGGCAACCGGTGTAATAGCAAAAACATGGACTTGCCCAGTGTATCATAAAATGGAAGGACAAAAAAAAAAAAAAAAAAAAGCCAGGCAACCCTCCATTAAGATGTACATTGGATTCAGTAGTAAACTCTTGTACATAAAATATATTTAGGGATGAACCATGGAGATTCAGGTTTCTACCATGTTGTAACTCGTTTTATAGACTTAATTCACTTTACGAGGTCTCAGTGTACACACATGTACATGTACTGTAGCTGCTGCTGAGCAAACAGCTTTTTCTCCAAAAGCCTTTCAGGAGAGCATCTGTTCATCCAACATGAAAGCCCTGGTGGCACGCTGTGAGGACAGGACTCTGGATGGCTAATACGGGCTACTTGCACTCCCTATTCTCCAAACACATTGTACACGCTAACGCTAACATGTAAAGGATAGCCTACATGTTAGCGTTTTTTTTACTGGACTACAAAAAGATATTAAGTGCTTTCAGTCAGAGGAATTCACTGGACGTGTTGACATGAATTGTTTCCTCAATCACTCATCTTATGGATAGCATTAAAACTCTGAACAGCTGACAAGGACACCGTAGGGGAAGAACAAACCACGAGTCACACAGATTTTTTTCTCAGGTGAGTGGCCAATAGAAGTTGGTGGCACAATGATGATGGGTGTGAAACAAAGTTCTTGTTTGATACAGTGAAGCTGCTAAAGATAGTTGTCCATGTCCAGAGGCTGGGTAACTCTGTCGAATCCGAGGGAAGTTGTAACAGTACATGAATTGTAAAGTCTATTCCATGGAGAGAAATAATGCATCTGTGGTCAGAATAACGTCATTTCAGATTCCCTATGCTCTCCCTGTCCACTTTCTCTCTCACTCTCTCTCTCTTTCCTCCTCTCTTACCCTCTTCCTCTCTCTTTCTCTTTGCTCCTCTCTCATACTCTTCCTCTCTCTCTCTCTCTTTCTCTCCCTCTCTCTCTCTCTCTTTCTCTTTGCTCCTCTTACCCTCTTCCTCTCTTTTTCCCTTTCTCTTACTCTCCCTCTCTCTCCATCTTTCTCTTTTCTCCTCTCTTACCCTCTTCCTCTCTCTCTCTCTCTCTCTGTCTTTCTCTTTACTCCTCTACTCTCTCTCTCTCTCTCTTTCCTCCTCTCTTCCCCTCTCTCTCTCCTTCTCTCTTTCTCTCACCGTGCTCCGTGTTCCCACCTCCTCCCCTGCTTCCGTCTCTCTGGCTGGGGAGGTGATGAGTCGGAGCAGCCAGGTTTTCACATTAGCCCCCCTCCTGCCCAGCTCTCTCATGTGCCTCATGCAGCACCCCCACTCCCCCCCTCTCTCCCCTCCTCCTCCCTCCCCAACTC
>NC_085007.1:24144014-24146514 GCF_963854185.1 Sardina pilchardus | reverse complement strand
ATCCTCCCTTCCTTCCTCGGTCCTCGTTCCCACTGATCTAGATAAAGAATGATCTGGGCGGCAACAATGGGATACTGTATATCGTCTATCCAGTGTTAGTTGTAGGTCAGTGGGAATGAGCCTGAGGGCCGAGCATCGAGGAGAGAGGTTGAGAGGCATCCATGGAGACTCAGACACAGAGGGCTCTCGTCTGGCAGAGGAAACCCTACAAAAACACCCCATTTGGCCTTAGTGGGTTATAAATTAAAGATTTTGCCGAGGCATGGATTTTGGATAGAGGCATGGTGATGTGTTCTATGACAGGAAAAAATTGCAAGCACCAATCACAAACCATTGCAGGCCAATTCAGATTTATCTATGTCAGATACATATCATATACCCCCCACCCCCTCCTAGATTGTATTATTATATTTTCGAAAATGAAGATTTTGGAGATTTAAGGTGGTTTCAGTTGTTTGTGTTCTAAATGCCGCAAAACCACATAATTGACCCATACAATTTAGATAAAATGTCGATCTAATCTACACTAATAAATAGTTACCAACCCAACAAAGGGCCCTATCTTGGCGATCTGAAATGTCTGGTCAGAGCTGCAAAGTTTAAAGACATTAAAAGCGTGGCCAGTCCATATTCATTCATTTAATGCCGTGAACTTGTGATCCAAAGTTGGGCGCTGGGCACAGAAGGGTTGTTCTTATGTTTCTTAATGAGTCATGGGTGTGTTTTGGGCGTAACATCCTTTAAACCGATGAGAATGACATCTGTCATTCCCTTTAAGCAAAGTTCGGGAAGAGCCCATAGGGTTGATCGACAGCCATCTCTCACCCCATTTCCATTTGTAGAGAATAAAACCATCCTTACTGCCCATTACGTCACACTGGAGTTGCAAAGCCTCCCACCTCCTCTCATGCTCCTCCATTGCACTATTAGCGCTAAACTCTTAATCCAAAGGGGGTGTTAGCAGACATCACTCGCATTTGATCTCCACTACTGGCATCCCAGGACCATGGCCAGCTACCAAGGTCATCTACCAAGCCAAACACGCTATTCACTGCGCTCACGCGAAGCAATCCAATGGGCAAACTAGTGAACAGCAAGAAGCACACCCTAAAACACAGGGATTCTACTGAACCTTGCTTTACTAAAACCTGTTTGTGACTAGCAGAGTATGGCCTATGCATCTGCATTCGCCAATGCCAATGACAAAACCCCTCTGCACTGTTAATTACTTTCACTATTGACTGACAAAGGGTTACCATGGAAAAACAAAGCCTGAAAAAAGCAACGCTTACCATGTTCAAATGAAAGATCTTAGCTGCTGAGTTGCTGCTTACATCTCGCGACAGGGTGTTTTCAGCTGTGCTTTACATGCATCTCTCACTATAGACTAGGTTTTTCTTGGTCAGTGGCGTAAAGATTTTTAGAAGGTGCAACAAAAAGATTTTTGGATCATGCGCCACATGACACCTTATGTCGCTAATTGCCACAGCCCTGGGTGCAAGGTTTAATAAAAGTGGAGCGTATGGAACACCACTGAGTGGGTGTACAATATGAGTGAGACTTGCGCTGCACTTTGTGCCCCCTTGTACTGGGTGCACAATAGGGCCCGTATTGTTGCAGGAAAGGATTAAGATCATTACAACAGCTGAAATCTCTGGTGGTCGCCTGCTCAAAAGAAAAATGGTAAACAAGATAGTACAGCTAACTCATAGACGTAGTTCAGGGTTTGTGCTCTTCTACTTTGTAAAACTTAGGGAGATAAAGGTACTATTAATTCAAACTTTGTTTTGGAAACCAAACAACACTTCTGAGCTCATGTGAGCTACAATCTAGTTTGACCAGACTTTAAGGAACACTTCACCGTTTTTTCATATTAAACTACTGTATGTTATTCCCTTAACTTAGGTGAGTTGATACATACCTCACGTTTCAATGCGGTAGCCCAGTTCATTCATTAGGATCCAAACAGAGATGAAGTTAGAAGCGACCAAACACCTCCATGTTTTCCCTATTAAAATACAGTTACACGAGTAGTCACACGACCAAGTATGGTGAGACCAAATAAAACGTGGTGCATTTCTAAGCAGGTAAGAAGAATAACTATATTCTGTGGCGGAATAACAATTGGGAGTACTTAGATTCGGCTCAGTAATATCCTCACTCCAAAGTGAAACTGAAAGTGCAAGAGTGAGGATATTACTGCGCCACAGAAAATAGTTATCCCTCTTACCTGCTTAGAAATGCACCACGTTTTATTTTGTCTCACCACACGTCGTGTGACTACTCGTGTAACTGTATTTTAATAGGGAAAACATGGAGGTGTTTGGTCGCTTCTAACTTCAACTCTGTTTGGATCCTAATGAATGAACTGGGCTAGCTTAGTGCTATCAAAGTTGCGTCGCGTGCCAGAACCAGTGAGTGCACGCATTGAAACGTGAGAGGTATGTATCAACTCTTCTTAGTTAAGGGAATAACGTAGTTTAATAGGAAAAAACGGTGA
>NC_085007.1:24126514-24134014 GCF_963854185.1 Sardina pilchardus | reverse complement strand
ATGTAAAAAGATAATGCACATGACAACTCAAGACAAAGGGAGAGCATTCGATACTGGATGTAGCAGAATAATCATTATATTTCGATGATGTTATTTTCAAAATTGTTGGAAGTCATACTCACGATTAATCGATTAATTCGATTAACTGCACAACCCTATCTCCCACCATGAAGTGCTATTGGTGCAGCCGTGCAGGGTGCCCTTCTCCTGTCTACAGTATCTCTCTGTGGAGGCAGCAGCCGAGCAGCTGGGTGTAGGAAACCACCTCTAGGCATCGGGCCAAGCTTCTGCCACTGCTTTAATAAATGGAGATGGATATGATGATACGACTCTTTGGATGAGATATCAGCAAAATTCCACTCATAACTGAGTGTGTTTTTATGATTGAACTACATGGTTAAACATGTTACAGTTAAAGTACAGTATTGTTACTTTAGGCCATTCGTATGAAAAAAAAAGCACTGCCAACCATTTGGCTAATGTAATATGTATACGTATTAACTGGAAAATAATATTGAATGAATGTGACACTATATTTAGTACACATTTGCTGAGTAGCTGTACACATTGACACACAACCAGACAGACAGACACACACACACATACACACACACACACACACACACACACACACACACACACACACACACACACACACACACACACACACACACACACACACACACACACACACACACACACACACGCACACACACACTTGGGCAAGTCATCTTTCACTTTCTCTAAAAGTCTCTTTCTTGACCCCACCCTCCACCCCCAGGCCACCAATCACACCTGGACATTCACGGCGTAAGAAGTCCAGATGTGCGAGTGGTAGGTCAACAGCAAATAGGTCATTTATTGCACAGCTTGAGGCAGGGCGGGCAGGGGGTTAGTGTTTGGTTGGTTGCTAGGGCAATTGGTGTGTAAATAAAATCAGCAGAAAGAAAGGATACACCTCAGGCAGACGACACACACACACACACACACACACACACACACACACACACACACACACACAAACACACACACAGCAGGCTGTCAGAGCAGCAGTAAAACACAAATGACTCAAAAACTCTGCGCAACACCCATGGGCAAGTCATGTACATGTGTTCTCTCTCTCTCACACACACACACACACACACACACACTTGGACAAGTCATGTACATGTGTCTCTCTCTCTCTCTCTCTCACACACACACACACACACACACACACACACACTTGGGCAAGTCATGTAGGCCTACATGTTCTCCTCACTAGACCACTGGGGGAAATTCTTCACTGAGGCAACGTTGACGGAAGTTCTGACCGGCCTGACCTTTAGCTCACTCTGCTAGTGGCCTGTGCATCATCACCCAGGCCTCCGTTTGAATTCTCCTGTCTGCCCAATGCATGCTGTACCAACAAAGGCATTGGGCCTTGCTTATCTACTGCAGAATGCTATGATTCAACAAATCCACCATGATCCATGCTGCATGTTCAACAAAAGCCAACTGAGTCACTCAACAGCTCTGCCCATTCCATCGAACTTGCAATATCTGAAGTAAGATCCAACTACGAAGTGAAGAGAAGAGAAGAGAAGAGAAGGAGAGCAGGCAATCATAAGTTATGGTGTTGTAAAAGAAGGACATATACTATACACTGTTCACTCCTCTGGGATGATCCCGCACACATTGTAGAGGATTGGATTGTAGGCAATAACATTTAACACACTTATCCATGAGACATTGTGACATTTTTTTAACGGTCTATAGAGTGTTTGGCGTTCACTGTTTACTATTTGTAAAAAATATTAATAGAACATTATTATTAGTAGTGAAATTAGTATGAATATAATAAAAATACTAGTAGGCCACTTGATGAGTTGCAGAGTGAAAATAAATCAGTTTAATATAGATAAATACAGAAGCCTCGATAAAGGCATACTCAATGTTTGGCAACATTTTACAGTAAGGGTATATTGAATCAATTCATACATGAATAATTTATGATCTATGCATTACTTCATTTCTCAGGAATCATCAGGAATTTGTATGAGTTCATCTCATTCGTGACCTCATGCATGAACAACTCATCAACTACAGTGAGGCATTACTGGATCACAGTACCAATCCTACATTCATGCACATCTTTATCTTTAGTATTTAGTATTTTACTGCTCTTTTAGTCATGCTGATTTGTTGATTTGCTTTGTATTATCCTGTTTACACTGTAGTGTATGTTGTGTCTTATGCTGCTGGGACGTTAAATTTCCCCTTGGGGATCAATAAAGTATCTATCTGTCTATTAAGTATGGTGGGGAGGTGCATCACTAGTTATTGAACATGACAATGTATTTGTTGTTTTAGGTGTTCCTTCTGCAGTTGTTGACAGTCTAGTGGGCCCAGATATGTCAACACATAAAAAGAGTCCAGGAGCATTCTCATTAAAGAGTTATAGCACCATTAAGGATTAGCTTGGGGCAGCACGTAATCACACACATATATCTGCTTATCTGTGTTAAATCCCTTTTCAACACAGTGCATGAGTCCAAAACACACCACAATTTATTTTTTAAAAAACAGTTAAGATATGTTGAGCAGTGGCATTTTGACAGCAATCTACTTGCCAAGAACATGGAGTTCTTCACAGACACAGTTCATATCCTGAGCAACAAGACCATCATTTTACCTAAATAATCACACAGGAATTCAGACGGTACCCCTTCCATTTAGCTTAATTCAATAACATTTGAGTGGGATGGCAATTTCTACAACAACTTTACCAGTGGAGCTTTTATTTATACCAGTCTATCTATATCTCTGTCTGGGTCTGCCTTCGCTAATATGCCTCAACAGGTAAACAGGTCTGTTGAGCTAAATCTGATTAGCCAGCCACATTCACCCAGTCTATGGAGGGCAGTAGGCCACCCACTCTCTGGCTGTAGGCCCATCTCCCTCCCTCTCTTTGGCTTTCATAAACAAGCCCATAAGAGCACAGCACACATTAGGAGTCTGAGCTGGATGGGAATGTGTGTGTTTGAGAGAGAGAGAGAGAGAGAGAGATGCTGTAGAGAGAAAGAGGGGAGAAAGGGATGAGTGGCAGAAAAAGATGAAGCTGACATTCTGTGTGTGTGTATTGCAGTTTGTGTATGTGTGAGACAGAGAGAGAGAGTGTGTATCAAACTATGCCAGACATTAGTCCCACTGAGGTGGCTACAGCTGGATGTGACTCGTCGGGAGGGTGGAATTCTTCATCCGTGTATGGTGCTGCTGAACCTCAGGAAGGGCACGGGAGTTGCTCGTCTCTGCGCACACTCTGCACTCACTGCATAAGGACACACACCATTTTCACTAGTTCATCCACATACAAAATTACTTTTAGACGGAAATTACATTAAACTGGACTGGACTAGGTCTTTTTCATTTTATATACCTGTTATATACTTGTTATAAGTCTGAACCTATTTGCCTGTTAGCCATATACTCATCACCGACACATTACTGACATTTATACACTGTAATGTGTCACCAAAGTGAAAAACAAAAAGCATTTTGAACCTGATTTCATACAGTGTTAAGGTTACTGTACTAGAAATATATGCAAACTACTGCATATATGTATGAGCATTGACTAAATGTGATAACAGACTGAGGATGTTTTGTGGGAAATCTATTGAGATGTTTACCATATTCAGCTGTAATGTTTCCTGCATAAGCATATCATAGAAATAAACAGGCTGATGAAGCACAAAAAAAGCAACCACAAAAAAAAGCAAAGCAGCATTGCCAAAAGTACTTGGCGGACACGGCCGAACATGGCCAAACATCACGATGAGACTTCTCTTGAATGGCACCGATGGAACAAAATGAGTGGCTCTGGCTGAAGGGCTAAATCGTAGAAATGATTTCATGCTTCGGTCTCCATCCCCTCGGCCAACCTTTTGACTGGTTACCACTGCAGTGAGAGGGGAGCCAGGGCTACACAAATGTAGTGATACACTGCCCCGCCATCTGCTTGGGGTGAGTGAGGCTGGCTTGGGCCCAGTTTCACAAACACATGTACAGTAGTATGTAACCACTCTGGAGTCGATAAGACGAAATCAGTGGAGGATGAATGCTAAGTGTGTCCACTTCATCTCGTCTATCTGCACTTGGTTAAAGTGACTTCTCATGGAAGGCATGGCGTATTAACTGAAGCCAGTAACTTACGCATCAAATATAATTCGTCGTGACTAATTGTGTTACTTCTTGGCTGCTCAGGACCAGAGAGAACACTGTGTTCTGGGCTCGTCATAAAAGCATGGCATTCTCTATGCTAATATTGTGATCTGCAGGCTCCCATGCAGAGCAAAATGTTTGTCACACAACAATGCGCTCGATTGTTGTGTCACCAAGCTTTGAGTGACCTCGGCCCCACTACAGGTCTGTTCGCAGCCCGTAGAAGTTCATGTGAATCATGGATCCAACATGATGGCTACAAGAGGTTTCTGGAAATGGATACATTACCCCTACAGCAACTATGCAAACAGAACAGACATGTTTATGAGTATGGACCACAAGCAGTGCTTCCTCCAATGATAATTACCCATTATCACACAGCTGTGCTCCCATAGCTAACAGGTCTCACAAATACTGTATATACTGTAGCCTACATACACTCGTAGAAACAAAAAGGTGCAATATAGAACCAAATTGCATGCTTCATACTGTATATGGCACAATGGTCCTTTAAACCATTTTGAGGGATTCATCATGCAGAGGAAACTGTAGGCTGTGCATCTAACCCCAAATACAAGGGATACTCATGACATGCACTTACTATGACACTCAAAACAATGTGCTATTAAGGTGTTTATTATTGCCAGTGTACTGTTTGATCCCAAAGGTGTTCTTCCAAGCTCGCCTACTAAGTTATACTGCTGTCATAGTTAAGTCCCATTCTCCCGTTTGACTCTCCTTCTTCCCCAGTTGCAAGTTGAATTGTTTGAGTCTTTTGCCGTGAAATAGACATAACAGCCCAGCATAATTACTGCCAGCAACTGCCTGAGAACATTGCAACACAATGGTGCCACTCAGTACCACACAACCCCCCCCCACACACACACACACACACAATCAATTTCATAACTCACATCCTGCTCCCCAACACACACACAACCAACTTCACATCCCACTACCAATTAAATACCACATCAGTTCTCCAAAATATGGCCATAGTTCTCAAATCACCTGTCATCACGTGAAGCGTTTAAAGCTGGAGATTTGATTTACTATCACAGAGCCAAGATACTGATGCCAATGCCTGATGTGGGCTATGCGTGGGAGAAGAAGGGAGTGAGAAAGCAGGAGAAACTGTGAATAGAGAGAGAGAGAGAGAGAGAACGAGAGATAATATGAGGCTGAGGAGAAGGAAGAGTGCCCACAACTTTCACAGCAGGAGAGGAAATTAGTTGCTCCAAACGGTAAAATGGTTTTTAAGACTCTGAGATTTCTGCCATAGTTCAGTGAGACTCCTCCAAGGACAACGCCAACAAATTCCTCCCCGGTGGCTCGTCCGTCTCCAGCTCGTTTGATCTGCTTCTTGCAGAAGTGCACTGAACCGTATTTTTAGATGAGACAACCAAGGGGCAAGGCTATATATGCGTAATCTGAAACGAATCATTTTGGTCTGACAGTCCAAACTCTTCTGCCAATATCAATAGAACAAAGATGCTTTTCCAAAAAGCGCAATAGGACCCTGTCACGGCCCGACCCGTATGACAGCAATTTAGAAAGGGCGGGGAAGCAGAGAACGATTCCAAGAAGATCCTTTTCAATACTTGACACAAATATAAAAAGGCGAGAGAATTGTGTCTATGGGAATATGGAGGTGTATCATGTTGGCAGGAGAAGCATGAACATCAGCATGTCAAAATACGATCTGAGGGTAAGATCAGTCTGTGGAGAGGGGGAGAGGAAAATCCATTACAGCCCTACCTGGCACAGATAATTAAGTCATCTCCCTAGCACCCTCAGTGCATGCTTTGGACTCATACTGAAAGGGATCATACTGAAATATAATGACATGACAGGAGAAATTTGTGAAGTTATGCACAGACATAATGCACGCCATAATTCTATCAGTTTAGACAAAGTTTTTGTCGTAACTCAATGATGTGGAATATTCTTTTGGAAAAAGGAAAGAGACGTCCCACCTCAATAAAGAACCTTGCTGCTAGATTGGTAAGACTGTCTGAAATGTTCCTAGAATACATTAAACTGACTGTCGGAGCCATTCTTTATTTGTTTGGTCATTTTTGTATTTTAATCTATGTCATATGCACCTCTGCAGGTCAATGAAAAGGCTGTTACATAGGACATGGGCCTGAAGGAGCTGAGTAGGAGTAGGAGCGCACAGCTCTTGGCCTTTGCTTTCGTGTGCTCCATGCTATTTTCACTTTGACTTATTACCTCCGCCCAGGTTATGTTTTCATCGGGGTTTGTTTGTCTGTTTGTCTGTTTGTTCGCAAGATAACTCAAAAGGTTGTGGATGGATTTCGATGAAATTGTCAGGAAAGGTCTGAAATGACCCAAGGAAGATCCGCATCACCGTCTGGATCCAGGAGGCGGTTATGCTTTCGCTTGGTGGAGGTCTGCGCTCTCGTAGTGCTTTTCTAGTTTACATTATTTATATGCTAAAAGAGCAGTATAGAGCTACCTTTTTTGGAAATTGAATTGAACCTCATCCTATTTGTGACCTAACAAGAATGAGTCAAAGATTCCTCAGTCGACAGCAATTATGACCCACAAATGGAATGCAACTTAGGATGACGGTCACGTCATTGACACTACACTGACACTGATGAGCGTTACGCTCTGAAAGTTGAACCACTGTCAGAGTTGGGCCACGCTCAACATGACTAGCGGAATGCTGTTCTGCTTGGGAACCATGGCAAACAAGATGACATCGACCGCTTTGACTGCCATCGTAGCCGCCGCCGCTAGTTCTCTTGCCTGGATAGGGCACACTGCTCTTGATGATCTGTTTGTTTTGTTTGAGAAGATTTAGTGTACACATGCTACCACTCTCTCTCTCTCTCACACACACACACACACACACACACACACACACACACACACACACACACACACCTCCACTTTTCCTTACAATTTGTAGTTAGCTAGTAAGATAGTAGATAGCACCGGAAAACAGTCAGTGGCATAGGAAACCATTATGTCTGTGTGCTGGGTTGGGATTCAAGGGAATTTTTAATTGAAATGTCAGACCTGTGGAAGGAGATGATGGTCAAGTGAACTGATTTAGCGCTCAGCTGTTTGCGCTTTGTGCTTGTGTGTGTGTGAGTCTGTGTGTGTGTGTGTGTGTGTGCAAATGGCAGTTCCCACCAGACTCCCACTCTTCCGCCGTCGGAACTCGGGCAAATTCTCAGAGCCTCCAGATCCTTTTACGGCCTCTGGATCTCCGTTTTAGAGTGTCTGCAGAACCAATCACATTCCTGCGTGTGCTACTCATAACCA
>NC_085007.1:24106514-24121514 GCF_963854185.1 Sardina pilchardus | reverse complement strand
TGTATTGTTGTAGTTTTCAGGGGTGTTAAATGTAAGACGGGTGGTTTCATAACTGGGTAGGCTACGCGCTTTGTTTCACGGGGTGTTAAATGAAGCTTCTTGAATATCATTGTTTATGTCACGTTTATTTAATCTGAAGCATAAAAAATGCTTCGTGGGAATGGTATTTTCTTAGATTTGTAGAAATTAGGTTAGGGTGACCAGACGTCCTCTTTAGCGGAATTTCAAAATCGTCCGGGATTTGTTATTCTAGCCTCAAACGTGTTTTCAGAGAATTTGCACTGCTCTCTCTTTCATTCACATAGCCTACTAGTCACGCCCTCCCCCTACAGTTCACTTGCATTGAGTTGAATTGTAGGGTGTAAGAGCCTGGCATTAGGTCGATTGAATTGGTCAGTCACCTTACCGCAAACTTCCTTGTTTAGGCCTACCACTTTCAAAGCGCATGGCTACCCGGCATCTTCAGCCATGTAGAAACACGGACGAATTAAAACATACATTTCCATGTTTTTGTCTCGGTCAAGATTAACACGAACACTTAGCCTACGTGTCGGTCGCAAATAAACGTGCCAACGACCAGGCACACATATTCAGCAAAGTGTAACTAAGAATTAGAGTAGGCCTTTCTACCTGGTTTACTATCCATAGGCTACATAACATACAGTACACATAATTCCCCTATGGCGTGTCTATGATGGCAGCAAGCAATCATGGAGCAGTGAAAATATTCGCTCTGCTCATTTTGATTGGAAAACGGTTGTGTGCAAAGTAAATACTTGAAATTAAAAACACCCAAACAAATCAGAGGGGTATTCCACGAACGGAGGTTTAACAAACACAGAGTTAACGCTGAACTCTAGGTTGATTGACCCTGAGCCGACTAACACAGAGCGGCCGGTTCCACCGCGCCGGTTATGAATTAGTTTAATCAACACGGGGTTGGTTAACACTGGGTTGTGCGCGTACACGCCAAACCTATGAAGACGTGATGTATGGAGCATGGAAATCCTGATCAAAAGGGCGAAACAGGCTAGCTGCCGCTAGGGGCGTCTAGATTTCTAGGCGAGAAACGGGCCGCATGTTTCTCAGAACTCGAACGCAGGCTGTAATAAATTAGAAAAAGTTTTAAAAACACCAAAGCAACTGCCATTCAGAGAAACCCTGGTAGGGGGTCGCTGACTGCGTGAATGCATACAAAAGCACGTTCCTAAATATTTGAACTATGAATCTATTCATATCTCAGTTAAGTTTTCTTAGCATTCCTACCACATAACCTGTTATTTTATAAAGATGTAGGCTACTCCGATGGGCCCAAGCGATCATCTGATCAAGAAAAGATAAAATATTACGATTCATGGTAGTAATTATATTATTTTCCACTTACATTTCTACATCTTTGCGCGGAATGGCTATAGTGTGGAGGACGGCGCATGCAACAATTACGCAAGCCCGTTCGGACACACTCTTATACTACGTAGGCATTGCAATTTGGACTTCTATATCCCAAATGTGTTTTCAATCGCGGGTTCTGTTGTGTGCCAGGTTAAATGTTGCATGTGGTCCAGGAGCGGGATTAGGGTACAGGGTGATGAGCGTCGGGAGGCATGGATACCCTCGATCCCCAAGAAGCTACCCATCGCGCTGCGACCAAATACAAACTTTGAGCTATCTTGCACAAGCACATCAATTATATAAGGTCTATGATATGTTCATAATGCAACGCAGTCTGTTGAAATGTACATCATTACATCCTGGCATCGTAGACCGAACCAGGCAATTTTGCCTCCACATAAGTATAATCATGTGCGAAGCATCATATCATCTAATGATCTAACGACAGCGATTAACAAACTATCTTGAAGATATTGGAAATGGCCAATATAGGCTGCGTATACCTACCTAAACATTTATACTGTAATATCCTTTCCTGTTCACATAATCGGCCTCATATATGGCTGGGGCACTTGTGCCATCAATGCACCCGACATAATATTGTAACCGAATGGTATCATCGTGATACCCATATGAAAAGTCAACAGCAAGGATAATTTCCGTGCCACTTGGGGACACTTAAAGCATTAGTGACCTGTGAGACGAGTTGGTGTAACTCCATTTTAATGACCCTCGTGAGTTGTGGCCAGGAAAGAGGATGAAGTCGCGCACTAACCGCTCCAGCGCAAGACAGACTTTACGCACTGATTGGCAGACCGTAGCTTTCCCTATGCTCAGCATCTCAAATACTGTACAGAAAACTACACTTCGCAAATAAATGGAGAGCTATGCAAATAGTTTGCAGTGAACTGAGGCAGGTTGACGATTGGTAACGTAGGGCTGGAGAAGGCTATTTAAATATATTAAAGTTTAACGTGAAAAACGATATCGCTTCAGCCAAAATTCATCAAAATGTCGAGCCGTGGTCTTATCAATCTCTCTCGGTGAATTGCTCGAATTATTTGCGCTCCGATGTCAATAGGCCTCTCAGCATGCCATTGAACACGAGAAAGCTGCGGAAACGCGGGTTTAAATAGGCTACCCTGAGCAAAACCGGGTTATCTTTCAAACTTAACCTGTGCAAAACCTGCTCCGACCAGGTTAGGTTCAGAACATATGTTTCTATAGTAACTAACATACCGTGTTCATTTTGGAACGGAAAACCTAGAGTTACCGCAAACCCTGGGTTAACTTACCCGGTTTTGTGATAAAACCGGCTTTGTGGAATACCCCTCAGCTGAAACGATTTCACAGTAGCCTACATAACAGACACACTGGAAAAGAAAGGGATATTTTCTAAATGTATTGCATTTTCTGGTGACAACTGCTACATAGATTTTGGAGGAATCCGGCGTAACAAGGATGGCAAGAGTGTTTTTGCAAATTTAAAAAAAGTCCTTGCAGAACACAGCTCTTATAGAGAGCCGAAGTCACGCCCTTCTACTTCCGGTCTATGGGACCTATTTTACGATTTTTTTATGCATGGGAGTCAATGGAGAGATAACAATTATTTTTTGGTCCCGTTCGAGTTGGACCGTGCATTTCACATATGATGTGTGGGAATTTAAAAGATAATTTTTCACATTAATAAAGTTCTGTTTTTCATTAGACTTTAAAAGTTATCTAAGTTTTGTGCGAATCCGTTCAGTGGACTACATTTCTCGTCTCAAACGATGCACGTCACCAACTGAGCCACCAACTAGCAAACGAGAGGCTGGCTAGTTAGCTAGCTATTATGCTAGTTAACGGTTACATCCATAGACAGTAAAAGATATGGACAGAGCTATCACGTAGACGGCAGCAGAGACCGAGGAAGCAAATCTCAACGGTTTTTTTTTAGGTCTTCTTGTCTCTGCGCAGGCTCAGTTGTCGTAAATGTGACGTAGGCACGTAGTCTGACCGAGTCTGACCTATGGCGACGCTTTACTCTCGCTGGACGCATGCGCCTTTAACACTTTAGCATTGACTTCGGAAAAACGTTAATTACTCAGCCGATAAGACGGTTACGAGATTATTATGTCAATTTCACAATGTAGTATGTACCCCGACAATAGAACATGTTCATATAAAGGCTTAAAACGCTTCAGCTCTAACGTAATTTGATGTCAAAGTGGCGCTTACGCCCCATAGGATTCAATGGAATGGCCAGCTAGCCACGGTCTTCTCGTTAGCATGGCGGCCGCCATACTGTCTACACTCTCAGAACGTTCGCTGCCCCCTTGGTTACATCTTGCTGCAAGCTAAGTCACTTAACAGTAGTGTTTGTACAGTCTATGAATGAAATACAACTTATCTGATGTGTTTAATCCTCTGACTCATGATATTTTCATCGGCAAGGGGGAAGCTCAAATAAGACCTGTTGCTGGCGCCCGTGGCTGTGAATTGGTCTAACGTCACTAACGCGACTGATGTGTTTGTAGTCGTTGGAAACACGATCTTTCACAATGTTGTAATTCACTAGTTACGACATACTTTTCAAATGTCTTTACATGAAAAATTGTCATTAAAATTGACAAACATCATATGGGTAATTCAAGGCACAAGACAATCGGGACCAGAAAATAATTTATATTTCTCCATTGACTGCCATTGAAAAAAAATCCAAAGATAGGTCCCATGGAGGCAATCGGAAGAGGCGGGACTTCGGCTCTCTATTGGTGTAGGCTGCCCAGCACATATTCTGAACAATTGTGTTCACTAGCCTACAGCAGACACAAAGCAGGAACTGAATAGTAAGCCTAGTTACATATCATGACACAACCCAATGAGCCAATTTCACAGTGTCCAGGGTGTCTGGCCTAGTTGATGTTAATGATGCCTTAATTGGCAGGGTAAAACATCTTCCTGTTTCTGTCTTTCCTGTAGACTGAGCTGTTCCAGAGGAAGTTAGTTTACACAGTGGCGACATCTTGTGAAATACACAAACAATAACAATTTGTTTTCTGAATGTTTAATTGGCACAGTTAACACAATACAACGTATTCAGTGCTGAGAAACAAGCATACCAAATGGAACAAACGGAAAAAAAAAGTGCAAAACACATTGTTTGGACATTTAGCCAAACCAAACTGAACCATGAAATAAGAAGAAAAAAGGTTGAATTTAGCAAAGCGGAGGGGGGGAAAAAAAGAAACAACACCTTCAAATAGTTAAAACCTTAAAAATAGACTCTCTCTCCTTTTTTCTTAGTTTATTCTCTTATCTATATATTTATATATACTCTCTGCTTCCGAGTGGCCAAGCGGTCTGTACAGTGAGGGCCAATGGTGTGAGCATGAGAGAGACTGGAGGAACATCCTCAATGGTTTCCCCTCAGTCAGTTGGGCGTGACGCAGGTCCTACTTCCTGTTGATATCCAGCAGTTGTGTGGCTGTGTCTGTGGATCAAGACATCACACTGCCTAGAAGTCTGCTAGTGTTGATGATGGCAGTCTCTCTCCGTAGCCCTTCCACTAACAACATAACAGAACAGCGGAAAAACAACAGCATTTTGCCATGACTGTATCTACACACGTCGCCATAGATTTGGACGGAAACACGGAAGTAATGAGTTTGATGCACTTGTTCACATGTTTATCTTGGCTGGACTCTATACGTGTTAATTTGGATATTTGTCATTTCTGGAATTTATATTTACAGTGAGTGGTATGATCGATAGCACTTCAGTCATCGGTTTTTGAAATGTTCCTCAAGTAAATACATTTTACAAACATGTTTTCATCAAACATCTCCCAGACACACTTCTGGCTTTAAGCAAAATAAAAAGGTGGTATCCTCACCGAACCACATCAGGTCTCTGAAGGCTCTACAGTTCTGATGTGGCACTTCTTATTCTCACTTGTGTGGTCTGGTTGTGGGCATACGTGATTCAGGTGCAATTTAAAATTTCCAGCAATAAAAAAAAAAAACATAAAATAATTAAAAACAGCTACAAAACAAATAAGCATTTCGATCTAAAGACATCTCTCTTTTGCCCCAAAGCGACATAAGACAGTCCATCATCCATCAAAGAACCGACGTGAAACTCAAACGATCACATCCTTTCAGAAGCTGTAAGAGGACGGAGAGCACCTCACCACTAATGGAACAAAAAAGCCTGTTAAAAAATTATACCACAGATCATAACATTGCATGTAAAATGGAGTCTGGTTCTATCTCTCATTCATGCCCCTTTAAGGCTTGATGTGGTGATCATGGTCACAGGTTCACTGTGTAGAAAATGTGTGCACGGACTCCACTGCTAGACAGACACTGCTGAACAGTAGCTAGGTTTGTGAAGGTCAATCTGTAAATTGACCCCCCTGATAAAAACCAAATCACAGAGGCAGGTCATACGGCAACACACACGTATCACGAATGACCTGTTCATATTCACTCACAGTACATCTGTAGTTAATGCATACCATGTATACATTATAGACAAAGGAAACAAGAAAAGGAGACACAAACACCCTGATGATTGTGGCCTAGGTTCTTATGTGATTAAGTGGCGATGGCTATAAGCAAAGAGAACTGAAAAGAGAGCAAAGCAAACTATGGGTTTAAAGTGAACCTAGCCTGAAAGAAAACTGATCCAGCGGGATAGATGGAAGTGTTTATGAGTGTGAAGCTAAACTAATAACAGAAGGAGAGGGAGAACTGTTAGAACATGGGAACAAATAAGCCCGACCCTGGCATGAAGGGGATGGCACAACCAGAGGGCCCACGTGTCTGGAACGAAGCGGTTGGCATGACTTGACACCCAGACTCGACTGACTTGACTTTGTGGATCAAGTTGATTACAAACTGTGGATCACACTACACGTTGTTGTTCAGTTTTTAGACACGGCACCCGTCATTCCAAAGCTGACGAGGACTTTCTGCGTGTGCCGACTTATCGCCTCCAGCTAAACATGAAGAGATTTAATAATTTACCCTCATGACGTCCCTCGCCGTGGCATACCCTTGCAAGACCAAACTGAACAGAGTGAGTGAAAAATGAGAAGAGACAGGAGCGTAGAGAGGTGAGTCGTCTGCATGCATATGCAATGGCGCCCCTCTGTGGCGGTGACTGGTTCTACCTGGACAGCCCTCACGGCCCTCTTTTTCCAAGGGTCACATAAAAACCAAGGTGTCGAAGAGCAGGAGCAGCAGAGCAAGTACAATGTGTGTGTGACGGACTGTGCAAACACCAGCGCGACTGGACAACACACAGCGTGACGACAGAACACGTGTAACAGACACCAGAGCTGAACCGAAGAAAAACAAAAATAAAAACAATGAAACATTTTTATAAAACATGTATGAGAGCTGACTTTCTGATTTTGACCCAGGTTGTTGTTGATTTTTTTTTTTTTTCTTTTAACGGCGCCAGGTACAACACTGACACACAAGAGAGATTCAGAAAAAAGAAAATAGATCGGAGTATCAAAGCTTTAAAAAAAATCAGCTATTCCTCTTTATCAGCTCTCTTCATCTCTCCACCCTCCCCCTGTCATTCTCTCTCTCCATCTCTCCTTTACACTTTCCGAGTGCAGTGTTTATCTCAGGCAGCTTTTCCTCCGTCTTCCACCGAGCCATCACACTCTCTTAGGAATCTGTACCAGAAAAACACACAGACAATGGCAGAACGTTAGTAACATTGCAGAAGATCACGGTGGAGCAGAATGTGCAGAGCCGCAAATGAAATATTGTCACAGTAAGTTCTGCACTGCAGAAAATCAGTCACCAACTCGATTAGTGCATGAACACACACCTCAAGTCTCTGGATGTTAACACACACACACATTGCCTTTAGAGGACAGACATAAACACAACCACACATTAACTATGAAGTCACGCTAAACAAATTATTCAAACAATGCCAGATATAGTCTAACCAACTGTAAACCAGTGTCTCAATTCGCTGTGAAAACAGCTGCATGCATTAACGTGTAATCTTTGGTAACCCCTTATGAAAGCTCATACAGTTAGGTTAATCTCACCCTCCAAACACACACAGTTATGTTAATCTCACCCTCCAAACACAACACATACAGTCATGTTAATCTCACCCTCCAAACACATACAGTCATGCTAATCTCACCCACCAAACACTTTCCTAACAGAGCAGACAGTAGACAGAGTCAACCCCACAGCATTTTGCAAGAGGCTCATGCAACACAATCGAGCGGAGCTCCACACTTGGCTCTCCTTGGCCACCCAAGAGTAGCAGACCCATGCAGGGCATCTCAAAGTCTCACACTAGGCTCATACTTGCACTTTCTCACCGGCTATAAGCTCCGGTCACCAGTGTCTCCATGGCTCTGAAACACATCAGTGGGATATTCCCAAATATTCCCATTATGCCCGAGACCGGCACTTCTGTTTAGCTCTTCACATTTCAGTGTATAAACACAACAATTCAGACTCTTTACACGTTTAGATCATACAGTCTATGGTTTAGATAAATATTTAAAAACAAGTGCATCGTCATGGGGACGAAACAGTTCAGCTCTTGCTGCAACATTCCATTCAGAGGGTCATGACTGACTGTAGCAAGGAAGGAAGATTGACTTGATATGCTCACACTGAACTCAGTAGTCAAGCCGACATGCAGGCTCGTGAGTTTTAAGGCAAGCCACTGGTCACAAGCCACTGGTCAATCTCACATGACAGAGTGGACACGGATCCGTTCGCTGATACTGTATATCTCACACTTCCATCGTCACCGTGTCTCCTCTCCGATGCATTCCGAAAAACACATTCAAGTGAAAACAGACCAGTCCGGCAAACTCACAGTTACCTGCCTGTCTAAAAACAAGCTCTCCAGCTGCGGCTACTGGGGACCAGTGACATTTCAGAACTCTGGGGCGGTGTCCAGTGATTGGTTCCTGAGACGCAGGAGCACGCCCCAAAGTTCAGGGCTATTTAGGTTTTGGTCTGGGGCACCCTCTAGAGGCACCTTAGAAGAACTGCAGACGGGGACTGTGCACAGCTATGTTGCTGTGAACTTTGTAGCTTTTTGCTGACGGTCCCACACACACACACACACACACTCAAAAAAACAATGGCCTTCCCATGTATGATGGATAAAAAAAACACTCTCATACTATCTCTCTCACACACACATAAAACACACTTAGGGCAGAACAGACGTTTAGTTCACTCCCCCAACAGTAAACTGAGTAAGCAGATTAAATATAAGTCTTGAAACCTTTGGTGTTATTGTCCAGAAAGACTTCCACATAAGAGGTGGGCACGTATCCCTCCTCCTCCTCGTTCCTGCGCACGCGCGTCCAGCCATCGCCTTTATCTTCCTCGATCACGTACAACAACTCGCCCTCCGCTACTGAGATGGTGCCCTCGTTCGTGCCTGCGTGGAGAGGAAGTGGTGAAGAGAGAGAGTAATGGGAGCACAGGGGGAAGTGGAAGAGACGAGTAAAGCACACAGTTAAACATACTGCTACTATTACAGTAAAGGTGCCATAAAGACATTAGTAAATGATTATTCATTCAAACTGATCTATAGTATATTTCTGACATGTATGGAGTATATATGTAGGCACATATGTGTATATATGTACATACATATACATATACATACATGCATATATGTATGTATACTGTATAGTTCCATTAATGCTAGACACTGTTTAATACAGTTTAAAATTCTGCACAGACTTCACTATTCCAAGGCAAAACTGCATAAAATATTTCCTGAAGTTTCACCTCTTTGTGAGAAATGTGAATGTATGGACGCTACCTTAACCCATAGCTATGCTCTATGTTCCAAACTGCAGGAGTTTTGGTGTGATATATTCCGTTTTCTTTCTATGATCTTGGAGGTCCAGATAGAGCCCGATCCTGTTTTAATAATTCTGGGTATATCTGAAGAGTTAAGGAAGCTAAGTGTAGCACATCAGAGTCTTCTGGCTTATGGTGTTATGATTGGAAAAAAACTGATCTTATTATCTTGGAAAAAGAAAGAGGTACCCTCCTTCAAGCATTGGCTGACAGAGCTGACAGACACCCTACACTTGGAGAGAATTAGATTCATCCTGAAGGACAAGCTTAGGGCCTTTGAGAAGGTTTGGCTTCCATTGGTCTCTTATCTTGACGGAGAAGGCCATTAAGACATGAGTTAGGATACACTCCTGGGGTGGGAGGGGTGGGTGATTGTAGGATGGGACTTGGGGAATGGTTTAGGGGAGGGGGTGGTGACTGGTGAACTATGTTATGTTTTTTCTTTTCTTGTACTTTTGTATAATTGTATAAGGTATGTCACTGTCTCTGTTGTCATTTGATGTCTGTTGCTGATTTTTGTTATGATTATTTTAAAAGAAACATGTCATTGTCATGTCAAATCCCAAGTTGAATGAAAATGTTTCCCAATAAACATATTTGAAACATATATGTATGTATGTATGTATGTACAGTATGGTAGACTCATGGGATTCTAAACAGCACAGTGCACTTGTGTTGAGCTGCATTTCATTGTAAATGATCAATTTCAGCATAATATGTACACAGATTAATCTACTGTAACTGTGCATCCTTAATCCTAGACTTTAGACTAACACAATGTTATGGTATGCTGTGGTTACCGTCAAAGGGGTAAAGGGCCTTGCAGGTGCCTATGGTGGGCAAGGTCTCGTCTTCCTCAAACTCGTCATCAAACTCGGGGTCAGCTGGTTTCACCGGCGGCTCGGAGCTGGGCTCCTCTGTGTAACTGCCATCTGGGCTGCTCAACACACAAACACACACACTCACTATAGCAAAGCATACACACGCCGTAAAAGGTAGCACGCACACACACACACACACACACACACACTCACTCACTCACTCAATAGAGCAAAGCATGCACACACCGTAAGAGCCACACGCAAACACACACAGTCTACAAACACATCAACTATTCATGTAGCCCTGACAGTCATACACACTCACGAAAGCGCCATATGCTGACATGCTGCTGTGTACACACACAAATACAACACAGTGCGTCTGTGCTTGTGTACACTGTGTATGTGCACACTTGTGTGTCTGTTTGTACTTTACCTTTCTCTGTCCTGTGCACAGTTGTTGGTGACGGTCACCGTTGTTGTGACGGTCACGGGTGCGACGGGTGCATTGTTCGGAGTCTCGGAGAATACTACGCTTTGCCTCTTGGGGGCGTCACTCTTCACTGGCAATCTGCCCTCAACCTCGGCAAGCCATCCCTGTGACACACACAAACACACACACGCACGCGCACGCGCGCACACACACACACACACACACACACACACACACACACACACACACACACACACACACACACACACACACACACACACACACACACACACACACACACACACACACACACACACACACACACACACACACACACACACACACACACACACACACACACACACACACACACACACAAACACATAAGCATATATATTTCCATACAGACATACAGCAAGACTACATAGTCAGAGTGGGGGGGGGAGTACTACCCAGTAACAAAAACAGTGCCTTGGCTTGGCGAATCACTTCTCATTTGTTTAGAAACACATGGAGATCAGAGCCAAGCGCACATTAGGAAATGAGAGCGCACTGTATCCTAATAAGGCAAGATGCATGTGTGCTATTACTCTCTTGCACCGGTGAACTCACTCACTGTAATTCATACAGACAGCAATACAGCCAGTCAGATCTGGAGGTGAGTGAGTCAGAGAGAGAGAGAAAGTGTGTGTGTGTGTGTGTGTGGGTGGGTGGGTGGGTGGGTGGGTGTGAAGGCTCACCTCGAACTTCTGAGCCTCTGCCTGCAGCTTGTCGATGTTTTGAGCGATCTCTCCCAGTCGAGGGTCTAGACTTGTGGGGTCGCCCATCTGAGGGTTCTTTATGTACACGTCCTTCATCTTTGTCAAAGCATCTCTGCAAACACACAAGCAAATGTATACAATTCAGATCTGTTTGCTGGAAAACCTGAACTAACTTTATTTGTTATTTGTTTATTTGTTTGTTTAGTTGACTGTGTGTCAATACCTAGCTTGATCCTATATTTGTGTGAGTGTGCATGTGCGTGTGTGAGTGTGAGTGTGTGTGTGTGTGTGTGTGTGTGTGTGTGTGTGTGTGTGCGTGCGTGCGTGCGTGCGTGTGTGTTATACCTCTGATCCATTTCCTTCTGAATGTCTTTGTTGATGTCGTCTATCTTCGCCTGGAGCTTCTTCCTCCTCTGCTCTGGTGGAAGGTGGCTGAAGTCCTCTGGTCCGGAGCCCTGAGGAAGAGGAGGAGAAGAAAGAGGAGAAGGAGGAGACGAAGAGGAGAGAAGTCAGTTTCAATCAGAAATCCCACAGGTATACGCACCATAGCTTCCTCTTAGCTTTTAGCTCCTATCCCTCTGGGCTACAGAGTAATGCACCCTTTAATGTGTAAACTATTTAGAATGATACTAATGCAGGCCTTCATCTACTTTGTTCTTCTATTACTATACTATACCATATGTCACTTCATGTCCACTATCTTTGCTATATTCCAATGCTCATAACCTAATATCTCATGCTAATAGTCTGGCATTAGTCAGTCGGTATAAGTATTAATCCAATCAAGTGTCTTTTCAAAGATCTGGGGATACAGTTACCTGCAACTCACAAACTACATTTTGTCTACTGGGGTTCACAGGTCAGCCAAATGACCTTTCACCTTTTCAGTCACAAGCCTCAAACCAGTCATTTCAACTGAACTATTACTAAAGCCTAGCCGTTCCCTACCGACGCCCTTCTGAACGATAATGTGGCGCAGTCTTCTAAGGTGAGGTAAGGACATGCACTCAACCCTCTAAGGCTGTGTGATAAAGCCTAATCCTAATCTGGGCTGAGTGCATTATTGCTGTACTAAGGAGAATGATCGGGAGCACAGAGTGCCGATTTCCTCCGACCGGGCAGATGTAGCCACGGTGAAACAATGATATCGATCCTGGGAGAGCGTGAGTCATCTTATTTCCATGCATTTACAGTGAGGCAGTGCAAAGTGCTCTCTAAGGAATATGTGTGTGTGCGCCTATACAGTAAGTGTATTTGATGTGGTTTATGCAGGTATGTTTTGAAAGTCGGAAAATAAATGATGCACAATCCGTGCCATCTTGAAAGACTACCAGGAGGAAGTATACTTTAAAATGCTCTTGGATCCAGGACCGTTTCACTCATAAAGAGGATCAAAACACTAAACTGACTCATAACTGTTCTTTCATCCTATTACTTTGAGCTCGGACTGGATAGGTTGGGGAGGAACTACAAATACACACTGACCAGATTTCAGACTAGCATTTCTCCTTCCTCTCCAAGGAAACGGGGAGAGGGGTTAGCTCAGGACTGCAACTCAACAAGCAGACCTTCCTATCTAGGGATGAGGGTTCAAAGGTCACAGTGGAGAGGGAGGTCACCTTGCTACCACAGTAACCTTACCCTTTCAGTGTCTCCCAGAGTGCAGCACTTACCGCCCCCATGCAACAACACAAAAACGGTTTTCATCAACGTGCTCCCAACAGTCAACACTGAACATCAACATCATGCTTCCAAAATGCAGGCCACATTCAGTGATTCCTCTTTACACACAATGCTTGTGAACCAACGCGAACACAACACACACAACTAGGAGAGTGTCTGAGCACATGCTAGCCCATACTGTGCTTACCTCACCATTCACTCCACACTTGAATTGGACTTGTGGCAGCTAGCAGCATCTTTTCATCTAATGCTAATAGCTAGATGCCTAGCTAATAGCTAGGCATCTACACTACTTGTCTATTTAATGTCACATACTACATTAGATTTGTGTATGTCATTAATGTCATTATTATGTCTGTCATTTGGTTACTGATGTTCTATGATATTTTTTTCTATTCAGAGTACTGTCATTTTTGGCTCATTAATGTGAATCAGTGAAGACAAACATGAGTGTAAATTGTGTCTGCAAGTGTTTGGATGTGCTTTGTATTTGTGTGCTACTTTAGATTCTCATACTAACACATGTACTAATGCTAAAAGTTAAAATTAATCAATCAAGTGCCTTGATCAATCCACTAATGTATTGGGAGAAATTTCTGTGGATGACTATGGAACATCAGGGTCAGCTGCAGTGAAACGAGGGGGGTCAATGTCATGGTGATGAGCAGACGAGATGAACTGGTTGGTTGATTCACCTGGCTGGACCACTATTCACTGTTGTTGAGCCTTCAGGTTAATACACATCACAATTACAGATTAGCTACCTGATGCCCGCCCACTGCTGTGTGTAGAAGACCAGAGTATGGATCCAGCGCTTTGTACAATTCACCCAAATCATGACCAGCTAATGTGGATAAGTCACTGACCATCCACAGAGGTCATGTTTATACTGAGGAACTTTCAGTGAAAATAGAATTTTATTAAATAATTCTGACTAGATTATTACATTATTAGTAATAAGTTAAAATTGATAATTTTCTCTTTTTTACTGGATGATAAACGTAACGCTTCCATTCTCTGGCTGTGCACAGAGGAAGTCTCGCATATCACACTGTCAGTGGAGTGGGGGCAACAGGCTTGACTAGCCTTCTCAGTCACTATGACCGGACTGTAAGGACACACTGCTGGACATAAACAGAAACAGACAGGACGGTCGTTCACCTCAATCAGACTCCGCATGTGGGAATTGAGCGTGAGCTACACACAGGGGCAGGGTTGGACAGTCACCAAGGAGACAGGGCGACAAGACAGCAAAAACAAACATGTAAACAGAAATACAAAAGAAGCAAAAAACAAAACAACACAAGTGAGACAATTATATGCTGCCTGTAATTCAAATAAAACAAAATAAAAAATAAAAAAATAAGTCACAACAACATAGTGGACACTAAATGAAAAAAAAAGAAACACTAGACAAATAAACTAATAAACTAAAAGACGAACAAGGACACAACAAATAAATAAACAAAACAAAAAACAACGGAGTGTTTGGGGACGTGGGCTATGTTAATACGACGACGACGACGAGGAGCATGCTACGGTCATGCTAGTTACGCACATGCTACTTGACGTTCATGCTAGTTAACGTTCATGCAATTAACGGTCATGCTTACCAGCTTGAGAGAAAGCTGCTCGGGGAGGAGAGAGAGAAATGATGGAGGGATCGGTAGGGAAGAAGAGAGAGAGAGAAGAGGGAGAGAACAACAAATGACGTCAGCCGGGTACAATAACACCATCCTCCTTTTCCAGCCACGTTTGGGATGTTATGATGTCACAGGTAAAACAGGTGTACACGGTGTTACAGATAAACAGTTTTCAAGGTGCATCGTGATGTCAAGGTAAACAGCTGTTGTGGACAGGGTACATTGTGAAGTGACAAGTGAAGAGTGGTAGCCAAGTAGTGTCGGGGAGTCATCACTCACCTGCGCCAAAACCTCACAGCAGATGCAGATATGCCAAAACATTGTGAAATAAGACTGTCCTGACACTACCAAATCAGACGGATGAGCATCCCCCAAAATCACAATGCTCTCAGAGGATCTGAAGAG
>NC_085007.1:24099014-24104014 GCF_963854185.1 Sardina pilchardus | reverse complement strand
TCACTCACTCACTCTCTCTCTCTCTCTCTCTCTCACTCTCACATACACACATGCACCCACTTACGACATATTGTCTGGCCTCGAAAGCGTATGTAGGCTTGCCCAGAGTCCGCTTCATCAGCTCTTTGTTGTAATAAAGAGAGCGAGGAGACTGCAGCAGAGAATAGATCCTTATTAAGAAACACATGCACGTGTGCGGCGCGCACACACACCCAAAACGCGTATGCACACGCACCGGAGCAATACATCTCAAGCCCTCTGACAGATCCATAACTGGTACTTTGATCATGCTTCCCCTGATGTCTGACAGAGATACTCTCTCTCTCTCACACACACACACACACACACACACACACACACATTCTGTCTGGCAGAAGATCACAGCCACAAAGGTTGTGCAGACCAACTCACAAGGGGATGCCGGGAAATTTACAGAAGAAAAAAAGAGCACACATACACCTGCACACACCTGCGCACACACACACACACACGCACACCACATACACTGCTCAATCTTAACACACTGTATAATTATATATAAAATACATAAATACATACAAAATACATAATTACGTAATAAGGAATTAAGAGAAATAGATGAAAACCTAATTATAAGATTAGCACATCTAAGAACAATAACCTCAACACCTAACAGTAATACACACTCACACCTAAAATACACACACACACACACCACCATTTATAGATGTGTCTCATTTGGAATATTAACTGCAACCCTCCTAAAACACACACACGCAGGAACACGCACGCACACACACACACACCATATACCTGTAAATCACAGCATAATAACACATACACTGAATGTCCCTGTATTCAGAGCATGCAGATATCCTTCATGCTGGTGTGGGCTTTTGTGTTTGCAATAGACATGAGCTATTTTACTGGTTTTGTTCTACTAACTATTGTGTGTGTGTGTGTGTGTGTGTGCTTGTGCATGTATTTATGTCAATAGCCTTGAGTTATTAGCGTACGTGTTTTTCTCATCTCCTGCTGTGGAGCCATACTACTACATCTGCAAAGACAAAAAATAAAAACAAGCTACAAAAAGGCCACAAAATATGACTCAACACAAACAGCAAACAGAAATAGGTATAAACAAGTAACATCAAAATAACATGTAAAATCAATGGGAGATGGATGGGTTGTCTGTCTGATGTTTTCCCTATTTTCTTATCAACTTCAAACAATCTTAATGCATCAGCGTGTGTGTGTGTGTGTGTGTGTGTGTGTGTGTGTGTATGTGTGTGTGTGTGTGTGTGTGTGTGTGTGTGTGTGTGTGTGTGTGTGTGTGTGTGTGTGTGTGTGTGTGTGTACGCATGCAAACATTTGCATGTGCTCTGTGAGTGTGCAAAACTAGGTAAGAAGGAAACAGCTTCGCGTTTGGGGTCTTTAAACAGAACTTCCTGTCTGAAATGTCACTTGCTGTGAGAGGACATCCTAATATAGCTCTAACCAAGAGTCTTTTCTCTACCACATGCTCACTCACACACACACACACAAGCACACACACACACACACACACACACACACACACACACACACACACATTCACACATTCACACACACAGAATGGCCCCTGTATGTTAAGGGACCTAAAGAAAGTATTGACTGAGATCAGAATGCGTGGCTGTGTAGAGCCATGCAAATACTTTTGCTGCACACACTTTGCACTGAAAGGTCAACCAAACCTGCCCTTCACAGTACACATATAAACACACACTATCTCTCTCCAAAACACACACACACACACACACACACACACTCACACGCCTGGCTGCAGGATTAATGTGAGTGTCAGAAGGGCTTTGGGGGGAAAGGGTGGGTCTGTGAGAACCACGGCCTCTGTAGTCATTGGTGTGTGTGTGAGTCTGTGAGCAGGTTCTCAGAGGGTAGGTGTGATACTGTGTGTAGAGTATGTCAACAGTGTGGAGAGAGAGAGAGAGAGAGAGAGAGAGAGAAAGAGAGAGGAAGAGATAGAGAGGGAGAGAGAGAAAGAGTGGGAAAAAGGGAGAGAGAGATTGACGGCTAGATAGATAGAGAGCGAGAGAGGGTGAGAGGGAGCAAGAGAGAGGAAAAGGAAAACTAAGTAGGGTAAAATCGAGGAAGAAAGGCAGAGCTATGGATAAACTGACATACTTCTACTGGTATATGGGCAGAGAGGTGAACAGGTGGCAATGAAGCACAGGTGCAACAATGACACAGCGGCTATGAGGAGGGAGAGGGAGGGAGACAGAGGGCCTAGCATGATAAAGAGAGAGAGAGAGAGAGGGAGAGAGAAGGAGAGAGAGGGAGAGAGAGAGAGGGAGGGAAACAGAGGGCCTAGCATGATAAAGAGAGAGAGAGACAGAGAGAGAGAGAGAGAGAGAGAGAGGGAGAGAGAAGGAGAGAGAGAGAGACTGAAGTTCTGATGACACCAGTGATTTCTCCTCTCTCCTCTAAGATTATGTGTGCTTTGCACATTTTGGTGCCAACTATCGAAAAGAGGCATCAGTCATCATCAGAGAGAGAGGGGTTGGGTAATGGTTTTATAATTGTATTTTTCCCAGCATATGTGCTACCAGCTCCATTCTCATAAATCTTACATGTATCTGTATGTGTGTGTGTGTGTGTGTGTGTGTGTGTGTGTGTGTAGGAGAAAGAAGACTTGGACTCTGCTAACTGTCTGACAATCATGCCGCATCATCGTAATCCAGATGTGCGTAGAGCAGTGTTATGCCATCATCATTTCACCCACTGGGCTTCTTTTGGTGTCCAAAGACACCGTACACAAGATCAGAATATGAAATAAACAATAACGAGAACAAATGAAGAGAGAGAGAAAGAACAGAGGAAGAGAGGAAGAGAAGAAGTGTAAAGAGACAGTGTACAGGACAAAAGCGATGGGAAGACTCAGGCACGGGCATTTAGCAGAGGGACACGCCCTCTTAGATGGGAGGTGACACATGCACATGCACACACACACACACACACACACGCACACGCACACGCACACGCACACGCACACACACACACACGCACGTGCACACACACACACACACACACACACACACACACACACATCCACTCTCTTTCACACTCCTCTCTCTCTCTCACACACACACACACATCCACTCTCTTTCACACTCCTCTCTCTCTCACACACACACACACACATTCTCTCACACACACACACACACACACACACACTTTCACACTCCTCTCTCTCTCACTCTCTCTCTTTCTCTCTCTCTCTCTATCTCACACACACACACACACACACACACACACACACACACACACACACACACACAGTCACACTCACACGCGCGTTGGCATCCGCACACTTACCCCTCGCTTGAGGCTCCGGAGGCAGTGCATTTTGGATTTGGAGGTCATGAGGTCGTTGAGGCGGTGGCCCAGGGGCTCGCGCGGCTGCTTGGGTGACTGGGGGTCGTTGGGAACAGCAGAAGGTGAGGAGGGGCGGGGGCAGGTGGAGGAGGAGGAGGAGGTGGAGGAGGAAGGGGGTGCCGGGGGCGGCTGGGGGGGGTGCGGGGACGTTAACAGGGACATAAGCTACCGGTGAGAAGAGAGACGGAGCAACGGAGCAGCGACGGAAAGAGAGGGAGAGAGAGGGGGATAGAGAGAGAGAGAGGAGGAGAGAGGAGGAGGAGAGGGAGGAAGAAAGATGGCAGAGAGAGAGAGTGTGGGGGGGGGGGCAGTGTTCATCCGGAAAAAAAGGAAGGATTAAAAAAAGAGGGGGAACACAAAAACGAGAGAAATAAGGCGCTAAAATAAAAACAGTCTGAATTAAATGACGAATTAATTCAGTCATTAATCTATTAATTACAACAAATCAAAAAGGAAAAAATGTCAGAGACACAGCACACCACTGAACCCAATAAGACACATGTTACACTTGTTCATCGTTAAACCCAACAGAAGGACAGAGGGACAGAACTCGGAGGTGAGAGGTGAGTGTGAGGGTTACGGGTCACAGGCTCAGGTGTGTTACGGTGTTACATGAGAGGCGCAATACACACACAGCTACACGTCATGCAGGCTACCGCTAGGGCTAACGGCTAACACATGCTGCATGAACACACACATAGTCCCTTGCTGACTCACTCACACACACACACACACACACACACACACACACACAAACACACTCACACCCGGTCTCACGCATGCCCAACAAGCTCAGATATCCCACCAATCAACTCTACCTGACCTTTGCACAATAACAAACCAACAGGGACAATGTAACACAGCACAAAATCTATATACAGACACCATAATGTATCGCTCTAGAATCCATACCTGAACTAAATCAGTTAGCTAAATGTTCCGTGCTCTCACAGTACATGCCAGATCTAAACAAGAGCATATCTGAATTGTCATCTTGTGTGTGTGTGTGTATGTGTTTATGATCGAAAGCTCAATAAATATACTGACGAAAGCTCCCAATGCACTGACATACACATTGAAACACCAATAACAAAGGACAGCTTAGATGCACAGGATGGAAACATACACACGTCACTATCTTTTACAGGGGATACGGAATAAATCCAGGCCCTATGTAGCATAATGTACATAATGCATACAGTCTCTCTCTCTCTCTCTCTCTCTCTCTCTCTCTCTATCTATCTCACTCTCACTCTCTCTCACACACACACACACACACACACAAGCAATGCAATACACTAACACTCGCTGGTTATACACCCAATCCAAGCCATCACGTTAAAAGTCCAGCCCAGCTATTCAGAAGCAAGTTATTGTGGTAGGAGGGCCATTCTGGGAAAGTCCACAGTAGAAACACAGGAAAGAGAGTGAGGAAGAGGAGGAGAGGGGATGAAGACCAGACCCTATGATTAAATCTGAAACAGCAAAGAAGGTGGGATCATGAAATCGCTGGGCTATGGGGAGAGGTTTGGGGTGCTGGAGGTCAAAGTTCACAGGCAGCTGGGGATTGTAGTCTTTTGACTGTGTTT
>NC_085007.1:24091514-24094014 GCF_963854185.1 Sardina pilchardus | reverse complement strand
ACAGGAATGCCACGGCGACAACAGACATGGGCAAGAAGCCAATCGGAGGTGAGGAACAGTCATGTGACATGAATAAGAGCCAATGGCTTACAACTGAGGGAGAAAGCGGTGGGTAAAAAACTCAAGTGAGATTTAACAGTGATGTGTGAGGAGTGAGGTCATGTTATTCTGCAATGAAGGAAAGCACACACACACACACACACACACACAATTAGTCACACATACTATTTATGCTCTAATCCCTTTTGTGTGTGTGTGTGTGTGTGTGTGTGTGTGTGTGTGTGTGTGTGAGAGAGAGAGAGAGAGAGAAGTGACTGCACGACTATCTGTGGCATTTACACCAGGCTATCATCTGGCTATGGGGTTTGTGTGTTCATGGAATGTGTGTGTTCAAAGCTACCCATGAGAATAGATAAACCCTGTAGTTAGAATTCTACAGACCCCACTCCCACACACACACACACACACACACACACACACACACACACACACACACACACACACACACACACACAGACACACTTAAAGTCTGTGCTATGTAATACAACAGTAGAAACGGACTTATCAGCACAGACAGACATATGAAAACACACATAGCAAGTGAGAGAGACAGAGAGAGAGAGACAGAGAGAGAGAGAAATAGCAACAATTGTGAGGCTTGTCCGACCTTTCCAAGAGAAAGCACAAATGAAAGGAAGGAAGGGAGAGAATACCCCGTCACCCCCTCCAACATATACCAACATACAAACACACACACACACACACACACACGTACAAACACACGCATATACTATATGTGCATACACAATCATACACACACACACACTCCTGACACACACATGAATATGTCCTACATGGTGTGTGCACACATGTCTGTACCTTCTCCACATCTGCTTTCGTTACGTTGATGTCGGCGTCCATCTTCTCAAAGTACTGCTGTGCTCGATCCGCCTCCTTGCAGTCTCTCTCAAAGCGCCTCTTGCTCTGCGGACAGCAACGGCAGGGAGAGGGAGCAGAAGAGAGTCAGAGTGATGTTTACCACATTAACACAATTCACAAATGTCAGTCTTCTGAAGCTGATAGTTCCGGTCCTTGATTATGATGATTGGCTGAATGGCGTTCGATGCCGGTGTAAAACCCAACACAAACATACACCCTGACCGCATTCTGTTCTATAGTAATGCGCTAACACAAAGTTAGTTTGTAGTAGTTGCGTCTTGATGTTGCACGGTAACCATTCAGATAGAGGAAATATATTTAACCTAACAACGGCCCTTAGCTGTTCTGAAATCAGTGCAAACGGCGGCCTCTCAGGGCTTATTGCTTACATTTCCAGTGCCCCATACACACATGCATATCTCTCAAAGTCAAAGCCAACGTGATTGGCCGCTAGACTGGGTAAACCCAGCCCAATCTGCCGATGATTGGATTTCGCCTCGCGGCTGAGGCAGGAAATCTGCACATTTATCTCTCCTGCTTCCTGTCCACGTTTGCAGGAACCAATCACAAAAAGGCTTATCCACCAGGCGCACCCGAATCATTGGTCTGATTAGTTGAAGGACTATCCAAAAGCGTACAGTCATTTGAACTATACCCATTGCTCACGCCTCTTGTGCAGTAGAAATACAGCGCAGACTCCCTAGACTGATGCTCAATCTCAAAAAATCAAGTTTAGGCTGGTGATAGCCAGGCTAATTGGACACACAGGTCTGTAAAAACTGCTATGACTGGCTGCAGACAGTATGATGGCTGGAAAGCTATTGGATTTAATGGATAGACAATGAGCTCTACCTAGAAGTCTGCATGATCAGACAAATGTTATGTGTGGCTCTCTTTCTAATCACAACATTTGATCTCCTACTTGGATGCTAATAGCTTTGCTAGTACACATCCTCAGTAAAAGTGTGAACGTGTCTAGTGTTCTACTCTGATCAGCCAATGAATGATTGATTATTGTCTAAACTTCCAAGGTTGTTGGAGACTCCGGAGTGTGTAAGTGTCAACAGTTAATGCACTTGGGAGTGTATGATGTGACAGTGTTCGATGGAATAACCAGTGAGACAGTAAAACTGGACGGCAGCTGGCCAATGACCTCTGCAGCACGATCACAATGCACCGGGTCCGCAAACCCCCACGTTCCAGAATCACACGGAACACGGCGTCTTGCGCTGGGTGACATCAGACTGTCACATCTAATTAATGCGAAGGAGAAAAAGGCACAAGTTCAGCAGTATAGTTTTACTGCAGTCTCCATGCGGCTGTTTAGTTTTAAAGTTGTACCGGAAGATATACTGTACAGGGAGGAGGCAATAACATAATGTGCAAGATGCCAATGGCCTAGAAGAAGTCATTTCCATATGTATTTACGTAACTTATCTAACACCTCAGCGCCCACTTATGCACGTCATCCACAGCTAGGCTCAAGTCAAATCAATACTTAGCCCTGTGTTGACATAGAGCTTGAACACACGCACACACACACACACACACACTGACACAC
>NC_085007.1:24084014-24086514 GCF_963854185.1 Sardina pilchardus | reverse complement strand
GTAGGAATAAGGGAGCATGAGAAACGGAGGGAGGGAGTTGCATCTGGACACTAACAGCTAATATAAAACACACACGCTAAAACAGACGTCACACTCTGAAGCGAGAGCGGGGGATTTTGTCCGAACGTAACGGAGCAAGAGAGTAATGAATCTCCCTCATCATCCCTATAAAGCACAAGAGTGTAGGCAGCCAGAGGACCAAGCTCTCTCTCTGCACACCCACACACACACCCACCCACACACACACACACACACACACAGGCGCGTAGGAACCACGGGGGTCGGGGGGGTCGGGACACCCCCAATGTTGGACCCCCTCCCGAAAGAAAAACGCTGCAAAGTACAGATGTTGTTGATTACTTAGCTCAATTATATCCTCCTGAGTTACGGCCCCATAACTATAGCTATCGGTGCGCATCGGAGGTCTTTCACATTGTGTTTTAAGAATGTTTCCCGAAACGAAGCCCGTCTCAATAATGCAGCATGGGGCACTTCCTCACCTTGAGTGTCTGAAAGCTAATGTAGGCTACTCTCTCAGTCCAAATATTTAGTTTACGGCCTTCTTTCATTCTTTTCGAAATAGTTAAGAGGATAGCCTATTGTGGGCGAATACAGTAGTCTACGATAGCCTAAATAAGTTGCTTTTAAATGTAGGCTTATCACTTGACGTGGCACATAGCCTAATTATCTGGTTACCTGGATTTAGCAAGTCCATACACTTTGTTCATCCTATTATAGGCTATGCTTTTAATTAATTAAATGTTAACATTTAATTAAATGTGTAACAATTTGCCTCTTATTATAATCTACACACTGTCACGACGTATACTAGGTTACGGGCGGATATGAGCAACCGAAGGCCTCGGTTGACTTAAGATAAACGGGCAGAATGCCTGTTTACAAACTACGTCAAACATGCAATAATATAACAAATGAAAAAACACAAATGAAAGATGAATAGGCTACTCACTGTATTTTGTCACAAATTAAGCAATGAGTTCGTTCGTGGCCACCTAGCGCGCAACTTACGCGCTGAGGTGAAGGCCCGACACATACTAATTAACACAAAGCTTCATAATGCACAAACAAACACCCACTCAAAGTTCAGTGTCCATACGTCCAAACAATAAACATAAGAAGCCGACAGTCAAAAACGACAACGAGATCTCCCAGACACGAAAAACAATGTTTATCTCACAGTTTGTTGAGTATCGTTCCAACACTGATGCGCAAGGCAATCTCAGCTTTCGCGTTCGTTAAACTAAGGGCAAACCCATTCATTGTGCCCAAAACGCGCATCCATCAGCTGACATACAATTTACTTAGATGGCATATGAAAAGTCAAGAAGAAGAAACATATTTTCATTTAAGCAACGTTTATGCAACCATGTAAAGGGAAGCATTGGGGGAGTCAGTTTAAGTTGTCAGACTGTGTGCGTTTTCAGGGAAGAAATGTGTTCTGAATAGCCTATGTGCAGATGTTCTTCCCAGTTCCAAAAATAGGTTAAGAAAAAGACTGAAATACAAGCGGCATCTTACAGAGGGCCATTAAAACTTCAGCAATAGGTTTTTTTTTTATCTCTTATGTTACTTATAATTCGCCCCCTTTATTTATTAATATAAAAAAAATTCGGCGCGCGCTTTGCGCGCGCAACGGACCTCATTATTGTCCCCCCCAATGCTTACTACGTTCCTACGCGCCTGCACACACACACACACACACACACACGCACACACACACACACTCTCTCTTACACACACGCAATCCCTCACAAACACTCACATATGCATGCCCACTCATATCCACATGAGTAAAACACACACACGCACACACACACACATACACACACACACACACACACACACACACACACACACACACACACACACACACACACACACACACACTTCCTCACAAACACTCACATATGCATACCCACCCATATCCACATGAGTGAAAACACACACACACACACAAACACATGCACACACACACACACACACACACACACACACACACACACACACACACACACACACACACACACACACACACACACACACAAGCAGGAACAGAGAAAACATTTCACAATACAGGAACAAGTGACATCACTGTTATTCTCCTGAACGGCTGGAGCACCGAAAAAGTCTCTCTTTTGCCATCATAACATTTGTGAGGGATGAAAAGAAGCCCTGTTGCACCGATAAACAAACCATCAATCCTGCTCCAGTGATACACAAACACTCACACACTGAATGGAGAAATAATTAGATAACCTTTCACTAAGCCCTAGTATAAAAAATGGAGAACCATATCTCCATCTGCTGTGAGATACATCTGCAGGAACAGATGACACATTCCACTCTCCTCCGTCTTCTGGATATTTCTCTCTCTCTCTCTCTCTCCTCTCCTCTGTGTTCTCTCTCTCTCCTCTGTGCTATCTCTCTCTCTTTCTCTCTCTCTCTCCTCTCTTCTCTGTGCTGTCTCTCACTCTCTTCC
>NC_085007.1:24066514-24074014 GCF_963854185.1 Sardina pilchardus | reverse complement strand
AGGGGAAAGGAGCGAGCTGCTGAGGAAGATTAAATGAGTGTGTTAAATAGGCCATAATTAGCCTCCTACCTTCCCTCAGTTCAATAAATACTTTACAGACACTCGCTCACACAAAACACAGACATACTCACAAGTCCAGACACACACATACACACACACTCTCTCTCTCTCACACACACACACACACACACAGTGTCTCTCTGGCAGGACAAAGTGTCATAATAGCTCAACTGGCTTTTATAAGAGGAGACTGCAGCGGCAATGAGATTAAGACCCGCCAAAAGAACAGCTGCCCTCATTTCTCTCAGCAAATCACAGATACACACACACACACACACACACACACACACACACACACACACACACACACACACACACACACACACACACAGACCACTCACAAGATACAATTACATTCAGGTACAATTAAAAGCAGTGTGAAGCACCCCTATCTATCTGGGCAACTGAAAAACAGCTAAATCTCATCTGGAGGCTCTTTTGATGTGTGACTTTCTTCTTAGCCTCGCCGTCGCCAGAGGAGCTTTCTGCTGCCCTTTCGGGAGGCGTCATGGCGTTCAGTCAGCTCACTGCTGACAGACACATGAGGTTGTGTGGGGAGTGTTGACGTAGGTGAGCCTGACGCTGTGCTGAAAGTGCGCTGAAGTGAGGTGTTATGTTGTGTTTAGGTATATGTGTGTGTGTGTGTGTGTGTGTGTGTGTGTGTGTGTGTGTGTGTGTGTGTGTGTGTGTGTGTGGTGAGCCAGGCAGACGGGCCTGCTCTCTCTGCATATCCTCTCAGATAGCGGATATCCGGCGCCGTGCGATAATTGTGTGTCAGTGTTCATGGTGTGTGTGTGTGTGTGTGTGTGTGTGTGTGTGTGTGTGCGCGCGCGTGTGTGTGTGTGTGTGTGTGTGTGTGTTTGTATGCATGCACTAGCTGGTCTAAATGCATTTAGAATGGACAACAAGTAGGTGTCAATTGAAGCCGACTCAATTGTCCGAGCTCAAATTTAGCAGGGCCACGGTACACCTGTGGTCATTCTGGTCAGAGACCTGTACTCTCTCACAGCCCTGAAAACTGGTAATGGTGACCCTTGTTACAGTGCAATATATTTATATCTATATCTATATATAAAATATAGAAATGAAGAAGCCACAGTGACTACACACACACACACACACACACACACACACACACACACACACACACACACACACACACAGGACATACATACAGGAAAGAAAACTAAACATTGCTGAAAATAATATGAAAATGCAAAAACACTGCGTAGATATAATGTACTGTTATTCATGCCTATTGTTGTTTCTAGACTGCTTCTCAAGCAACAAAAAGCCGCTACACCTACATGCACAGAGCACGCTCATCATGCAAACCACCATGACACCAAGCCCTTCTCCAGTGCCGCAAAGACATCAAGATGAGGAAGTAGGCAGTGTTTCCCTTGCTCAGAACTGAGATTTACACTTTTTCCTGCGTCTGAGGCTTGAAATGCCAGGAAGCTTGCCAGAGTTACTTGCTGAATTATTCAGAACCATTTTGCTTCTGTATAGCTTTTGAAGCCACTTCATACTCTTCATACTCTGTGTGTGTGTGTGTGTGTGTGTGTGTGTGTGTGTGTGTGTGTGTGTGTGTGTGTGTGTGTGTGTGTGTGTGTGTGTGTGTGTGTGTGTGTGTGTGTGTGTGCGTGTGTGTGTTTGTTTGTTTGAGTGTCTGTGTGTGTGTGTGTGTGTGTGTGTGTGTGTGTGTGTGTGTGTGTGTGTGTGTGTGCGTGTGTGTGTTTGTTTGTTTGAGTGTCTGTGTGTGTGTGTGTGTGTGTGTGTGTGTGTGTGTGTGTGTGTGTGTGTGTGTGTGTGTCTGTGTGTGTGTGTGTGTGTGTGTGTGTGTGTGTAAGTTCATGTGTGTTTGTGTGTTTATTGGTTACCATCAATAACTTTAGAAATAGGGACTGTAGAGAACAGTTTCTGTAGAAAACAGTTTCTACAGTAATTGGTAGTTCTGGTACTTTCTGGCCTCAGACAAACATCCCCCTGATGCTGCCTTATTGAGTGCCGGCTCAAATGGCTGCATCGATGCAGTGATCATTTATCATAACACAAGTCACATCAGGATACATTAGTCACTGCATTACACCAAAGAAATACACTACAGTCAACAGCTGCTTTTCTTTATAGCCAATCTTATGAAATAAAAACCTATGGTATCAATCCTGTTTTCACTGTCAACACTCATTTGTATGCATATATGCACACACACACACACACACACACACCATCACCTCACTATGGTCTCTCAAATTGACACCCCTACAAAAGGAAGAAGTCTTGATACATCTGCCATGTGTTAACCGATACATTACCAACTGTGAGACCGAGGGCACACAATTCTGAATGAAGGAGACAGCAGCAGCATGTTAGAGTAGAGTTGTGTAATTCTGTACTTCACCTTGGTGCCACTCCAGCAGAGACCCATCTTCTCCTCTGTCATTTCGCTTTTTTGGCATTTAAATGTCTCAACTCTGTCACCCTCTACCAATCCAGAGCGTGAAAGATTAAGTCCACTTGCAAGTTTTCTCCCGTGCCACACAAACACACACAGACACGTGTACACACCTACAGCCAGCAAGTGTGTGTGTGAGAGGCCATGTGGGAGAACGTTTGACCAGCTGAAACGACACACTGCTAATCTAGCTGCTCCTCAGGCACTAGCTCAAGGCAATGTGTGGGAGAACGATTTCCGTGTGAGAAAGAGAGTGAGTGAGTGTGTGAGTGTGTGTGTGTGTGTGTGTGTGTGTGTGTGCCTGCCCTCCTGTGCATGAAGAAACAGGAAATAGATGTGGGCTGCAGAGCTGAGTCTTCTGTCTCACTTTATCCTCTTTCCATTCTTAAAGATTTTAGCCAGGTTGAATCATTCTTAAATAAAAAGCCATGTCTGACAGATATAATTTACCTGCATAACATACAGGCAGATCAGATAGATAGATAGATAGATAGAGAGAGAGATAGAGAGATAGAGATACAGTAGATAGATAGATAGATAGATAGACAGATAGATAGATAGATAGAGCTGTCTCCACAGGATTACTTAAGCAAATCTCAAGATTATCTTTCTCTATTCATAGTGAGTCAGTCGGTCTTAAAAATTACACAATAGTGTATGCATTCAGAATAGTAGGCTATAGTACCATGAGTTGCAGGGCACATTTCCCAGTGCTGAAGTGAATTTGCATTTAGATATATAATCGCTTTCATTCCATAAGAGGTCAACTGCGTAAAACACTACACTGCGTTTAGCCTGCAAGTCACCTATTAGGTGCCAACCAGGATACATAAAGAGTTCGTATTTTTTCACTGGATCTCTTGGGAGCGAAATGTTCTCACCTGCCACTGGTAAATATGTCTACTGTAGTTGTGCAGCTTCCAAAGCGTGGAGAATCGGTTGGACCGACGGCTCCTTCGGTGCCAATGCATTTGCGCTCGGTGATTCATTGAGGCTAAATAATACAAATGCTAACTTGTTTTCCTTCGAACCGCTAATAAAAAATGATGAAATATTATAGCGCTTGATAAATAATATTCTGTGCTAGACTGGTGGTGCGCAGGCCATTAGGATGCCTCCGCTATCCGCGTAAGATCAAAACAAAAATGGCAACTGTGCGCTGATTTGCTTAGCGCGCAAGTGATTAAATTGCAATGGGTCACTCAATATCTCCGTATCAGGACCATTTACAGCTGACACCGCACCCAGTATCGGTAAAGGCTCTACAATGACGGGCTATTCACACCTGCTCCGACATACAGCAGGCTACACAAGAGCACATCGCAATCGCCACATCTATTTCTAATCTGTTTCGACTATTCTATTCCTCTGATCAGTTATAGGCTCCAGGCACAAAAATCATCAGGCAAAGTGCTTTGTTTGGTAATAGCAGGCTACTTTACCTTCTTTTGTGTGGGCAGCATGGTAACCCAGTTTCCACAACAGGGGAAGTGGCTCGCAGTCCCCCACTTCCACTTTTGTCCCAGAACCAGCTCTGAGATGAGAGCACCCCTCTTGACAGTCCAATGGAAATGACAAACCCGGAGCAGAACCTCTCTCCCCTAAGCGGGTACCCCGCACACTACCGGGTCCAGTCCAGTCCAGTCCAGTTTGGTAGAGATCGCTCTACCACATGGGCCAAGGATTTTGTGGGTCAGATCAGAGCCCAGAAAATGTGCTTTAGGCTCGGTCCAGTTCACAGGCGGCAGAGTTCTGCTAGTGAAGGTGCTCAGATATGGTCAAAGCATCTGTAGATCAGGTTTCACATCCAAGAAGGTGGTGAGAAACAAAGAAATCCCAACTAAATCTATCCCAGCCACAGCTGTGGCCAAAAATTCCTCTACGAAAAAAGCAATAAAACCATGAAAAAGTAGCAAAACAGAAATAATAACCACCAATCGAAATACCAGCAGGAATATTGTGATTAAGATCCACGGGGGTTACTCCGACAAGAAGCTCGGCAGACAAATGGCATCCGATGTGATTGGATGAAGGCTATAAAAAGCACAAGGCGGGGTTGGACCGTGAAATCAGAGCCGGCATGGTCCGGGCCAGATAAGGTTAAAGAGGGGTGCTTAGTGACCCAAACACACACACACGCCCCCCACACACTCGCACACACACAGACACCACCGCCCACCACAGCTGAACCCCGTCCTCTCGGTACTGAATGACCACTGCACTCGTCTGTCCGAGAGGAGCGAGAGAATGAAGAGGGGGGAGGAGTGGGAGTGGGGATTGGAGAGTGTGTGTGTGTGTGTGTGTGTGTGTGTGTGTGTGTGTTGGGGGGGGGGGGGGGGGTTGGGAGTGCTCACACACGTTTAAGAGCAAGGCTCTGCTGCAGCGGCACGCGAGTGGAGGCTGAAGCTCTGTCAGGCGTGGCGTGGAACCGCTGGAGTGGAAAAAGAGAGAGAGGCAGAGAGAAGAGAGGGAGTGAGGGAGAGAGAGAGAAGAGAGGGGGACAGAGAGGCAGAGAGAGAGGGGGGAGAGAGAAGCAGGGAGAAGAGAGAAAGAGAGAGAGAGAGAGAAGTAGAGAGAAGAGAGAGAGAGAGAGAGAGAGAGAGAAAGAGAGGGAGAGGAAGGGTTGGCAGAAAGACAGAAAGAGAAAAATGGGTGAAGCAAGAGAGAAGGAAGCACCCCCTGTGCCTGTCCTACTGTGTCTCCTGTTTACCACCACCCTTATCTAATCATTCACACAGTCACACACACACACACACACTCGGTTCCCCCTCCTTTGTTGGCATGTGACCCTCATGGCTGGGGGGGCATGATGATGTCATAGCGGGTTCAGCGCATTTTTGGCCGCAAAACGAGGTCACATGTGCCAAGGCATGTGCCTCCATCACAACACCAAAAAGAAAAAAGGGGAAGAGAGGAGGAAGGAAGAGGGAGTGGAAAAAGAGAGGCAGATAGAGAGGAGAGGGAAAGAGAGAGAGGGAGAGGGAGAGAGAGAAATAGAGAGAGAGAGAGAGAGAGAGAGAGAGAACGGTGCAAATGGGGAACATCAGTCCAGTGGCGTTGAGCAGGATCTTGCAGAGAGCTGCAGAGCTGGAGGATGTGTGTGTGTGTGTGTGTGTGTGTGTGTGTGTGTGCCTGTGCAGAGGAAGAGAGAGTGCTGAATAAATCATCAGCCTTAAATCAAGAGGAGTTGAGAGGCAGCAGACTGTGAGAGCGGGGGGAGTGTGTGAGATAGAGAGACAGAACAGATGAAGGGAGAGGTGAGAGAAAGAAAGGGATAGAGAGAGAGAGATAGAGACCAAGAAGGGAGGGACAGAGAGATAGAGGAAGAGAGTGAGAGACACCAAGAATAGAACTGCTATCTGCTAGGAGGTCAAGGACAATCCCAAGTGAAAGAGGAGGGGGGCTTCAAGTGTGTGTGTGTGTGTGTGTGTGTGTGTGTGTGTGTGTGTGTGTGTGTGTGTGTGTGTGTGTGTGTGTGTGTGTCTTTGCCATCACTCATCATTTTTGTTCCTGCTTCCATCTCAGATTGCCATGCTCACCAGTGTTCCTCTTGGTATTTCTGCCCCCATTTCGCCCATCTTACGTCAGCACCTTCTCTCTCTCTCTCTCTCTCTCTCTCTCTCTCTCTCTCTCTCTCTGTATCTCTCTCTCTCTCCCACACGTGGCTCCCATTGTTTTGCTTCACGGCCAACAAAGACCACATCTGCCTGACCCTTCCTCCCCATTCTCCTTCACCTCCTCCTCCTCCCCCTCCTCCTCCTCCTCACCCCCCTCACCTCCCCCTCTCTGAATCAGCACTCGTCTCTCACCCCTGACCTCCTTTATCAAGCGGGAAACGAGATTATCAAGGTCGGCCCTCACACTTGGTTCCTGCCGTTGTTTCAGGCCGTGTCCGTTTGAGCGTCGCACTATCGACACTGGCAAACAAACATCGCATTGCATCATCATCGCGACATGAATGGGGAGGGGGGGGGAGAAGACAAAAAGCCGAGCCGCCGCTTTGTGGGAGGAAATACTAAAAATACCCCTCCGAATGTGAACACAATTCTGTGCGCATTAAACACACAAACACAGGCCTGTTTCAAAGTCATCAAAGAGGCCTTTCTCTCTTCTGAGTGTCTCTTTAAAGTAGATTAAGGGCGGCGGTGAGCGTTCAAACGGGCCCCAGCCGGCATCCTCCTCGGAATTCCCAGGCCCCTCTCCTCGCTACAGTCCGATGCAGCGGAGAGCGCAAACAACCCCAGCGGTGGCATAATTCTCGGGTTAATAAAAAAGGGACCGTTTTAGCTGCGGAGATGGAGATAGACGGAGATTACGCGCCCCATCATAATGCAAAGACATAATCTGTATATAGACGTGGTCTCGGAGAATGAGCCACGGATTGGATAGGATTGGGTGCTGGGGGAGGCAACTCGACTGCATTAGAGCTAAAATGGGGGAGCTTCAGCGGATGTGTTTACCTACTGTAGATGAACACAGAGAGGGGATGGGAAAGACTGTAAACTACAGGGAGATGGATTGGATGAGGCTGACAGAGAGCTTTTATCATGTGTGTATGTGTGTGTGTGTGTGTGTGTGTGTGTGTGTGTGTGTGTGTGTGAAATTATGTGTGTGAGTATGTGTGTGAGTGTGTGTGTGTGTGTGTGACAGTATGTGTATGAGAGCATGTGTGTGTGTGAGAGAGTATGTGTATGTGTGTGTGTGTGTGTGTTTGTGTGTGTGTGTGTGTGTGTGTGTGTGTGCGTGTGTGTGCGTGTGTGTGCTTGTGTGAGTACGTGTGCGTGTGTTTGTTCGTTTATGTGCACGTATGAGGGAGGGAGACAGAGGGAGTGAGATAACAGTATCCGGCTGTTTGTGTGCGTCCGGATGTATATTTGTCTTGGTGAGACAATGACCCCTCCATTCCCCATGAATCCATCTATAGGTGACCCTCCGGTTCAACCTCACATCATAACTCTCTCCTAACGCTCTCCTAACGCTCT
>NC_085007.1:24049014-24051514 GCF_963854185.1 Sardina pilchardus | reverse complement strand
ACATGATGGGAAGTGTTTTGAAGTGTCATTAGCAGCTTTGTAGCTTTGAAACACACGTCATGACACAACACACATTTGTTCAGTTTAAGTACCCGGCTTTCAGAGAAATAGACAACCTATCAGCCAGACATAGAGAAAACATGCTGTCACTTTTACTACCCGTGACCCCATCACCTCCCGTACTTTTGGCGCACACACACACACACTAACACACGTGTCCTGCACATACTGTGTAACACATGGCCAAGCTGAGAGAGGGATTGCATGTCAAGGAACACATGACATAGTCATACACACAGGCAGACACACACACACACACACACACACACACACACACACACACCGACTTCAACCTCTGCACCCTCTTGGGGGCCCCCACCCCAATTCCTCTCACACACCCAGACAGGAGGAAACATACGGGCTCAGATTTCATTCCTTGAACAGCAGGAAACACACATATAAGCACACACACACACACACACACACACACAGACTCTCTCTCACACACACACACACACACACACACACGCATAGACTGCCCATGATGCTACATACTTCACTTCAAACTCTGGGTCATCGAATGAAAACCCTCCCACTGCCCTTTACAAAAACAAATGCATTCCATCAGGTTTAAATTTAACCTGTATGGATGTGTGTGTGTGTGTGTGTGTTTGTGCGTGTGTGTGTGTGTGTGTGTGTGTGTGTGTGTGTGTGTGTGTGTGTGTGTGTGTGTGTGTGTGTGTGTGTGTGTGTGTGTGTGTGTGTGTGTGTGTGTGTGTCTGTGTGTCTGTGTGTCGCTGTGTACGTATCTATGTGTAAAGCTCATAGAATCCAACCAACTTCTCCCTTCCAGTTCATTAAATTGATGGCAAGAGAACACACAGACATGTGGCTACAATTAAACTAGCCCTAAGTGTGTGTGTGTGTGTGTGTGTGTGTGGACTGCCAACTTTCACTTTTCCCCTCATTCATCTGAGGTCAAGGCCTACAATGGTCATGTGCTAAACACAGCCTCTATTCTACATACCTGCCAAATGAATTGTCTGACACACACACACACACACACACACACACACACACTAGTTCTTCAGGACTAACAGAGCTTACAGTTTACTTCTAACATAGTAAGGTGAATTATCATATCTAACAAGGTCCATTTGCTCACAAACACACACATACACATACACACACATACACAAACACCTAGCAAAGCACTTGACTTAATTGCCTAACAAACTCAAGTGCTGTTGTCTGCTGTTAAGTGACCCTTCACACAAAGACACACACACACACACACACACACACCTGGACTCACCCTTAGTTCTTGGACCTTAAGCATCACCCTCCCTGTGTCCATTGTGGCAGACACAGACGTGACCCGACGTGACAAGAGCACCTACAGGTGTGAGACACTGAGTCTACTGCCCAACCTACCGCCCATCTGTTCTTTAAACCCAAGTCTCAGCCAGCCCTCCCCATCACACAAAATGCACACACACACACACACACACACACACACACACACACACACACACACACACACACACACACACACACATACATACACACACACACACACCTACAGATCTGAAACCTGCAAGGTGTTGAGAAGTGTCACTTCTGTCTTTTATGTACTGTACATCATATCACATTGTCCACTAGCCAGGATTATAACACACACACACACACACACACACACACACACACACACACACACACACACACACACACACACACACACACACACACACACACACACACACACACACACACACACACACACACACACACACACACACACACACACACTCCAGAGTGCATTCTGAGAAATCAATCATCGTGATGTTAGGGTTGGGAACTAAATTATAGTAGAATTGCTATTAAAAAAAATGGAACCAAGACAGATAAGCAGAAACAAAAAACGAAATTCCATTCTATTATGATCTTTAAAACAATCTATTTGGCTTTACCTATCAATTAACAAACATAACTCTTGAACATTGCGAAGTAAATATGCACACCTATGTTTGTCACCTATTTTGAAACTCTCCAAACTCTCCAAGTTTCTTTAACTAGGTGCTCTACATTGATCTGTATGCATGACTTAAGTATTTCAATACATGTAAATAAATACTCTCTTATTGAATGTTCAGTTATGGCTTACTGACTACTCCTGAAACTTTTTTTTCTTCACATTTTGGAATCGAAATGAGGAATCGACAGGAACCAGAATCGATACTCAGAATTGGAACCGGAATTGGAATCAATCTATGAAATTTGATTCGATGCCCAACTGTAAATGGCCCGGTTTCCCAAAATCATTAAGAAGCTCTTAAGTCCTAAGAACATCTTAGAAGCGTTCTTAGAACATTCTTACAACGCTCCTAAGAAGTTCTCAGCACTTAAGAGCTTCTTAACAATTTTGGGAAACCCGACCAATGTCAGTTGAGCTAAGGGGCATTTTTTTGCTGTGACGTTACAGAACCACTCACAGTACACA
>NC_085007.1:23974014-24041514 GCF_963854185.1 Sardina pilchardus | reverse complement strand
TCCCAGCACATTCTCTCTATTCCTTGTTCTCTCTGTAGAGAGGAAAAGGAAGGAAATCTCTCCAATGGGGCTGCTCTGGTAAAGAGTCATCATATAGGCACTTGTTTGGTTGCCTCTAGGCTGATTGGGTCGGCTGGGTAGGGATGGGCTGGGCTGGGCTGGGGCTGGGTTATAGGGCCAGTGGCCACTGTTGGTCTAGCTGCGGGATGGAGAGCCTGGTGGAAGTGACGCATTGACCAGGCTTCCCCTCTCACCCCAAAAATACACACACCGGGATATCCACCGCACACTGTGTGTGTGTGTGTGTGTGTGTGTGTGTGTGTGTGTGTGTGTGTGTGTGTGTGTGTGTGTGTTTTGCACTTGTATGCTTGTTCTGTGCCTGTGTGCGGTCGTCTAGCATAGCGACATGTGCGCAGATACTGCCTGACTGTTCCCTTCTGTGTCTTGTTACTGTTCTACCACTCCTAGGGCACCGTCAGACAACACATAACCACCATCAATACCAGCCAATCACAGACCAGCATGCAATCTCCTCAATACACCAGCAGCCAATCAAAGCTAAACATTTACTAATGGTAGCAGTCGATACTAGTCCATCTCCCTCCACCTCAGAATCATTCCCCTGGCGACATCCACCTCCACACAGCAACCCTCCTCCTAAGCAACTCCCACCCTACCACCCCTGTTGCTATACACTATGCTGGGGTTAACCTGTACAGATGTCAAGGTGGAACACAATGTCATGAGCCCTATAATGGCAGAGACTGATAGCAATTATGCTTTGATTCCACTGTGATTTGGCTTTGAACCCTGCTTCTATATCTATCCTAGCAGGGTTGCAGGACATAGTTAGAGGACAGGTTTTCATATTGGTGTTTGTGCAAGTGCAACCCTCAGGTTATGCCTATAAACGTAGGCCTATATGATCGCCACCGTCTCCATTTAGCTTAGAAACCCTGAAACCTGCGGCATATGTTCTAGCTCCGAGGCAATCTCGAAATTGCATCCGATTGATCTGCTGGATTAGCGTGCAGGCGATTCGCAGCTAGTGTCAGCTCACTGTTCGGAGAAGTCATGCAATAGCCGCCACAAGACGCTATTTTGCAAACATTGCACAGATGTTCCGCAGACAACGTCGCCATGAGGACGAGAAGCCTAAGCTACGTTGTTAAATTGTTCAAAGGCAAAGCCTACTGAGGGAGGGTCTGTATCCGTAGCGCAGGCTACGTTATAACACATGGGATAGCATAATATGTGGCTACAGCAATGTAACGTAGCCTAATTAACAAAGCTATGGTTGTTGAATCTGAGGTGGGTCCGCGGAACGATATAGGTTACTGTAATATGCTACAACAGGCACGTTAGGTGCCAGATGGAGAGACAACAACTGCAGGTCCGACGTGCCGCATGCACTCCAGGCACAGCAGAATTAATTCAGGAGCCGATAGAGCCGCTGGTGTCGTATCGTTGTTAATCCCCTTCCATCCGCACAGCGGCCGTGGAGCGATGCCCGAGCGCAATCACATCACGGCGCTGGTAATAAATAAGACCACAGAAACAGCACCAACACAGAGAATAACGAAAAACGACACGCCACTTACCCATAGCTCGGTACCCCAGCTCATGGTTCCAGAACGGACCCCTCGTGATAATCCACGATTCAGACAGCGTTGTCAAACCAGCAGCTAAACACGGCAGCGGGAAATCTCTCTCTGCCCCTCGAGCCTCTCCGTGCGGTATGCGAGTGGGTGTGTATCTCTAAAACAAGCTGGTGCGTTCTCCCCTCTCTCTGTTGTTCTGTCTCTTCCTCCTGTACGTAGTTGTATGGCCTATGGTAGTGCAACACTCGCTGGCTGTTTTTCACGACTTCACCACCTCATTGTATCTTCCGCAAAGTGGCCAGAAGCCGAGGCTCTGCCTTCACATAGACACACACGAATAGCTGGAGTCTGTGACACACACACACACGGGACGCTGCAGGGTGCACGGCTGTGTCGCTCGCGCAGACGCGCTCTCGGTCTACGACGATGACAGCTGCACAGACGGGAGCGAGCACACCATGGTACGAAGGAGGGAGGACGAAGATGGACGGCTTTATGGAGACTGAGAGATAGTATTGATTTGGATGGAATCATGGCATTGATTGAAATGAAGTGCCAGCTGACTTTTTGTGCTTTTCACTGCATGATCCTCGCCTAACATGCTGTCCACTTGCATCTGTCTAGCGTGCAAATTATGCCCCACGTCCACCCTACACACACACACACACACACACACACACACACACACACACACACACACACACACACACACACACACACACGCACCTGTATTAGTAGCAGCGTAACACATCTACAACATGTCGTTTAGGCGTCACCTAGAGACCTATGTAAATAACCTGTTGCCGCCTCAATTTGACACAATTAAACACTTCCATCTAGTGGGGAAACTAAATATTACAGTCTTTTGGGCTTCTACCATTCCACACAAGTTATGAGTTTATAGCAACCACTGACCTCAGTACAGTAGGCCCTAATGATTAAAGGGACACTTCACCGATTAGCATTAAGCTTTGTAGCTTTAGAAAACTAGTCATGTTTTTGAATGGTCGTGCATCATTCCCTCAGTTTGCCTTGAGATGGGAGAAATACAGATTTCAATGAAAGCCATGAATAGGACTTGCTTTCAATGATGTAAAATGATGATTTTTACATCATTGAAAGCAGGAAGTCCAATACTGAAATACGTATTTCTCCCATCCCAAGGCAAACTGAGGGAATGATGCATGACCTTTCAAAAACATGACTGGTTTTCTAAAGATACAAAGCTTAATGCTAATCGGTGAAGTGTCCCTTTAAGTGCTTTGGAAGACTTCATCACCTCTTTACTTCCTGCCACCATGGACCCAATACAGCCTGCCAACTGATCCAGTCGTTCTACTGATGATGCCATCTCAAATCTCCTGCAAATAATCCTATGCCACCTTGACACCAGGAAGGGGAATTAAGTTAAGATGCTTTTTGTTGACCATTTAACACTACAATCCCCTCAAAGCTCCTCTTCAAGTTGAAGGATCTGAGACTCAGCCAATCACTGTGTCAGTGGATCCAAACTTCATTTCAGATATAGACCACAAGCAGGAAGGGTGGGGAAATATGTCCCTCCTCACCACAGCACCAGAGAGTCCCCAGTGTAGTGAGCCCTCTGATGTACTCCTTGCACACATGACTGCATAGCCTTATCAGACTCCACCACCATCAAGTTTGCTGATGACACTATGTGGTGGGTATGATCTACGATAACAACTCATTAATGAGGTCTACCAAGGTCAGAGATGTGTTTAAAGTTCGCCACACTGTGTTAAACTAGAAAAGCACTCAGAGAGCGCAGCTACCTCCGCCTACGTTGTTCTTTCGAGGTTGTCATACATTTGAACCTAAACTATTCAGATCGCCACCACGTGGCCATACATGCCATTACACCACTAAGTTAAATACATAAATGCCCCTGGAATCTCGACGGAATTACGGATCAGTCCCAAAATTTAATCGTTTCTTCCTTATTGGGTCATGTCCAACCTTCCCTGAAAATTTCATCGAAATCCATCCATTACTTTTTGAGTTATCTTGCTAACAACAGACAGACAAACAAACAAACGCCGGCCCCCGATGAAAACATATGTGGAGGTAAAAAACGCCGGTCTCTGATGAAAACATATACCTCCTTGGTGAAGGTAAATAAAAAAGGAAATAACAATCTGTGTTGTCCCAATCTGGACACAAATACTTGTTGTTTTCAACATTAATTTTAAGAGTGCAGGAAAACAACCAATGGAGAGTATAGATAGATAGATAGATGATAGATAGATAGATGAGAGAAATGAAGTGAACAGATGTTAAAGTATTGATCCCATCATGCTGGTATCAATCCAATACCAATACCAATGTTGGTCGATACTATCGATATTTGGATCGTTATGCCCACTCCTATGCGATACCTGGATGGGTGCATCATGCATGACCTGAACGGCCAGTCGGCCATCAACAACTTGGTTAATTTTTGTATCAAATGCATGCATGGTGCCACCCCTCGAGTTGGGCCGGTTTCATTACTCATTCATCAGTCTTTCTAGATTCAGGTCTGGATTTCCAGGCTGTACCGTGTGCAGTCATTGAAAACAAGTTATTTTTTATATTTTTCACAGAAAATGAGCCAAAGGCCATTGGGTTTGAGTTGGAAGAAATAATAAAGAGCATACTTTTTTATTTTAGCAAACACTGAAAACGGGACTCACAGACCCAAACACCTTACAAGGGTTAAGAAGGCTCACCTTCTGTGCCACCGTTACCACCATGCACATCACAAACTGTGTGAAGGGCACCAAGGGACAAGGGACACCAACATTTAGTCAATAAATAGGAGTAACTTTAGCCTACTGATTTTCACAATTCACTCTTCTGCATCAACAGAATGTTCCATAAGGATGGTGACATTTTGGATACTCGTTCAATCTCATTATGCAGCATATAACTTGAACGTTATGCTACTCCATTTAATTGGGAACGCGTCTGAGCGTGTGAGAGTGTGGCATATTCCAGCTGGCCTGTCATTGTTGGTAATTTATATCTTTCTAAGATCTTTTCAAATTAATTTTAAAACCTGAAAACTGATTTAAGCCATGAAGGCAACAATGACTAGACTATACTAGAAGAAATTGCAGTGTTCCGGCACTGACCATGTAAACTGTGGGCACTTTGACTTGGGCTGGACTCACTGTGATTTGGAAAATGAACAAGAATATGGTCTTTGCCTTTGTGTAATGGAATTAGTGAGTCTTGAAGTCTTCAATAATTTGTTTCCCTTTAAACCAAGCATTTACAAGCACATGACATACTGAAAAGCATTCCACTCAGGTGGCTATACCAGGCTTCACTAATCGCAAACAGAAAATGTCTAGCTAGCATCAAGTCATTACATGCTTTTATTGTAATGAAGGTTGTTTATTTTATATATTATATTTAATATTATGCGTATCATTGTTAATATTGTGTTATAAATGTGCCACAAACAATGTTTGTAGCCATATTTGAATGAAGGTGACAATTAACATGCTCTTAAAGTGACTGTGCACCATTATAATTGAGCATCAAATCTGCTTTGGGTACCCAAATGGCCAGCAGCGGTGCTGACCGGTTCAGCGCTTCACATTCATAGCCATTCTTAAAGAAATACTCAGGTCATATACAGCAGCTTCTAACAAAACTAAAAGAACTGACATACTCTAATACTTAAGTTTCATGGCTTCCAGTAAGTCACAGCAAACTCCACCAACACGCCAGGACAGACCATCTCACACCTTGGCTGTAACGCCCTCACAGGCCTTCCAGCCTGTGTAAAACCGTTATGGTTCAGAATGCTGCAGCCCGTCTGGTCTCCTGTTGTGTATGAAGCTACACAAACACACAACCTTATGCCTAAAGAACATACGAAGGATTCTTGTTAACGAGTTTGCTTCTACAGTACCTCACTGACTTTAGGAGATCACGTTACAACCATACATCTCAATGCGCATGTCTCTTACAGTAATGCTATCAATGCGCAGTAATCATATGGGGTAGAACAGGAACACAGTGCATGAATTTACTACATCTCCAAACAACCAAATAGGGCCCATGTTACCCTGCTGCTCATTGATCTCCACTGGCTACCGTTCCAACATCAAATTCAAGTCACTAATGGTTGCATACAGAGTAAGTGCTGGGTCTGCACCCACTTACTTAAGTGCTCAAGGCTTATGTCACCCCTCAACCACTTCGCTCCTCCAAAGAACATCGCCTGCCATTGTTGTCCCCATACCCACAATCCAGACAATTTGCATCTATGGTCCCCTGATGGTGGAACGATCTGCCCAGTGCCACCAGAGTAGGACCCAACTATTGTTTACTTGGAATAGGTGACCCTATTCCAAGGATACCTCCTCTCACAGTGCTTCTGACAACCTGGTGTGCACAACTATACTCTTCCCCTCCACTTCTCTACCTCCTTCCTCAACCACTTTCTCCTACCACACCTTAGTAGGCTACTTATAATGTATGCACCCCTATTGCATTGAGAGATGCAGTAATTCCTATTGTGTCTCTACCCTTTCTTATTATCATTCCTCTTCCTGTCATTGGAGTGTATGGCCGTCTATAGAACCGCCTGATAAAAAATGTGAAAATTGGTACAATGATCGGCCACAATCTAACGCCACCAGGTCATAGTTGGTCCCGCCCAAATCACATGGAGAAGATGAAAACTTTACAGAGCAGTTGTTGAGAAGTTGTGGTGACATCTTGAACCTCCTCAGTGTCCAAAGGAAGTCCATCCTGTGGTTGGCTTTCACCAGCTTTACCGTGTTCTTTGGTCACTTTAGTTTAGTTTTGCTGATGACCATTATTACTTTTATTTTTGTTGTTATTATTTTGTTGTTATTATTATTATGTTTTGTTGACCATGTTGTTCCCTTCATTACCGGATGTCCAGTGCGTCTAGACGCATGCTATGCCACTTGTCACCTTACGGGTGCGCTTAACTTTTCCAGGTAGCCTACCTGTAGGTCATGTGATATATGACATCTCAGACCATTGTTCTCATTGCCTGAAGAAGATCCCACTGCGGATTGAAACGTTGCCTTTTATGAAGTAAATAAAGTGTATTTTTGGAGCCTACCCAGTGTGCGGACCAATCCATTCCATTATATCTATACTTTTGTCCGGCACCTGGACTATTTCTGTGGATGTGCGCACCCCAACCAAACGCCTTTGGTCACTTTAGGTCATGACAGATGTGGACACTAAGGAACTAATAAACTTGAGATGTGCGGATGTTCATGAGGGTGCTGCAGGAGTACTCCAAGTCAAACATGGCCTTAGCAGCAGATATAGCATCCATGATTAGCCTCCTGAGTTTGTGTATGAGCCCAGGCCAGTAACAGTGGTTATAGGTCAATAGGCCTACACCATGTTTTCAGTGACTGCATTACATAGTTTGGTCCAACAGATTGGAAATGTGTTGTGTGCTATCCTATCCTATAGCCTAAAATGAGTCTCAATCAAGGTTTAGAATTATTCATGTAGGCCTATTAATGTAGGCTACATAGCCCTAGATGCAATTCAGTTGAGCAGATATGTACATCAAATAGGTAAAAAGAATTGTACACGTGTAAAGACATGTGGAATAACTTACATTACTTTACTTGTTAGGCTATTTGGCTACATGTCAGTTCTGGTTGGCGGAACGAATGTGCTGTGTGTCGGAAGTCGGAACTATGTGTTCATCTGAGTTGTTTCCTTACTGCAATCTGTAGCGTTACACACAATTCAGCGTGTGGTTGTTGCAGCATGGCTTGATCTGTTGGACTACGCAGTGTAAACAGATGGTTAGATCATTGCTTTGCTAAATTTAAGTATTTTAGTAGTCCCATCTAGAAGGCATTATAAGTTTTAATGCAGTTGTATGTTACGTTGTTGCGTACCACTGTTTTCTGACATGTGATATTTAGTTAGCGCGATATCGCTAGTTGTCCAAGCTAACTTTGTAGTTACAACTAGCCTACGTGTAACATCATAGTTGGTGTTTGTCAAGATACTTAATGTATTGTATTGTATAAAACAGATAGTGCCTTGGCAGTGGAAGGTAACATATCCAAATCAAATAGATATTTTTTTGGTCTGGACTGTCATTAGCTGGACGTTACGATTGACGTTACATTATAGACACTATCCACAAGAATGGCTGAGTCCACGTCTAAAAAGTCAGAGTCGTCTGTGAAGTCAGCACCATCTCAGCCACCTAATAAGAAGAAAACGAGTAAAGAAAAAAGAAAGAAGTTCATGAAAAGCCAGAAGAAAAAAATGGAGGGGACGGAGAAGTTGAACTGGGGTCCTCCTCAAGACTCTCAACAGTTCTCCTCCAACTGGAAGGCTCTGCTTGAGGTGATTGGATTGGGGTTTTTTTTTCTAACCGTAACCGTGTCAATTTGTATACCCTCTTGGTGTACCTCTTAACAGTTGTTGTGGGCGAGAAGTGTGTGTGTGTGTGTGTGTGTGTGTGTGTGTGTGTGTGTGTGTGTGTGTGTGTGTGTGTGTGTGTGTGTGTGTGTGTGTGTGTGTGTGTGTGTGTGTGTGTGTGTGTGTGTGTGTGTGTGTGTGTGTGTGTGTGTGTGTCTGTGTCTGTGTCTGTGTCTGTGTCTGTGTCTGTGTCTGTGTCTGTGTGTTGTCGAAATAACGTCCTGCCCTGCAATAGTCTGAGAAGTGATGTTAAGCTAATTTTGTAATGACACAGGCCTATATCTAATCACATTGCATTAATTCTTCAATTAGGCTACTTGGATGTGGTCAGCTGTGTAACTCAGACTCTTATTTCCCATTCCCTTGTAGATAATGAAGTCAAACCCTGATGTTAAATCTAAGCAGACGGGGCCAGAGAAAACAAACTCAAAGGTTAAAAAAGAGAACTTTCAGAAAAAGGCAGGAAAAGCCATTGCAAAGCCAGGGCTAATCCCTGAGCCCAAGACCCCACAAAACCACGGGAAAACTGATGCCCTTGAAAATGAGAAAGATGAAGGACCCTCAAAAACAGAACACAAAGCCAAGAAAAGGAAAATGAATGGCATTCTGCCTGAGAACAGCAAACCAATATCTAAAAAGAAGAAGATTGAAGAGCCAGCTCAGAAGAAACCTACCGAGTAAGTTCATTCCACACACACAAAACCTGTATAGAATGGCTGACTGTACCATGCTGCATAGCCATACTGCTACAGTAAACAAAATAAGTATTCTTCATGCATGTACCTTTAACACGCATTTAACTCATACCCAATGTTCGGTGGGTTTTAGGGCAGATCTCTGGTTTGACGACGTGGACCCCGATGACATTGAGACTGCAGTAGGACAGGAGGCAGCGGACATCGTCAGGAGGAGGAAGGGCATAAAGATGACTGACGCTCAGAGCACAGAGAACGCTCTGGTGAAGGAACACTGTTTTGAGGGGTGAGTAAAGCTTGAGGTCTCCAGTCTGACCTTTCAGGCACATAACATCCTTGCAAGCATGTGGACATGAGAACAGACTTACAGAACTCATTAATGCACCTCAAAAATGGCACTTTTTAAAACTTTTTGATACGCCCCTGTTCTGTTCCCTCTACTGCTTGTCAAAGACTTACAGTGTTTCCCACACATAGACAAATATGTGGCGGTGCGCCACAGATTCAGCACCGGCCGCCACATATAGTGTTTCGTTATTCTTTTATTTATTTATTTATTTATTCTTATTTTGAAACGCTATTGAAAAACATGCAGCATTCGTAAAGCTGAATTTCCTTTCCCTGCGCTCCCTCTCTGTCACTCGCGCGTCTGTCTCTCATAAACATACACACACACACACGCACAGCCCCAAGCCTCCGTGCAAACCGCGGCTGTCTGTCTCCATGAAAACCAACAAGATCATCCCTGGAAGCGTGGTCAGTGGTCGCACTGATGCACTTGACGCTGCTCGGGTAGAAGCATAAAGTTCTCCCGCAACTTGTGTAGTCTATGCGTGCAACTTAATTACCAAACAATAGAAGTAAACTCATTCTCCTTGGCCCGCTCTCGTGCGCGCTCAATGGACAGCCGCCCTCCACATGCACATTTAATCCAAATAAAACATTCACAATCGTGGACGCATTGACGCACAGAAGACGACTAGCTAAATTACTGTTATATTCGGTTAGCATCATTAGTATATTCTGCAGACATTTGATTAAAACTCTTGCATTCAAGTTGACTGACCAACAATGTTTTTCAACTCCAAGACTTAAAAGGGCCTGTCCCAAAGAGAAAAAGTATTAGTTTACCTTGAAACTTAAACACATGTGGGGAAACTGAACAGTCCAGCCAGTAGAGTATGATAAGCTTAGCCTGCTATGTTTACAATATTTTGAGGCTTCAACCAGACAGCTGAATTTAAGAAGTGGAGTTGTAATATGAATAGTAGGCTATAATCTGCATAAAGTTTGCTGTTCTGAATATCAGAAATGTCAGTATAGGCCTATATAATGTAAATAATTACATAATGTGTGTGTGTGTGTTTCAAATAAAGACAAGCTTCACATGTTGGTAAAAAAAATAATTGACATTATATGGATAATAAGGCGATGCAATGAAAAATATGGGTGGAAATGTAGTTCACTGTAGTATTGAGGAAGTCAACCATGCACAAAAACATTATGTAAAAATAATGTGTGTTCTGTGTTATCAAAACCTGAAATGTGTTGTTTGCTCTAGCTAACTTCAGGCTGAGTAGACTTCAAAGCACTAGCTAAATCCTAATGCTTGCCAAACTTAACCAAACATGACCAAATATGTAATCTAGTGGATGTAATCAACCCCCATAAGACTTTGAAACATTTACTCTTGGGGTGCTGGTTAAGTGTCCTACAGCTAGGTGGCCTCTCATGAGGCGAAGTTACCACATGTCACTGATACGCTTAAATGACAAGAAAAGGCTACACTTGATGATGATGAGCCTCAATTGTAACTGTGAGAAATGGGGAACATTAAAGCTTCTCAGTAGAGGTTTTGGGTAACTAGTCATCCTTGTGGTTAAGGTCAGACAGATGAGGTTGGCAGATGCCTAACTGCTCTCTCCTTGTCTTCTGTCCCTCTCTGCTATGGTAACCTCTAAGAGTGACACGGGCCGTCGCTATGGACTGTGAGATGGTTGGGGTGGGTCCCGATGGCGAGGAGAGCATCCTGGCACGCTGTTCTCTTGTTAACCAGTTTGGCAAGTGCATCTATGACAAGTTTGTGCGTCCCACTGAGAAGGTGACTGACTACAGGACAGCTGTCAGCGGCATCCGTCCAGAGGACATCAGTGAAGGTCAGTGCACAAATGTAGTAGCTGATTCTCTATTTGCTTTCTTTGTCTATTTTTTATGCTAAATGTGGTGGTTTCTACTCCACCAAGCAGTCAAAGTGCTTTACAGTGTCATACCTCACACTCACCCATTCACACACATACACACACACACATGCACATACATACTGTGGAGGCTGCCATGCAAGGCCTCAACGTCGTGCACATTTGGTGCGGTTTTGTGGTTCAATGTCTTGCTCAAGCAAGGACACTTCAACAGTGTCAGGAGGGGCCAAGATCGAATCAGCATCCTTCTGGTTGTCAACCATTTCCTCTATCTGAGCCACTGCTGAACCTGAAATGAGCACTGTTTGTTCTGTGTGTGTTATGGTCAATGCCATCTATATCATCCTAATTGCAGTTTTCCCTCTCCTCTCTAATCTTTGATGGTAGTCATGTAGGACTTTAAAGTAATCAGTCATCATGCAAATCATAGATGTTCCACAAAATGCTTGAGTGTCATTAATTCTGAATTGAGTTATTGGTGTGTATGTCATTTAGGGGAGAACTTCAAACAGGTCCAGAAGGAGGTTGCCGACATTTTAGAGGGAAGACTTCTGGTGGGACATGCCATACACAACGACCTGAGGGTATGATAGTCAAGACGATGAAGATGTTTCTACATCAACACCAGTAACACTGTGATGAACAGTGTGTAATAAGGACTGGCTGCATTTGTAATGATTAGCTCAATTTGCTTCCCTTTTGTTTTGTAGGTACTGCTGTTAGACCATCCCAAGAAAAAGATCCGCGACACTCAGAAGTACAAGCCGTTCAGGAAACTAGTCAGGGTGAGGAGCTAAGCTACACTTTTTCACACATACTGTATGTAGTGTTGTCACATTCTCCGGCCACGTGCTTATTAAACATGGTCTCTTGCACACACAAACATCACACTCAATGCCAAAATGATTCTTTTATTTGTGATATATCAGGACATATACATGACATACCATCAAGTTCTTTAAAACTCACACAAAATCTCCTCCCTCCCCTTCCAGAGTGGTCGTCCAGCTCTGAAGGTCCTGTCACGTGAGATCCTCAACGTCAGAGTTCAGCAGGGGGAACACTCATCTGTAAGTAGCACCCCTCTCCTACAGACAGCAGCATTTTCCTCATAGTCCTCCTAACCTATTTACTCTGTTAACGTGTTTCATTTGTAGAGCAGCTCTAGCAGTTTGTCTGAAAGCACTATAACTAGTTACAGTTACTGAATAACTGAAATGTCCGTTCCTGCATTACTCACAGTCTCTCTAATAAATGGACTTAGATCATCACTGCATGCTGCTATGGAAACCTATTTCAGATAAAGGTTAGCCTAAAATAAGTTATTGTTTCATTGTAGAGATTTTTGCAGGGAGAGCACGCACTCAGTCACCCTGCACCACTCTCCCTAAAAACACATTGGCTTTAGCACACTTCTCCCCTCCGCAAATCAAAACACTAATGGCTTTTACAAGGACTGTTCATGCAGACTACAGCTGGTGAGGTGTAGCCTACACGATTAAATGTGTGCATTCAAATTAACTTCAGAGTTAGTAGCCTACTTATCACAACGCTGAAAATTGCAAACACTATGTAATTTATTCAAATGGCATTCTAACAAACTACCTGCAGCCTAATTTGTGGAGGATGAGGAGAAAGCACCTGTTTCATAAAGTTACCAGTAGTGTAGAAATAACTTTGAGTAATAATCGGTAGGCCTACTGGAAAAACAATTGTTGTTGGCTATATTCAAACTATCTGGCGGATGTCTTAACAGGTACATTAGGTACAAGACAGAGCTTTGTCAATTGTATGGCCCATGTTCTGGTTCATTAATTAAGTTTCCCTATCATAACATCCGAACTCTTCACTGCAGCAAATGAACTGCATGACAGTAGGCTATTAATATTTTTCTGTACAACAAATTAATGCATTCGTTCAACTTTATGCAGCACAACTTGCCTACAAAATGCACACATTTTGTTTGCACAGGATAGAGAGATTGAGAATGAACGCACGCACGTACGCAGCGATTACAGAATTTAAATGTAAATCTGTATCTGTAGCTGGTTACCAGCAATGTTAAGATAATTCTAGACATCAAGGCTGTTGAATAAAAATGCTTTACGGAGTAATTTCAGATGGAAAAACAAGATATACTTGTCAAAACCTCATTAGCACTGGAGTATCATGAGGTTGCACAACATTTGTTTTGCATTATGCTTGACGTGTGTGTGTGTGTGTGTGTGTGTGTGTGTGTGTGCGCCTACAGGTCCAGGATGCCCAGGCTACTATGCGTCTCTACACCATGGTGAAAAAGGACTGGGAGAAGGCCGTCAAAGAGGGCAAACTCCATGGCATCGCAGAGAAGGCAGACAAGATTCTTCGCAAGCCCAGAACCCCAAAGAAAAAGAAGACGGCTGCCCAGCCCAACACTGTAATTGCCCTCTAGTCAATGCGGACATGACCGTGATGAGGCTCCTTGGACGTCCTGATGGATGCACCATACTTGTGGAACTCGATAGCTCTCTCTGTGAGCAGGGCTTTAACAGGACATGAAATGGGGAGACTGGGTTGAATGTGGGGGCCCAGGGTCTCCCTAGGAGCCCCCACAGGACAGTGTTTTCATTTGTGTGGTCACAATATAGTATTTTACCACAATGTTTTATTTCACCAAAATGTATTTGTGAACATGTTGGTTCAGTGATTCTACAGTTCTATACAGTTGTGTTCAAGGGAGAAACAGTGCCTTAAAGGGTTGCATTGGAATCTTGCATCATGAATTAAAGAGATCCAATAGAAATGACTGCAGTTTTGTCTGTTTGTTGTTGTGGTTGTGGAGAGGTGTTTGATATTGGTCTTCAACTAATCTGAAGAACATGATCATTTGAGATGTACAGAAGAATTCATGAATATTTAGTTGACAATCTAGATGGTGCAGTTTAGCGAATATACAAAATAATAATAATAATAATAATAATAAAAACATGTTATGTTTTTATACCAAGTGTCACTTTTTGCACATCAGTTCAGCTGTCTGTGTGTAGAGTAGACTAATAGAATTAAGACTGACAGAATATAGGTCTTAAAAAGGCAGAATGGTTTTATTTTTTTCTTCATTCAGGGGGAAACAAAGACAAACAGAAGTGAGACTTTTTTTTACAATCAAGCATTTCACATCAATTTAGAAACAAACTGAACACAAAACCACTCCATTTCTGAGTTAACAGCTACACCTACAAGCGCATGCGCACACACATACACACCTTGCAGCAAATATAGAGGTGGCGGACAGTAGAGTGCAAGATGGTTGAGGTTAGCCCGGAGAGTGTGTCAGTCAAGTATTGAAAGCAGAGATAGAAAATTCTTAGGCCTTTTCTTCTGTTCTTAGGTATTGTTGCTCTGTCTGACCTAAGCTACTGATTTAAGTATCTGCCCCAATCTAGCTCTTGCATCTGACGATGCCTGAAGACCAGGATGAAAAGTACAGTGACCTACTAACTATTTGAGGAGCTAGAAAGTACTTTTCGGAGTATTCACAATGACCTATTATAAATTGAGTAAGTAGTTTTCATTTACCCTCTAACTTTACTTCTGTTGCATGATTACGGCTGGAATTGACCATGCCTCTCCATACATATCCATAGTTTCCAGTTTGCTTAAGCAAACTATTGCCTCAAGGTCCTCCCTCATCTCAGTGTAAGACATTCCCTTTTTCAAGCTTAGTAAGGTACAAGATAACCACTGTACTGCCAATGAAGCCAATTAAATAGATACAAAGACATCAGATTAAAAACCTGAATATTCAAATTCCCAGTGACGATTCTGTGCAGAACATTGAGACAGGTTGTCTTGAGTTGCCATTAAAAATGTAGTGCAGATTTGTGTGGTTCTGGAAACGGAAATGGAAAGTTTTATAGGACTGGTGTTGAGTTCAAGAGTTGATGAATCAGTGAAGCCGACAACAAAGCTCAAAACTGTTTGGTGCATCAGACCATAACATTCACAGTATATTTTGGTACACACATGCATCAAGGTAAATGCTGGGCTAATTAAGTATTCCTTAATGTGACTCCGTTCTCCTCGAAAAAAGAAAAGAATACCCCATTGCCATGATTTAAGTTAAAGTCTACTGGTATTTAACAGATGCTTTTATCCAAAGCGGCACGGATCCACAACGGTGGGATCGGGAACCAAAGTCAGGTCGACCAGTTGCCAGTGTCATTAATACTCCACTCTACTACGCCCACTATGTATAAATCCGAAAGGGAAAAAACAAATAACCTGAAGAGGTAAAGCCTTCACTGTAGTGCCACTGTAGTGAACTGTAATGCAGAAACCCTGTTGTGTGTGTGTGTGTGTGTACGGTAGACAGGTAAGTGGTTCCTGAAAGCTGAATCTCTGCACTGCTGGTATCTACGGTGCTGGTTGTCTGGGGGTAGGTTAGAGACCAAGAACCAAGACGCAGAGCAAGAGAACACGGGCAAAGGACGGAATCTTGTTTGCCCATGCTCTCTCACGTGACTTAAAAGCACTGCATGCAAGACAACTGGCTCATATTTTCCACGAATAAACGACAACATGAAGTACCTCAAGTTCATAAGAGAAATCATGAGATTAAGTAGTCCCCTGCTACTCTGCTCTTTCACTCAATTCACTGTTAAAGCCCTTCTTAACTGCAGCTGAGGACCTCTGCTTCGACAAAAGGAAGGCTGTATGGGTAATCGCCCATTTCTTTCCCACACAAACGCACAAAATCCCTGAAAGAGGTGCGAGAACTGCAAAAAAAAATCCTAAAAGAGAGAGAAAAAAAAAGGTAATATTTTCCACCCGTCAAGCTACAAGCTATAACCATGTCACAAACACACAAAACATTCCAGTTCATAAAGTTCACCGATTCATTGAGTTTCACAGAATCCATGGAATTTTTAACACAAAGAAGGCAGGATCTGATGGCCGGATCACTGACAGTCTTATCCAGGTGTTTGCTCTTCCCCTTGGTAACATATTGGTTACCATAAATATTGACATTTGGAGATGTCAACTCCTTTCAGTTTCAACACTGTACGGAGAGAGGGAAGGTAAGAACCATTTAGAGAATAAGACAGAGGGAAGAAAAGGCATTAAAACACATTCGCTTACATTCCACCTATTTCCTCTCTCCTCTCAGTCTCAGCTGGCTTCAGCTCTATACGATCACTATTTTGAATCAATGCTTGAATATGACCTTTGTCTTTCAGGGCCGCCTAAGGTTGACCTAGCGACATGCCAGGACGTAAGCCATGGACAGCCACTAACTTGTCACAAGACCATACGTGCCATGCCACTTAATCAGAAAACACATTTTCACTTTAAACGGTAAAATCGACAGAATAAATAAATCCTAAAAATATTCAACACAGAGAAAGATAAATGGAGAGTAACAATATAAAGCTCCTGCCATCTTTGGGTGTGCCGAATAGAGAACAGTGGGAGAACAGAAAAAGCTCCCGATGGCTAAAGTTCCCAGTATCTGCAGTGGCTAAGCTTGCTGTCGCCGTGGATGCAAAAGAATGCATCCCGACCAAGCAACACTGATTAGCTGAATAAGCATTGATTAAGCTCTGACTAACTAGATATTTAGGAGCACTGATTTAACTTCAAAGGTGCAGTCTTCGACCTTGATGAAAGGTTTGTGGCTAGCGCACCTCTCCCTTCTGTGCTACCGAAGAAACACTGGCGTACGAGCACCTCATTGACAGAGCTAGGACTCTTTTCTGTGCACACACTGGAAGGACCGCTGGAGAACTGTGCTGAATCTGATGAATTTTCAATGTGATGAATCATAATCAAGGACTGCACCTTTGTTAGATTACTGACCACTGACTGTTACGTTTCTACAGGGATCTAATGTCTAATTTGTGTTAGAGCTATTCTAGCGGGGAAAGGCTGAGGTTAGGTAGGAGTGTTTTGCGATTCCACACATCTCGCGAAACAAACCGACAAAGGCCTGACAATGGCATCCAACATCAAATACACTGGCCAACAACGGATGCCAGGCATCCCTTAAGGATCATCATGACATAAAACAAACATTTTTTAAAATAAGAGAGCTTAAATCTAGTTCAGAAAACAAAGAAAAACAAAATAAAGTCACAGTTCTAGTAAGACTTGGCTCTAGAGCTACAAACATCAACACAAATCAAACCATCACCCAGACTCTAGGGCAAGACAAAAAAAGGTGCAGCAGTCTTGAGTCAATAAATAAAACCACGATCACAAAAGATAAACGGAAGGGGGAGGAGAGGAGAGGGGGAAGAAGGGATGAGAAGAGTGGGAAAGAACAGAGGGAGCTGGAATGATGGGTCAGGAGGCTGAGAGGTGGTCACTGTGTTCCATCTTCCGCCAACCCCGTCTGCTTCTCCTCATCCCCCTGCTTCTGGTGCTGCAGACGAGCGTAGCTCACTGCGTCTCCCCTGAGACAGAAAACAAAGGGGGGGGGGGGATTGCATAAGAATAACCAGCATCTATGAATGTTGTGCTGTAGACGACAAAATTGGTAAAATGGGGAGTGAGAGAAAGACAGACAGAGAGAGACAGAGAGAGAGAGGGGGGACAGACAGAGAGAAAGAACTACACTTACTTCTTGCCGAGTGATGCGAGGCCGTAGAGGACCCCTGTGGCAAAGGCGATGGCATTGCCACACACAGTGGTGAAGGAGATCTTCAGCACCACAGGGAATAAGGCCATCCTGACAACACAGTATCTCACGTCAAAGCTTATTCAGACAGTCTGCTTGAGTGATCGCATTATGTTGTTATGGTTATGTTGTAAGTAGGGCTGTTCGATAATCTCGATTACGATTAAAAATCGATTAATTGCACAGCCCTAGTTGTAAGGTATATTTATTGTGTGTGGAATAGGTGAGGGCAGTGTGCTGGCATCGCTCACCCGCAGTAGAAGAGCGCTTTCTGCCAGGGCTTGAGCTTATCGGCGCGTGCCGCCACGGCATTGGCAAACTCTATGAACTGACAGCAGAAGGGCACCTCACACAGGAACAGCACACATGCATTCAACCTGTGACAACATGGGGAAGGAGAGTCATTATCACAATCAACACGACATCGGGACAACATGACATCAGGAGGGGAGGGTTAAGCACGCAATCTAAACGGCACAAACAAACTTGCGCAACTTCCAAACACAGGAAGAGTCAGTGACACTCACATTCGCATACACACACACAGACACACACACACAAACATTTGCAGACGTGACTCGCACAAGAGTGCCTCTACTTACACCATCCAGACTCCGGCTGCAATATTGAGGGGATTCACCGTCACACAGTTCCACACACCTGCTATTGCACAGGCTAGACAGAGAAAAACTTAATCGTTAACATACATGCACTTGGAAGCTTACTACTGCAAAAGCACCAAACAAACTAAGCTTAAGTTCTGAAATGGAAAAATGCAAGTTGCCAACTACTTCACTTCAACTACATGAAATCAAAAATTCCTACTGCAAATCAAAAATCTAAGAAACACATACTGTAGCCACAGGCAGACTAAAATCCTTCATGTTGTCTCTAACACAAGTGCATTAAGAGAAACTGCAACCTTGTTATTGTCATCATGACCTGATCTTGAATCAGATATTCCACTCGTTATATTTGTCATCTGTGGCCAGGAGGAGCGAAAAGAATGTGAAACTGTAAACAGACGTCTGTTTACTCAGGGTAGGCAGGGCATTTTGTGCTTTGATTAAATACAAGTTAAACCAAGTGAATGCAAATATGAGCGCAGTAGCAAGTCCATGGGTCCTACACACATGCATGCTGCTGAGTTCCGGCACAGCAGGACTCTAGTTTGTCTTCAAGCTTGCGTGCCAAGTTCTGAAACGCCTCCTGAATAATACACAACATATTGAGCATGCAAAGACTGCTGACACACACACAATCCCTCCACTCCTTCAGTAACATCGGTGGCAACATGTATGTGTGCATGTATGTGTGTGTGTGTGTGTGTGTGTGTGTGTGTGTGTGTGTGTGTGTGTGTGTGTTTGTGTGTGGAGGGGGTTAGGGTGTAATAACTGTAAGGAGAGTGATGAGACAGAGGGTACACTTTGCAGCGTTAGTGTGTGGGAGCAGCACAATAGAGGCATGTGAGCTTGGGGCTCTTTGGTCCTTCTGTGCCCAGTGGCAGTGGCAAATGCATTCACAACAAACAGTGACCGGAGGGGAGGGAGGGATATATATATGTGTGTGTGTGTGTGTGTGTGTGTATAGAGAGAAAGAGAGAGAGAGAGAGAGAGAATGGTATAGTCTAGAATATAAAGCAGTTTAAGGGACACTAACTTACTAACGTTTGCCCTATCCGTCTTAGCCACCTATACGGTCGCTCCTCTCCTGATTCTGCCAAGTCACTGATCCATACTCTCACCAGGAACAACCAAACGTCACTGACTCCCAAAACACTCTAGCAAATTTAAAAGTGTATATGTGCATGCCAGTTTACACGCCACTCTGCGTAGTATTCATGATCTGACGACTAATACATCAAATAACGCTACACTGCAGATATGTACTGTATGTGTGCAGGTGCTTGTGTCATCATTCTACACTCCTTCACACCAGAAGCAATAACTTATGACTGAGCCTACAACTACACACCCCCAGGAAGGTGAAAGAGTTTAGTCTAGTTGTGTTCTGATCCTGAGATAACGAGAGGTTAATGCCAGCTCTGTGCACCTGTTCACCTGAAACAGAGCCAGCGACTGTCTAGGACTTTTGAACAACACACAAACTGTTCAAAGCACCTCCTTAAATATTATAGCTTCTCGATTTGATTTTAGCCGACAGCTGTGTTGCTCAGTATGAATGAAGTATTAGCCAGATGGTCCAGTCAAATCATGCCAGGATTATTTTTGGATATCTTACTTTGACCACAGTATGGCATCAATGCAGCTAAATTATAGCAGGGAAGTTCCAAATGGCTAAAACAGTGATATATATTACAATGGCATGTATTTCATCAAGCAATGGCAGTGCTATTTGCGTGGAAACGTATGGCTCGGCTCCAAACAAAGAGTTTGCCATGATGACAGAGCAGTACGATGGACGCACAGTGACACAGGCGTGGCAAAAGGTCTTCAACTGTCAAAGATCACTTCATAGCATTTGACATTAGCCTGATAAACACTGCAAACTGGAAACAAAGCATTATGCTGATATGCTGTACTAACATACTGTACAAATCTATCCAGCATAGCTGATAGTGCTTAAGTGACAATACTTACATATTCCTCCTAAGACTCCAGCGATTTTGCAGAGCCATCTGTACCACCATGACATGCCGTCATCATCCGTGACGATTTTGGCTGGAGTGGCAGCTTCTTCGGAGTTCATTTCGTTCCTTTGAATAATTTAGGCTCGAGCCGTCTCGTTTAACTTACAGCTTGCTTAGTATCGACCGCTGTCGACACCACTTTATGGTATATGATGGCTGATAAGTCTACTAAAGGCCGACAACGACAAAATAACAAACCTGCCTATTTTCTTTGTGTACCCGTACCAGACGATTTACATTTGTTCAAGTTGACTTAGCAGTACCATTAAAGAGACTGTCCCCTTAGCTAGCTAAAAAGAGTGAATACAGCCAAATGTGACAAATTAGTTATGCATAATGACAGCCATGATTAGGGTTTTTCAATGCAGTTTCACATATAAACAATTTCAGTCTGTCAATTAGTATTAACTTAGTTACGTGTAGATTTGATCTGAACTGATGTCTTTATCTAGCAAGCAGGCTAGCAGTCTATCTGCTATGATAGTCTGTGACAGCTAACGTTAGCTAAAATAAATTCTTGGTCTTGTGTTCTACCATCAGAGAAAGTCCACTTGATTATGTGCTGTCGCCTTCCCTGTACGATGTAAAACAGTCGAAGGGCAGTAAATTCTAGCCCACAAAAGAAGCGTCCGCTAACCTATTCGAAGTAGCGTTGGGTGGGCTCAGTGTTGATCTGGCCAAAATCCTTTATTTACGCCAGTGTTCAAGTGCTTGCTTGCTGGTGATTCCCAGGGCTTGTCCGCGTTGCTTTTGGGGGTGGAGCTCAACGAAATACGTCAATGTGTGCTTGTGTAGTCTTAATCTTAAGATTTTTTTCCATTTTACCCATCCTCGTAATTGATTGCGAATATTGTGGTATCAATGGGCAAATGATCAATGGAAACAACCACAAAACACTAAGCCATAAAAAAAGAAGATAATAAGTTTCATTGAATTGATGCCACAACAGTAGATGGCGCACTTGGGTGGAGCACCTAGGCTACATTATGAGATGGAATTTGTTTCGCAGAAGAACTGTTTGAGAGTCGACTCTCTGAACAACTCTGTTGGCTTTTTGTGCCTGTTGTTCACGGACAGCCATATTAGAGTGAGCTAGCAGCTGTTAATGCTAATTATGGCGAAGTAGGCCTTAGGAGATGTTAAGAAACTGAAACCACCGAATTGGCTTTCTCAAGACGATGTCACAGATCAGTAATAGTGTCTCTTTTCCGCAAAATGCGGAGAGTGATATTGAAAGTGATGTTACTCTTAACGTTAACCAAGACTCGGCAACTGTAGTAGAGGCCGAGACAGTAATAAACACTCACAACACTAGTTCGCAGGTTGAAGGTGAGTTCATCAAAAGTTAAGACTTTAACGTTGCTCCAACTACTGACAAACGCTACTTTCGATATGAGCAAGAACAACGCTATCCGATAAATATCCTCTGCGATGTTCGATATGGATGGTAACCAATCGTTTTCCCAAACCTGCTAGGTTGTTCGCTAACTTTGGCTAATCATCTTAGCTAGCTAGCTGACAGCCTAGTGCAAATCGCTATCCATATTGAACACCGGTTGGATACTACAGTATCAATAACTGCGTTTTAGAATAAGGCCTAATGATGTTGTCCTCGAAATAAGTAATGAATCAGTTGATTTCTTCTGACGCGTGAGTCTCGAATGCCAGCTGACGTTATATAGCTAGCTAGCTAGCCAGCTAGCCATTGAGCTAATACAGAACCCCGAGCTGCAATGCAGTAGAGAGCCTGTTAAAGAGAAATGAGAGGGCCCCAGGTTTATACCGTAAATACTGCTATTGAAAGCAAGCATGTGATAGTGAGACTGGACTGTTCAGTACATTTTAGGAATTCAGTTCGAACACGACTTATTCAAACCAGAAAATCTCATACAGTTTAAAATCAGGCAACCGTGCCCCTTCAGTAACAGCTAAGTAACAGGACAGAACATGTACATAATTATTTACAGACTATTCTGGCCTGTAACATACCCACAATTGCACTCCTGTAAGTATGATTTTAAAAAAGAACCAGACATAAGGCTTAACCACTGAAGCAAGGGCATCCATATCTCTGAGGACGAGTTATATCCCCAGTGTTGTGGTTGCTGTTAGTACTTGATCATATGTAGTAATGTCAAATGCATAAAGAATGCTGTCCGAATGCAGTAATTGGACATGTTTGTCCCTCAGTGAATTATGAATTCATTAAAAAAAAAGGGGCAAAGTACATCAGATATCACCATCTCAGTAGAAATTATGGGTTTGTTCATTTCAGTTTCTTAAACTTCTCTGTCCCCCTTCTTCTGGTGAGTATCCAACTTGAAAAGTGTGACATTTTAGATGCTGAAACACTCCACAGCAAGTGTAAAACTTAGAGAACACTTAGGCACTCATCCAATAAGAAAGTTAGTTAAAACGCCTTTATTTTATGGGCAAACTCCACAGCAAGGTTGGGAACACAGGGTGGTAGCAAATGAGTATGGTTAGCAGTCATGACAACAGAAGTGTATTTCTAGATTAAACAATTTGCCAGGTGGATTAACCTGTACTGGGCAGAGCATGACAGTTTTTGAACAATCATTGCACCTCCACCCCTATATTTGAATGTCACGAAGAAGTAGGCTTGCCTTTTATTAAAGGTAGGCCTATTAATTAATGTATTAACGGGAAAAAGTTCAAAGCCAGTTTGAATATGATTTCTAATGTAGCCAATTAAGTGTCCAGACTCAGTTTGTTAAAAGTTAAGCAAAATGTTCAAAGGTATTAGATTATACCTCCTGGTGACTGGTTATACATCTCTTGTAGAGTCACTGGTTCTCAATTCAAATGTTGAACATACTGAAAACCCTATCAAAAGTGTGAGTTTGCCGTATTGTATATTAATCAACCAATTATAATGGTAGCACAGGCTTTTAAAATGGCAGAGAACACTAAATAATAGAATTGAGTCCAGTAATTTCTCATGCTCTCAATCTCATGCTGTTGAACAAAAACATTTTGATGTAAAGTTAAAATGTAACTTTTCCAGTGAGCTTGTTGGCTTGCCTTTTGATCAAAAACATTTAAGTAATTATCTATCTGTCATGATAATAGACACAGACCTGCCCTTAATGTTGTGATTAAAATAAACTTTTCCCCCTCAGTGCAGCAGGGGTGAAACCAACGCACATCATTCTTTGTGCACCAGTTGATTACTCTCATACTACTGGTGTCGTAAGAATTGGAATTCTTGCAACACTAGTATTGGAATTGGAATGTTTTTTTTGCTGGAGTGCTCACACATGTTCTGTAGCTATCAGATTGAGACTTCTTGTCTAGATAGCAAGGTTTAGATTTCACATGTGGCAGGCTTTGAGCTCTAACATCACCTTGGAGCACAACAGGTCTGATGAGCCTGATGAGAAATTGCAGGCCCTGTTCCACCTTTTTTAGGTAGCCTATGAATTGTAATCTGTCTATATGAATTGTTTGAATGGCGTCTGTAAACTGAAAATGACCTGAAAGGCCTGAGACCTTTGAAAACGGTTAAACCCATTTTCATACCTCATGAAAAGTTCATGGTCATTGTTAATTTGCAGCTCTCTATCACCATGCCAGATTGGTATAAAACTCTTACACTGACACACAACATATTCTTTTCTTTTTCTTTTCTCTACGATTAAGTATTTTGTGTGTTGGCTGAAGCGCATAGAGCTCGGCTTCAAATGTAATTTGAGTAAGACGTGACAGGCCAGTAGGCCAATTGTTATCAAAATGTCACTATGGTGCAATCTCCTCTGCTGCCCTTTCCTGAGATAACAATAAACTAATCACAAGCGACTTTGGTGTCAGTCAAGCCAGACGGATCTAGTTATGCCCTGTATCCATAAGAACAAGTTCTTATCCTTATTATTATGAAGGTGTGACAACAGAGTCACCGGAGTTAAATGCAGGAATTTAATATGTATACTGAATATACTGTGATCTTGCAACATTAATTGTGTGGTTGTGTTCGTGTGTGTGTGTGTGTGTGTGTGTGTGTGTGTTAGGCAAAGATGCCTTGAAGGACTTGCTGACGGATGAGTATTGCCACATCTGTGAAGCTGTGCTGCTGTTCGAGTCTCAGAGGACCTCCCATTATGAGGTGGGTGTGTGTTTATGTGTGTGTGTGCCTCAGTGCATGTGGGAGTGCTTTTCACTCTGCAGACAGACTGGTGACATATTACTGTGGTCAGCTGGTATTGATGCTCCTTAATGCGTTGAGTGTTTCTGTGTTATAGGGAAAGAAACATGCACAGAAAGTCCGTCTGTACCTCCAGTCCAAGAAATCTCAGGACCCCGACAAGGAGACAACAGTCCTGCAGGTAATTGCAAGTAATGTGCTTGTGTGTTTGAAAAGGCTGTGTGTGTGTGTGTGTGTGTGTGTGTGTGTGTGTGTCTGTCTGTGAATGAATGAATGAATGAATAAATAAATGCACATGTGTGTATGTCTGTACTCTTGTGCGTGACTGTTGTGTATGCGTGTTTATGCGTGTGTGTATGAATGCCCATGTGTCTGTACACTTGAGCATGACTAATGTGTGTGTGTGTGTGTGTGTGTGTGTGTGTGTGTGTGTGTGTGTGTGAGACAGGCTGGAGCCTCGGTGGATAAACAGAAGTTCTGTGAGCTATGCAACATGGTGTTCAGCTCAGCAGTGGTGGCCAAGTCTCACTATGAGGGCAAGATCCATGCCAAGAACCTGCGGAGATTCCGGCCTTTCGATGCCAAGCAGAAAGGTATGACTGGCATATTCCGTCATCCCATTGGCTGATGAGATGCATACCCTCAGAATAATACACACAGTTAAGCTTCATACTACTAGAAAGCTACACCAGATACCTCACACTACATTACACTATATTACAAATCCAGTTCAATACTGTTATCCATCCCTTCTCTCTCAGGTGATGTCGCTGAGCCTGCCCCTCCTCAAGTCCCAGACAAGCCAGAGGATGAAGAGGACGACAGGGCCACGTTGGGTTCAAAGGTCAGCCCTGGCACGGCCATGGCCGCCGCCACCGTCGTCGCCAACCAGGAGGTGGACTTGAACGACCCGTCCAGGCACTGCCGCCTGTGCGCGGCCTCCTTCAACAACCCGCAGATGGCGCAGCAGCACTACAGCGGGCGCAAGCACCAGCGCAACCAGAGCCGCCAGCAGGTGCTGCAGCAGCTGGCCGAGGACGGAGACACAGGTGCCAGCCGCCCGCCCGCCCGCCCGCCTGCCCGCGCGGCCATCTCACCGCCACAAACACACAGGCCGCCCGTGTATAGCAGAGAACGGCCGAAGCCCATCACAGCTAGCCCCAGTGTTCTCTGTAGCCTTTAGTCCACCAGCACTGACTACTGACTCAAATCACTCACTGTTGAAGTGAAAGCAGAGTTGTAATTTGGAACAGTTCCTCAAATGATGTTTCTCGAAATTGATGTTAACCTAGAATCAGATCTTGAAAACCTTCACCTCAAAAATGTTTAGGAATTTTCAGATGATGTCATTTTAAACAGTACATCATCACAGTTAGTCATTTTGTTTTGACTTTCACACTGATAGTGTTCTTTTTCTCTTCTTCCTTTCTTTCCTTCAAACAGCGAGATCTCTCACCTGTCCCATATGCAGCCTAACCTTGAGCTCTGTGGAGATGTACCAGGCCCACATGCAAGGCAACAAGCACCAGATCAAGTGAGATATCTCATTCGTTCATCATTCTGTGTAAAAATGGTGTTGTCTTTTGCTGCGTCGCTTGACGAGTGTGTGTTTCTGGGCAGGGAGAAGAAGGTAGCGGACCTGTGCAAGTCTCAGAAGAAAGTTTACGACTCCTACCAGGATGAGCTGGCCGACTACATCGCTGTCCAGAAGGCCCGGGGCCTGCAGCCCAAAGCTGGGGTAGCAGACAAAGAGAGAGCGCAGGAACCGAACGCGGACGCAGAGAAGACCGTTCTTCCTCCTCCTCCTCCTCCTCTTCCTCCTCCTCCCCCTTCTCTTCATCCTCCCTCGCTTTTTTCTATTCGTTTTCCCGTGCCTCCGCCGCGCTTGGCCCAGCCTCCTTTCCAGTCGCCGGCCAATCGCTTTGCGACGTGGGGAAGGGGCGCCCTGCGGCCTCCGTTCTGGGAGCCGGGCTACAACGGGCCCCGCCCAAACATGCCGCCCCTGACCCGCCCCAAGGGTCCACCTGGGCGGCGACCGGCCCGAGGGAGGAGTCCCGATTGGTCGAGTTCGTCCTCTTCCTGGTCCGACTCCTCTGACACTAGTAGCAGCAGCAGCAGCAGTAGCAGCAGCAGTAGCAGCAGTGACTCCGACCACTCCAGAGAGAGAAGGAGGCGAAAACGGCGAAGGAAAGACAAGGAGAGGGAAAGGAGAGACCGGGAGAAAGAGAGGAGAGGAAGAAGGAGGGGGCCGAGAGACGGGGAAGAGGAGGAGAGAGGAGAGGGGGCAGAGCGGGCCGAGAGACCAGCTCGGAGAAGAGAGGGAAAGGACGGAGAGGGGGAGAGAGAGAAAGACCACGAGAGGAGGAGAAGCAGGAGGCGGAGGGAGAGAGAGAGGAGGCACAGGAAGGAGTTGTCGGACGAGGACAGGGAGGCGAAGAGGCGGAAGGGAGACAGGCAAAGGAAGAGACCGCACGAGGAAGAGGAGGGTGAGGAAGGAGCGAAAAGGAAAAGAGAACCCAAGGAGGGACTGCCAGGGGGCGAGCAAGACAAGGCGGCCGACGACACGAGCGGGAAAATGGACGAAGACGGACAGGACGAAACAAACGGACAAGGCGGCGTGGCGGCGGCCGACCCGACTGACCACAGGGAGAAACAGAAGACGCACAGACCCAAGAAGGAGAAGAAGAGGAAAGAGCGCACCGAGGAGGTGGACACTAGGACAGAGGAGGAGAAGCTGTGGGACGAGACTATACTGGGCATCTTCTGAAAGGTTAGGGTCAGGAGTCGCGGGCAGACACCGGACAGGTTGGACGCTCTGTCCCATATCACTACACAAGCGTCCAATCCGTCTGCACAGCTTGCTCTCTTCCTGGGAGTCCTTCTGTGTCACACAAACGATATCCAGTTAGTGGTCGAATGTGAATGTGTACCAATGAAATGAATGACGTGCATGGAGAATGGATGGATGGACAGATAGATGGACAGACAGACAGACAGACACTTGTTTATTCTTTTGCAGTATGTTTGCCCTATACAACCCGAGGCTCATTTAATTGTCTTAATATGTTAATTTATTGTCTTTTCCCTCGAGAGAAACTATTTTGTTTTTAGCCCTGTGGAATGTCGACCGTTGGCTATTCTAAGCAGTGCAAGATCATCCTGAGTTTTGTGTGACCTGAGATTGTAATCATGTTTACATTTTTTGTTTGCTTTTTAGACTAACATACACGCCAGATCCCAGTCTGGAATTTACACACATGCAGAGGGAATGTTCACACAGCCAGAATCACTTGGGCAACCAGCCTCGAAAGGAACCTGGTTTGTCTCGTCTTTATATTTGCAGTGCAATAGGCAGCTCTACCCCCAGGAGGTGCTGTTGAGCTGTTAATGTATTTGACAGCAGGCCAGGTTCCAATTCACCTATTCCGGGAAATACACAAAAGCTCTGTTACCTTGACACAAAACGATGATGAAATAACCTTGACAGAGAAATGGTCATTGTAATGACTGAATTGTATTTGATTCCTCATTTATGACACACAAATGAATCCAGGAAATTAATCAGCTCCTTCGTGGTTGCAATATTTTGGGATTTTTACATACACTGTTCAGTTATAATTTACCGACAGATGTTGATCAATGACAGATGTAAATCAATAAACCAGTCATGCTTATTGTTATACTTAATGTGCGTGTACGCCAGTACTTGTGTTTACTCATGCATGCAGATGTGTACGGTGCTGCTCTGGCAGGTGCATCGTTTGGTGTAAATGGGGACGCTGCGTTACCATGTCAACCACAGTGCATAAAGAAAGTCTGTGTTGTTAACACCACACACACACACACACACACACATACACACACACACTCTCTCTCTCTCACACACACTCACACACCGCCGAAATTCATCCATTCTGTTCAGTCCAATCCAGGAATGTTGTTAGTCATATTTCTCTTTGACAAGTAGGTTTTATGGCTGCCACAAAGAATACAGCATTGACCTCAGCCATGAAAGTATTCAGTATTGTTCCGTATGTATCGTGGGCCTGTTAGGAGAAAAGACTGTGATGATTATGGGTGTGTGAGTGTCTTGCTTTTGTAATTGAAACCGTGTGTGTGTGTGTCAGTCAGGCAAGTCTCCATCACAGCACAGGTGTTGTGGGGGTGGGGAATCCCGGCCTGACCTGTCTGACTCATGACCATGGGACGACACACACGGGCTTCCCTCTCTGCCTGTTGGGTGTGAGTGGGCCCAAAGACACGCGCCTGGACCGTAAGAGGTATATACACACACACACTTTTGGTGACGCAGTGGCAAAACATTTCGGATTCATAAGAATAACAAGTCAAGTTTTCTTCTCTACGATTTTGCCCCTTAGAGTGAATGTAGGTGTGTGTGTGTAGGTGTTTTGTTGTTCTCCGCCTGTATGCTTTAGGCTGGTGTCGGCATAGGTGTGTGTGAAGTGTTTGAAAGACTCTTGGAGAAGGTTCAGCACAGGGGGGGCCCTGTGAGCTCTGTATTCAAAGAATTCTGCGGTCGCTCTCCCTCTGCTCCTCTCGCAGCCGAACCCTCGACCCCCGGAGCACTGTGAGTGTGTGTGTGTGTGTGTTTATGTGTTTGAGGGCGCGTGTCTTTACGTGCACATGTGTGCCTGGGTGTAAAGCCCACATCCTCTCCTCTTAGTACGACCCTCGTCGTCGTCTTCGTCGCTCTCAGAAGGCTCAGGTCTCCTTAGAGGAACCCAAAGCTTCGTCGCAAAGCCTCCAGCCCAAACCCACTCACTCCAGCTCAGACGCCTTGAACTTCAAGCCCCCGCATAAACACATAAGGCTTACATCTTAGTCTTTTACCCTTAAACTTAATACATAAGTGGTAGCACACTATGGTGTGTTGTATTGAGTGAGCGGCCAACAAAAATATTGTAATAAACCGTGTCGGGAAGTCTTGGCGGGCACACGCCCTCATATATAAGTTGTTGCAAAACAATTGTTTGTTTGAGAATATGTAAATATATATTTATTTGACATATATTGAGAATATGTAAAGCATGTCAGTTTTGGGGTATGATACTAGAGCAACCCTTAAAGGAGCTCTCACCACCATTATGCTTCGCCACAGACTTGTTTGATCTGACCAGCAGTGTCTGTTGCATTTCAGTGAAATCTGTTGTTTCATCAGAAATAAAAGATGAGCGTGAACACATATTTCTGTTCTGTTATAACGTGTCTGTTTAATCTCTTGTTTTAGGGAGTAATTTCTGAAAGACCCCAGATCAAACATGTCCCCAGATCAGATCTACAGCTGAGTCGCTGGTGAAGATGAGAGCATGCATAGAGACAAGGTCTGATTCAGGTGTGTTGTTATTTATGAGGTGTCTTTGCATAATAGTGTGTACTGTAGCAGTTTTATGCATTTTATTAGAATTGTATTGTCTAGGAAGACTACGGGCCCTTAAATGAAGAGCAAAGTGCACATTCTAAAGTCTGACGAAAGCTACTTTAAAAATGTGTTTGTTAATTGAACAAGATCCTAAGCACAAACATGGGTGGGTCAGTTCAATACGCCACACTTTGGCTCGTGAGTTCATGCGTGAGACGCTTTCCTCAGTGAGGAAACTTTGCTCTCTGTAATTTAAATGAGGGTACTGCGCGTTCACTTTATGTGTTTAATATTTGGCCCAGTTTTACGGGGGCGATTTATGGGTCAAAGCCATGATTTTCACTTCCAGTACACACAGTGCCCTCCTAAATGATGATCAGTCTCAGGGTTGGTTGTGTGAAGAGAGGCATTGGGTTGACTTAAAGAAATCATTAGGCTTAAATCATTTGTATAGGTTGCACTATTGTAACCATTTATCTATCTAATCAGTTACAAATTATAATTATAATACACTTAATGACAAGCTTAGCTGTAAGACCATCCATTATACTTTTTATTTATTAGAAAATTATGTATTTTAAGAAACTTTTTATGACAACAGTACCATGTCGGAAATGTTGCAGTCTCATAGGTCAAAAATGGCACATACATAAACAAAATGTTTTTGTTTTTTTTGCTTAAAGATGTAAACTCTTTATTTAAATGTAGCGTGTTGCAGATGTCAGTGTGCCTGTGTGTGTGCATGTGTGTCCTGAGATGCCGTCTCCAGCACAACCCATACACACTCTTCAGCAGTTTCAGCAGATTGTCATATTTTAGATAGTGAAGGTTAAACAGGGTAGGCTCCACTAGATGTGTCTGTGTTTCAGGCATGTCTCGTTAACTGCCACAGTCATGCAGACAAAGGTAAAACAGTATTTTACAAAAACAACCTCTCTCTTTGTGTGTGTGTGTGTGTGTGTGTGTGTGTGTGTGTGTGTGTGTGTGTGTGTGTGTGTGTGTGTGTGTGTGTGTGTGTGTGTGTGTGTGTGTGTGTGTGTGTGTGTGTGTGTGTGTGTGTGTGTGTGTGTGTGTGTGTGTTCGATATAAAACCCCTGCACTTCAGTATGTGGTGCAGCTGGAGATCAGGTCACACACCTGGGCTGGGGGGTTATGCAGGGCCAGCAGACACACATGCACATCTCCTCTCAGCACAATTAAACACAGAACATGAGCGAGTTCTTAGTGGAACAGATGATGTCTGTTGCATTAACGTCTCTATGATGTGACCTTAACTTCATATAGAGACGTTGGGGGGGATAGAAGAATATGAATTAATGTTCTTTTTGAAAATTGGCTGCTAAGAGATTCGCCCTCATAGACAAAAGTAATGAATGCCGTCAACTCGATGGATGAGAGATCGCACTTCATATGTTACAACAACTAGTGCACGGATCTTTATTTAATGCACGGATAGTTACAATTTGCAGAAACAGCCATGCAGTAATAGCCAACATCCTGTTCTTACAGGCACATGAGAAAAGCGGAGTAAATTAAAGCATGTTGCGTTGGTCTGCTTTTCAAAAAGTCATGTACGCTTTCAGTAGTAGACATACGGAATTGATGAACATAATAGCTGAGGCACAGGGTCACCACATATGTATCACTCAGGTGGTAGCAAAGAAAATATCCAAATATACAATTAAATGTGTTGTTTTCATGCATGTTTTGGTTTAAGTAGACAATAGATGGTGTGTAGATGTTAAAGAAGTTTGTTGATAAATACTTGGGGAGATTTTGCTTTCTGTTCCTTTTTCTTTATAATTGTTAAAACGTTACCAACATTATTTCAGGGGACAACAGTTATTTTACTCTGTGTATATGTGCTTGTGTCTGTGTGTAACTGAGTGTGTAGTGTAGTGTTTGTGTGTGTGTGTGTGTGTGTGTGTGTTGTGTCTGACTCACGTCCTGATAGGCTGTTGGTAAGAGGAGGCTGTGTTGTGGAGCACACACACACACACTCAACAGTTCCTGATAGATGAGAGCGCAGACACATTGCAGGAAGGACTGACAGACGGACAGACAAAACACTCAAATCTACACCGTCACCACCGAAGAGCGTGAACCACGGCCATCGGACATGAGCCTGACCACTGTATGGGTTACTCTGGCCCTGTCGACTGTAGGTAAGAGACCATTGAACACATTCAGACACATAATAATAAGGGCCTAATCGTTAGCAGCTGTCAAGGATAAGTTTGAAGCTAACTTAAGTCAGCTGTTAGTTCCATCACCAACGTAATAACGAACGCTGTGCTTTCAAATCTAATAACAGAGTATTTTCTACGCTTGAAACGTTCTGTACACTTGTCGTAAAATCTATTGATGCGTGTGTCATTAAATGTCCTGTGGGGGATTTGTAGTCTGCGTGCATTGTGTTCATTTAAGGTGTCTATGAGGGCTAAGTCCTAACAGGCCCCGTTAAGATGTCTTAAAGTTAACCATTCTTAGATAGTTTTATTTCTAAGCCGTCATTCAACATACACAGAGTTGTACATGAAGTGGAGACATGTAGACTTTTAGATGTTGTTGGTAGGTGTTAAGTGTCTATTATCATGTTATGCACCATTTGGCAATGGAGTACTACCATTAAGGTACGTATTTCCAATTATTCCGGCACTTCACTTTAATTTGTAATGCAAACCATCCAGTACCAAAGACTGTAATCTCACTATTAACATTTCACATTATAGTTAAATCATTTTATTTCATTCACATTATTTTTCACCTGTAGTCTTAATTTTAGGTTCAAATAAATTGAATGCGTATATACGTTTCTCACACCTTGGTAATGTTGGGGAGATAGTTTTGATGTTTTTTTATTAATTGAACAGTAAATTGACCCATTCTACATTGTTGATAGTCGCTTGATTGTATTGATCATATTGTGTGTCAACGAAAGGCATTGATTGTTGGATTATTTCATCACGTAGATAAGTTACTCCGGCATTGATTGTACACAAGGCCCAAGGCCAAAGCTTTCTTTCATTAAAAGGTTTTCGCTTAAGGGCCGCAGAGTCCGGCCTCGTACTTTTGGACGGCAGTTTTTCGACGACAAACACTTTTAAAATCAGAAAACAAATAACTTGTGCAAATGAACTTGCGACTTGCGCTGCCTCAAGCAGAAAACTAATGTTCATTTTGCTGTGCACTCACAAAGGATATGTACTGTACCTGGCGTGTGTGTTTGTTCTCTTTTCACCCAGTACTGAGGGGTTGTCAGCCAAGCCTCCTGCAGGGGTGTTGCCTCACAGGCCTACCTGATGCTGCAATGTCTCCATTCTGTCAGGCCCTGGGAAGCGAGGCGACTTTCCACTCTTACAAAACACACAAAGCACAACCACTGAAGAAAGACAGACTACTGTCAATTGGCTCACAGTGGGACTACCGATTCGTTGTGTTTGTGCTTGGCTTTAGAGACGCTCCCGACATCTTGTCATTTCTGACGCTTGTCTGTATCAAGTCCACGATCGCAAGTATCGCAATCGCTTGAGTTTAAAGTATATAAGTGGATACTTATGTTTATGTACGACCTTGTGTAAGAGGGTGAACAAGAGGAACACAATCCAAATTGAACCAACCTATGTCATACTATACATGCAACATGGAATTACCATGACTATGTCTTTACAGTGTGTGATTGCTGCATTAGTTATTCTGTTGTCTCTCTCCATTGGAGCCTTAGAAAGAGAGTGGCAAGACCTACTTAAAACACATGTAGGTTGGTCTAGAGAATGTTGCCGTCCTTGTGTTCTCTTTTGAGCTTTGCTCGTTTTCAGTGTTTTTTATATTGTGAATATATAGTATAATTAACAAAAAAAAGCATATTTAATATATTTGTATTCTGCAAGTGTTTCCATTGCTTTAAGAATATGGGAAAATTGAAAACCATAACTAACTTGGAAATATGATTGTTAAATAGTAATAGACCGCTTGAGTGGCCCGTTGCTGTGCTCCAAACATGGACTTCACATTATTTTGATGTACCCGTGATGGGGTCGGGGCGGCGGGGGGGCTGATGGGCTGTTGGCATAGCGCTGGTCCTAACATTCTGTGTAGAAGTAGACGGCCAGGAAGCCGTAGTGCAGGAGCAGCGTCCTGCACGACACATGGACGCAGCACCCATGGGGACTCGGGTTCCAGTCCGACCTGAGGTCACGTCCTAAAACCATTCATTTCCTGCTGTTCACTCCTCACTGTCCTGTCTTCAAGACAAAAAAAAATGCCCAAAACTTTAACATAAAAAATCAGCATGAGATGTGTTCTTAATTATTTGTGAGTTTTGATCAGTAGGGTTCTGAGTAGTGCACTCACAGGGCCGTCCTACTCCGCATGTAATAGATCCGTCCCTACGCTCCATATCTAACAACACTTCTTGTTACACAGAACACATCCGTTTAACCCAGCCAAGAGCATTATAAACACACAGACTTCTCTTGTGCTGGGTCATTCTGCAGCAGGTTTCCGAACACCTGGCTCTATTTCTCTCCCCGCTGTTGTCTCTCTCTTTTTCATGATCCTTCTATTTTTATATCTCCTCTCTCTTCTTCTTTCTCTCTCTCAGTATCGGCTGGAGTGACGGACGTGGCCAAATCCCCAGGAGACCATGTAACCCTGAATTGTGTATGTACAGACAGGACGATTCAAAAAGTCTACTGGTACCGGATCTGCGAGAGTGGCTATGAATACATCTCATTGTACAATGCTGCTGATCATCATGTTGTTTCCAAAAGCACACTGCTCAAAGACCGCCTTGAGGCTCGGAAGTCCGCTAATACCTACATCCTCACTGTCAAAAACCTGAAAGAGGAGGATTCTGGTTGGTACTCCTGTTTCGGCGTGTCCACTAAACAAAGCGATTTTGACAGTTTTCGGCTGCAAGTGAGGGGTAAGGGAATCTTCTCTCTCTCTCTGTCTCTCTTTCTCTCCACTTGCTTTCTGTTATTCTTCCCATTTTTTCCCATCTCTACCGACTTCACTCTTCTGCAGATCCTTTCTTTCTCCTTCCTTTCTATCTCTCTGTGCCTCGCTATGTCGCTTTCTCCTGTTTTTGCTGTGGTCCGACTCCACACTCAAGATACTGTATCATGGTGAGATATCAGGAGGATTGCTCTCCTGATGGGTGCAATACCATGATAATTCTTGTCCTTACAGTTGATATGGATAGACTACATTAGGAATTTATACTTGAAGGCATCTTTCATCTTTCACTGCCTGAAACACTTCGTCGGTCAGATATAAGTTTATGTGCATATGATGTTTATAATGTGAACATTTTTGAGAGAATTGTAGGCACCCGCACAGTCTAAATATCAGCCTGCTGCTTTCTTCACATACTCACTCTATTGTAAAGCAGTGCTGTTGTCCTCACATACTCACTCTATTGTAAAGCAGTGCTCTTTTCCTCACATACTCACTCTATTGTAAAGCAGTGCTGTATTCCTCACATACTAAAGTAGTGCTGTTTTCCTCACATACTCACTCTATTGTAAAGTAGTGCTGTTTACTTCACATACTCACTCTATTGTAAAGTAGTGCTGTTTACTTCACATACTCACTCTATTGTAATGCAGTGCTGTTTTCTTCACATACTCACTCTATTGTAAAGCATTGCTGTTTACTTCTCATACTCACTGTATTGTAAAGCAGCGCTGTTTTCCTCTTCTATCTGCTTCATTAGAGGTGGTCCCCACACCGCCACAGCCTCCCAAAACGACCACCAAGAAAGGCAAGAAATGGAAGCCTGCTTGCTGTACCAGCTATCGTCCTCCAGAAGGTAATATTAAGCACAATGTCTGAGCCATTGTCTCCGTGAGTGTGTCAGTGTGTGTGTGTGTGTGTATGTGTGTATGTGTGTGTGTGTGTGTGAGCGGGAGCGTAAGCAAATTTCTATATGGGTCTGCTAGTGTATGGATTAATTTGTCTTGTAGGAGAAGAATCCAGTGTCCGGTATGATTTGAAAGAGCACTGTTGTGAGATTGTATGAATTGTAAATGTTGTATATTTTTGTAATGACAGTTACAGTACATAAATGTGCTCTTGTGTGTCCATATACTGTATGTCCTATGTATGTAATGTATATATTATTTTGATATGTGGTTCTTGAAAATGCTACAGAATAGGGCTATCACAGAGGGGGGGGGGGGTTTGGTAAAGATTGCGGACAATGAGTAATGGTCGCTTCCACTGGCAGCAGATTTTTTGTTTCTGATTTACATCTTTGATATCATCCCAAAAGTATCTTGTTCACCTATCAGTAAAGAATTTCATTGTAATTCAAAGTCAGCAGGCAAGACATGCTATGCAACATCTGCAACTACATGAAGGACTACTGTAATGCTCCTTTCATTTTTAAAAAATAATGACTTTTTATAAATAATACAAGATCCCCCTACAGCGTCTTCAGTAACCGCTCCTTCCATTGGGATTTATTTTACGTTTCAGTCAGTCAGACGGACTTCATCTTTTTGGTGACCGAAATATCAGTTCATCAATAAACCGACTGTACCGTGGAGTAAGCACTAAGCAGCATTGCGCTTTTCAAATTCAAAGGTGCTTTATTATCATGACTGTTTTAGTACAGTGTTACCAAAGAGCTAGGGTTACAAATAACAAAGTAGTATCAAAGAAGAAAGAAAACAGCTTTTGCGCTTTTCTTTTTTCTGCTTCTTTGATGCTTGACGTGTGCAGTATACTTTATCAAGGTGCGCCGGCTCCACACTACCTACTGGGATTTATTTCTCAAGAATAAATGGCAGATTATACATGTGAACATATGTAAGTAATATATGTATGTGTACCTGTAGTGTATATTTGTATGTAATGTGTGTGTAATCGGTGTAATCTGTGTGTTCCAGGTTGTGGGAAGTGGATTCTCTGGCCTCTCTCTGGGTGTCTCATTGCTCTGGCTGTAGTTCTGGCTGCTGTCTTGTATTATTTTAGCCGTGAGTATCTCACTTCTCACAGATACAGTAGGTTCTCTTCGAAGTGGTCAGCCATTTAGTAAACGGCCTTAAATGTTTCATGTGTGGTTTGTCTTATGCATGTGAATTGTGTTGTGTTATATACAGGACTGCCCAAGAAATGCAGACACTTTGAGAAGTAAGTTGAAAGTAGTATATCTACCGTGTGTGTGTGTGTGTGTGTGTGTGTGTGTGTGTGTGTGTGTGTGTGTATGTGTGTGTGTGTGTGTGTGTGTGTGTGTGTGTGTGTGTGTGTGTGTGTGTGTGTGTGTGTGTGTGTGTGTGTGTGTGTGTGTGTGTGTGTGTGTGTGTGTGTGTGTGTGTGTGTGTGTGTGTGAGAGAGAGAGAGAGAGAGAGAGTGTATTCACTTAATCTACTACTTCTTCTGTATTTTTCTCTGCGACACAAACCAAAGCTTGCTGTTCTAACTTATCATGACAATGAGATCTATCTCATAAGGCATACATCAAATAACACTGCAATGCGCTAAATTGCATGAACTCAAAATCTGGTTGTGATACATTATTTTTATTTTTATTTGTTAGCTAGCTGTTTATTTGGGTTTCTGCATCCTCTCTTTGTTCTTTATTCTCTTAAATACAACTCTAATGTGTGTGTTCTCAGGAAAAATCAGCTGAGATAAGTGGACTGAAGTGTCAATTGGGTAAGTGGTTTTTCCTACTGTATTACACACACATTTCTCACTCTCTTTCATACACACACACACACACTTACACACACACACACACAAGCAACCACACACACACACACACACACACACACACTCTCTCTCTCTCATACACAACTCTGTCAAAAAGTAACACCTACCTACTAACACTAACACTCCTCCATACAAGTCACCTGCCTACACTGAAACACTATACTATTCTGCAGCACGTACAACTTTACAAGATAATTGTGGAATAATCTGTTGATTGTTTGTTTTGCAGATTCAAGTCCTGCATTTCCCCTGCATTGGCTGATTGCATGGCTACATGTACTGGAACCCTCTATCCTAATTTCTGATAAATAATCTAATTCAATATTTTAAATGTATCTTTTGTGTGTATTATAAACATTACAGGACATCTCTTTACTCAGTCTACAATCTATGTACAGTTCTTTTATATGTTTTTATATATTGGCACTTGCTTAATAAAGATATCAATGTAGAAGAAAATAAGTTGTTCTTGAGTTTTGCCCTTTGTCACATCCACACAGGCATGTCATGCGCGGACACTTGTGCACACTCACACACACAAGCGTGCACACACACGCACACACACACACACACACACACACACACACACACACACACACACACACACACACACACACACACACACACAGACAAACATTAACACATAGACACACGCACACACAGACATCTGAACAGCCCATTTCATCTACAGTAGATTAAAACATACTTATTTAGTTTATTCAGAGATAATACACAATCGTCTTACATGAATTTAAGTTACACTCACACACAAACATAGACACACATCAAGTTTAAGTACTCGTGAACTAGTTCAGGTTAAGTGGAAGTCAGATCCAGAGGCCAGCTTTCCCAGCTGGGGAAATCTTCAATATTCAGACATGCTCAGGCCTTCTCCCTGTATAAAGGAGAGGAGGAAGAAGAGAAAGAATGAACAAATGGAGGAGAGAGAGAATAGGAGGGTGAGAAAAAGCACCTTCTACAGAGACGTTATCTCGTCTTCTTTCATCACTCACTCAGCTTTGAGCTCGACGTCTCTGCGCAGAAACAAACAGACCGCAGCTAGACCACAGCTCATGCCACAGGCAGAGCGAGAGGGCGAGAGAGAGCGCCCGCGCTACAGAGAGAGAGAACGAGAGAGAGAGAGAGCGAGCGAATGAGAACAGGAACAGTGTTGAGCTAGGGGGGATTGTTTCACTTCATTCTTCTTCACTGATTATATCGAACATGTAAAATGTCTAATGCCCTACACAGCGCAGTAAAGAGTGTCTTTATGAGCAGTCAACAGTATTAAATAGTGATCACTTTGAAATCCTATATTGAAAAACTACTTGGCTCCCTTTAGAGTTACAGTAACAAGAGAAGGCACTAGTTTACATTTCATTTGTTGTGCAGTTGTACATCTACATAAAGTATACATATACTTTATTGAAACAAAATGAAGAAAATCAATTTGAAACAATCTAAAAAATTTGATTGATTAACAATTCATACAAGAAATCAGCTATTGCACTAAAGTAAACTGGTATACGGCAGACTTCTGTGCACACTAACAAATTACAGGATCCTTTTTGTTTTAAACAAAACTGGATATCTTGTATTTACATTTTTATAAATTGTATATATAAATAAACTGGGGGGGGGGGGGGGGGGGGTAGGGACACATTCAATATACAACTAGCATAGAAACAGACATATTCAGAAACTGATAGCAGAAGTAAGGCGTAAAGCTAGTCCGCTAACTCTGAAAGGCATGCAAACATCAAGAATAAGAATAAGAAGTGATCACTAAAAAAACAGGAAGCGATCAGGATATACAGGATAAAAAATAAGTGATCACTGATGAAGCTTGCCAACTGGTGTCATTTGGCGACAAGAGGTTGGCAATACAATGAAATGTCTACGTATCCATCCTAAGTAATAGCTGTCTAGATACACTTGAGTCTTGAATGCCCACATATAGTTGTTTTACTGAATAAATCACCTGAAGGATCTAGCTGTCAGTTTGTGTTTCATTAGTTGAGTTTTTAATCTAATTTTTGTTTCGCAAGATTCATGTGACATTGCCCAGCTGTATTAAACACAGTAATACTTAAACTAGGTTTTAAACACATAATACTTAATCTACAGTATTCAATGCTGTGCAAATATTAAAGGATATGTGGGTGCCTGTTTATTTCATTTAAGATTGAGGTTATTAATATGAGTATACAACTGATAAAAAAACATAAGAAATTAAATAAGATCAAGATACAATAGGAGCTTGTGAGTGTGTGTGTGTGTGTGTGTGTGTGTGTGTGTGTGTTTCTAAGCACATGGTAGATATACGGAACATGCCATTCTTTTGGTGCCTCAGGAGAGAAACATCATCTTGTATTTATCTATAACTTAAGCTTATGGTCACTCAAATGTGTGGTCAGCTTCACTGATTGTCAGACAAGCCAGGCCAGGCAAGAATATGAAGTAATCTAGGTGTGTTTAATGAACTAGGTTTGTAAGATAATGTCACTGCCCTAGGTGAGCTAGTTGATTGATGGTAGTGTCACTGCTCAAAACTATGTCTCTGAAACCATTCAATAAATTAATTTTAATGTGCAAATACTGTATATTTCTAAATATGCCATAACATTTATTCTCAAGATTTTTAGAAGATTTCTTCAGAGATCTATTCTCTTTATTCTCAAAGCTATCCTCATTTGACAAATAAACGGCATACAGAAAGGAATAAAAATGGGTTCTGGCCATCAGAGACGATATATTTGATGGCTAATTTTGGACATCTCACTTTTGTGACAAGGCTAACTGTTTTTATATGATGAAAACAACACACAATTGACACTATATGTTTACTTTTTTTCAAGTGAATTACATTAGATCAGATATAGTGTAAAATAAAAATACAATAGCGAAATAAGAAATAGAAATAAATAAATAGTCTTAGCTTACATTCTTTGCATGTGACTTCTGAGCTTTCATATTAAAACTAACTTCACTTAAAGAGATTGTGTGGTTAAATGAATTGTCGGTTTGTTCTCTTACACTTAATTTTGCATTATTTCAATCATCCCGCGCGTGGGTGTGCGTGCGTGCGTGTGCGTGTGTGTGTGTGTGTGTGTGTGTGTGCGTGCGTGCGTGTGCGCTGGAATGTGTTTGCGTGTTGTTTACTCAGCAAAAATCCTGTGGATTAATGTGTCTTCTTTCACATCATAAAACTAGCCACATTTATCCAGTTATTCCACTTGTCCGCACTTCAGTATCTGTAAGCGTCTACAGTTTACTACATTAATTGAGGGATTCGAGTAGATGCTCACAGTATTCGCCACGGCAGTGCAGTATTCTACATATGAGTGACAGTCAATTCTACCCTCTGAGATTGTACTAACACGAACGTGATAGTGGTCATAAAGACTGCATTACTTCACTCTTCATACAATAGTGTGCTAACTCCAAGGAGCCATTGTTTCAGGCCCTCACTAAATGAAACATCTCCCCAGACAAGTCCTGAATGATTGATGAAATGGAAACACACAGGTACTCACATACCGTTGACCTGTAGCTTCCTTTCTCTCTTCTATCTGTCTCCAGGAAGTAGCTTGCCTCCATTTCCTGTCAACCAGGCCGACTGCACTCTACCTGGTCCTCCTCTCACTATAATGGTCCCTCCTGGCCTCTGGACATGTCCGACTAGACTGGCTTTGCTGCTTGTGATCTCTGGGCTGAAAAGAGTAAGAGAGAGAGAGAGAGAGAGAGAAAGAGTGGGAGAGAGGAATGCCCTTGCCTCCTTCTGTAGGATGTGCACTTAGTCACTCTCTCGTGTGGTGGTGAATGTCAGGTAGGCTCCTCATCACTGTGGGTATCCCCAGGTCATCCCCAGGCCTATACATAGAAAGACTGATACACACACACAGTGAGATTTCACTCTGAAAGTCTCAGCCTTGTGAGGGTTTGTTTGTGACTCAGATAGGGGTCCCCAGGTAAGATATTAACTGAGAGTGAGAGATGGAGAAAGAGAAAGAACAAGAGAGAGAGAGAAAGAGAGAGAGAATCAGAATCAGAATCAGCTTTATTGGCCAGGTTTGCGTAAACAAACAAGGAATTTGACTCCAGTTAAACAGTCAACAATAACAACAATAACATAGTAAATGAGAGAGAGAGAGAGGTTAAGGGAGAGAGAGAGAGAGATGGAGAAAGAGAGAGAGAGAGAGACTTAGAGGATGGAAAGTGAGGGGGACCTGCCAGTCATAGCTCCTGTCTCTTTCTGACTGTCTCTTTTCCGCTGCCCCCACCTGTACAGCTCCTAGAACAACAGAATCCCCTCACACAGGAAAACACACACACACACACACACACACCCTCACACTAACACATACCGGAAAGCAAGTTTGAGCATAATGTGGGTCGGCCTTTGTATTTTCTTCATCATAATTTGAGTCTTTTCATCTATTCCCCATTGTTAAATACTTTCAATACATGGAAGGTTTGTTGGAAATTGTCCCAGACAGAAAATGTAGACGCCCAACTCGTTAACGCTCAAAATGTTTTTTTTTGTAGCACCACCAACACAAATGCATGTAAACATTATGTTAAGTAAGTCTTTATGGGCCAGACAAATCAAAATGTATTAATACTGCACAAGAAATATCACAATGATTAGTAAATGATGGTAAGGTAAATGGGTATAGAAATAGTGCATTATTTGTTCTCTGCTGTGGTGTTTTGGTGAGTTTTGCCACCTTGGCCTTGGACAAAGTGGACAGAAGAGAAACTAAACGGACATCTGAGCTGGACGAGGACGAGAGGTACCATTGGAAACAAAAACGAAAGTGAGAGACAAGGCCACAAAAAAACAACCAAGTGTTTTAGTATAGTCTTGCATCTTGCATGATCTGCGCGCAAAGAGTAGGTAGGCCAGTCAGTAGGCCAAATGTAACAACGGAAACAATGGTCATTAGCAGCTTTGCATATCAGCTGAGCCTTGAAGTTGTTTGTAGGCCACGGCTTGCTACTGTAGCTGTTGACCACATGTGTTCTCTAAGGTACAGTACAATGAGGGCACACGTTCACAAGGTGTTATGTTTATTGTAATAGGCCTATCCTTTTTCATACCCTGTGGGACATTAGTCCTTAAAGGTATCAGTATACACATTCTTCTCTTCAGCCTGCACACCCACAGCTATAAGAGTTGTAACAGATGAGTTGTTCATGCAGTTAGCCAACATTTTGCTCTCCAGCATTCAATCCTTGAACATAGTTGTAGGTCATATACTTTGACTGCTCCTCCTTTTAGCCTACTCGTCTGCTTGTATCTACAGCCTATTTGGCAATTTTCCACTTTGTCGTAGGTTGCACTGTTATGCAGACAGGTAAAAAAAAAAAAAAAAAAAAAAAACTCAACAAACTTCAAAAAGTAACACTGACGCAACCTGTAGGCCTACCTTATCTGAACACAAGTGGACTACAGGAGACAGAGAAGTCAGGCTCTGTGAGTAGCCTAACACCCAACATTGCGAATTATTTCACGAATCCTGATCAAATGTCCGCGAGACTCACATAGCCTAGCACTAACTTCGTCATGAAATGTGCGTGCTCTGCTGTAATATCAACCTGCAACAGCAGGGTCATAGGAAAGGGTCGCGTTATGTCAGAGTAGTGCGATGCTGTTTTTTTTTTTTTTTATTTCACAGTGAAGCTTAGCCCAAAGCGTACGCCCACCACAGCCCATTCACGGCAGCGTCCTGTAAAGACACATACGCACACACCTTATGAAATTCTTTCCAACACATTTCCGCTGAAACGTGTGATGTCAACAGTCATCAATGTGACTGACATATGTTGGCGTTTGTGTTTCTGAACCTCACATAGGCCTAAACAAGTTGTTAAATTGAAAACTCACGAAAAAAAAACAATCGAAATTCCAACGTTAGCCTATTTTTTAGTTAACATGATTAATAATTTGATTTGTTCAGGCTATGCCTACACTAGCCTACATAGGCCACTGCTGTTCGCTACTGGTGTATTTGCGATGATTCACAACAATAACAACAAAAACAATGATGATAATATCAATAATAATAATAATATAATCGTTAATATGATTGTAATTAAAAGTAGACCTACACCACTTTTATTCATGACTAGCCTACTAGAGGTGAAATTATCTCAATAAAGTGAATTGAGACCTGTTTATATGGAATTGCCAGGAAAACACTGATACAATATAGAATTCTGATTTAATGTACTACTAAATGTATTTCTGTAAAACTGTGCACTGCTCTCTCTCAGCCCTTCCAATATTTCTTACTTTGACCACAATATCTGGACTTCTTTTCTGTACCAATGCACATAGTCATGTTCATATGATGATGCATATGGTTGTAATTTATTCAACCCTCAATGGCATAAAATAGAATGGCGCATGACACAGTATTGTTAGACATTATTTTTTAAAAGAAATCACAGTATCACCCCATGTGTTTGTACACAATAGACTGATGGCGCATTTGGTGGGGACCAAAGTCGACTCCATGGCCACGACCTTGAGGACCTATTATTAGTATGATCACTTCCCAGCAGGGGGCAACATGCTCAAATGATTAGGTCTACATAGGCCGAAGCAGGCGTATGCAGACTTGTTCTGAAAATGATGAGCCGTTTGGGCTGTTCCATGTCAGTAAGTTACAAAACAACATGCATAACAGGTTGAAACCAGCCAGTCGTTTTTGTCACAACTGTATGGTTTTCAGAACCACAGACGAACATTTGCAATATAGCTAGTTGAATGGAAATCATATACTTCAACTTGAAAGTGATGTAACGTCTAGATAGGCTACGATATCGGGGTCTGATAACAAAATGACACAGTTGCAATGCTAATAATATAGCCTATATTCTCATTGCGGTCATGGAGCAACCACGCACACCATGTTTCTCAAGGCGTTTGTAAAACAACTATCAATAGATTATCATTATTCTACTTTGAAATTATAAATGTTTTATTCGGAACGTGAGAGTGATAGTCATACATTGCTCACATAGCCTACAGTCAATTCAATGGAGGGATAGGCTACTCACTCCACCACTTCACCAGTTTGTATGTAACACTAGGGTGAGATAAGGTAAATTGGGACACTTTTTGGTAGATCACAAATAAAACTATTTAAAATGCCAAACAGGGTGAAAGTGAAGACTTTTATCACTTCATATGAGTCTTAGCAACATTTCTGTGCAGAAAATATGCTTCCAAATATAATATTTTTAAAGATATTAACCTTCAAAGACCACAAGACACCATACCTCAGACCAAGAAAGTGTTCAGGTAAAATGGGACACTCGGTCAGGTAAAATGGGACAGTCAGTTTAGAATTGAAAAATGTGCAACAAATTGTAGAATAATGACAATGTTTATTTGTATTTTTTAATCATTTAATGATAGTGTTCAGATGTGTGTGTGTGTGGGTGCGTGTGTGTACAAGCACAAGCGTGCAAGTGTGTGTAAGTGTGTGTGAGTGTATGGGCCTACTTTGAGTGTGAAAAGGCTAATATGCGGCTAATATGCTAACACCTTAACGCTAATGGCAAATGTAATGTAAAAGTGTCCCATTTTAGCTGATTTTTTTGTCCCAATTTGCCTGATGCACACCAAAGTCACTAAAATTCATTTTCCTTAAAAAGTAAAGGACATAGCCCAAAAGTTTTGATATTAATTTAAACCTCTCATGAAATAGCATACATTTCATGAGAATTTTGTATAATATTGTTTTTGTTTCAACTACAATATCCTTATGATCATTAAGACAGAATCGGCTTGCCATGGGGCTTTCCTTGCAATTATTGGGTCCACTGATGTTTTTAATCTTGGCACCTCCCATTTCTGATACTTTAGACCAATCAAAATGATTTTATTTGGTAAAGGACATATGTAGTGACAATATAATGACATGTTTTCTGATTGGCAGCTAATATTTAAAGAGATAAAGGTCTAAAACCAACTTTGTCCCATTTTACCTGATGTCCCAATTTACCTTATCTCACCCTACCTGAAAAGCACATGCATAATGGTAGTTTTGAACGACTCATTCACAAATAAATAATGATTTTGGATATAAGTTATACTTGGTGTGTGGGCTTATGCGTTCACTTTGAAGCGTCATACTGGCATCTGCCGCATGCGCTTTTTCTTGCGCAAAAAGTAGCGCGGATGAGCTGTGGTCGTGAGCTGCGAAGTGCTGATTGGTGGGCTGTGCAGACCACCCGAGAAAGATGAGCTGCAAGCCTTCATGCACTGCAAGATGCCCTGAAAACACCATAGGCCTATTTTAACTCAATACACATTTTAAATTGAGTGTATTGCGATCACTTCCGAGTTCCGAAAACAAACCAGCATACATTGTTATATCAAACGTGTCGCATTTGCGAGTGAATATGTTTTTCAGATGTTCAAATGTTTGAACACACACACACACACACACACACACACACACACACACACACACACACACACACACACACACACACACACACACACACACACACACACACACACACACACACACCACACGCCACATTTAGCCTTGTTTTACGTGCCATATTTACTCTCTATCTTTTCACAATTAAACAAGAGACACTATTTCAGACAAAATGATCTGCTCTAGTTAATCTTTAATCTTTGTACCTGCTTTTATTCATTCTACAAGTGCAAATGTCTTCCATTTTGGAGTTACAGCAGTAGGCTAATTAAAGAAAGGTAGAAAAGGGAAGATAAAGAGAAAGGGAGAGGAGTTTGTTGTGGAACTCTCTTCCTGTGACTGCATTAGACACTCAGTCAAGAGGGGAAGTCATTGACATGAGACGTGTCAAAATGCAGCTAAAATGGACTGAAATATTCATCTTAGTGTGTCTTTTTCATGGTGAGTTTTTTTTATTCCATTTGTGACAAACGAGATTTGTACTTTTTAAGACTTTTTTTTTTAAAAAATCCACCAAAATAATCTCATGCCATGTTTGACTTGTCATACTGTATAAGTGAAATGTTTTGAAAGCGAGAAAACTAGTAATGTCACATATAATTCAGTAGTTTAACTAAGTATGATGAACTTGAATGCTGAATCTCCAGATTAATAAAGCAGTGTGAATGTAGCATGTTTCAGTCAGTTGTTTCTCTCAAAATATTACAGCAATCAAATGACTATTGAGTGTAGGATTATCCTTTCTGATGTATTATCAGAGGCAGTGTATAAATTGTGAAAAATATGTAAAAGTGTAACAACACATATGTTGAACAGAGATAGTGTGTTCATATTATTTTCCTTTCATATAAGCTATGTGAAACTATAAATAAAGTGGAAGATAAAGTGTATATCATGTTATAACTTTTCTCAAAATATGAATCACTTGAAAGAAATAACCATGTATTTCCATACCAATTAAAATATTTTTCCCCAGCTTGTAGCCCTGCACAGAAGACACAGACTGTTAAAGAAAAAGAGGAATATACTCTTGATTGTTCACTGAAGAAGGATCAGAGTATTACAGTCATATGGTTTCGAACTACAGAAAGTAATGGGGTGGAATTCATACTATCTTGCAAAAATGAGAAAATTATGAAGAAAAATGAAGGTTTGCCTACACCTTTGGAAGCACTGGGTTGCTACAGTTTGAAAATTAAGTTCTTCAATAAGAAAACAGACAGTGGCAGCTATAACTGTGCTAGATACAAAGGCCATGCATTGGAGTTTGGGGACACTACAGTTCTTGCAGGAGAACCAGGTGAATTTATTTATTTAATATTAACATGTTGAGGTATTATGTTATATTATATTAATTGACTCTGTGACTTCAACACAATCTTAGACCCCACACAAGTACCAAAGAAGGCTACAACAACCCCTACTGCTGCACCTTCTACGCCATGTCTGTGCCCAAATCAGGGAGGTTGGTATTGTTATTTCTTCTGACTCCACGAACATGTAAAAACAAATGAGCACATTTCCTTTGTAAGGTGGTGACAGCAGAATCCCAAAGTGTTTTTGCCTCCTGTCTTTCCTCTGTCAGGGGAGACGAGTTGTGAGTTGATCATCTGGGCTCCACTGGCTGGAGGCTGCGGCCTGCTCAATGAGATCTATCTCATAAGGCATACATCAAATAACACTGCAATGTGCTAAATCCATCGCATGGGCTCAAAATATATTTGCATCCTCTCTTTATCCTCTTATTCTTTATTCTCTTGAGTATAACTCTAATGACGTGTGTGTGTGTGTGTGTGTGTGTGTGTGTGTGTGTGTGCGCGCGCGCTGTCAGGAAAAGTGTTGTCGGATAAGCGTTTTTTGTGTTATATACACATCTCTCGCACACACACTCAAGCAACCACACACTCTCTCTCTTTCTCTCTCTCTCTCTCTCTCTCTCTCTCTCTCTCATACACCACCCTGTCAAAAAGTAACACCTAGCTACTAACACTCACACTCGTTACATACTGTACTGTAAGTCAGATTCGAATGCTACATTTCCCGTGCATTGCATGGTTACACATATTGGAACCCTCTATCCCAACCCTCTAATTTATCTTTTGTGTATTACAAACATCACAGTGCATCTCTTTACTCAGTCTACAGTCTATGTACAGTTATTTCTATATGTTAAAATATGTTATATGTTAATAAAGCTATCAGAATTATTTTCTTTTTTAAAAGTGGGCGTCTTTATGCCTTTATCAATAGTGACAGGACATAAGTGAGAGAGAGAGAGAGCAGGGGTGGGATCCGGAAAGGACCACGGGGATGGAATCGAATCCGGGTTGCTGGCGTGCGGTGCAGGTGCCCCAGCCATTTGCGCCACAGCTGGGGCCTGAGGTGTTCTTTTTTTAATGAGTTTTTGAGTTTTGCCTTTTGTCACATCCACACAGGTACATGTCATGCATGGACACTCGTGCACACTCATGCACACTCACACACACACACACACACACACATACACACACAGACAAACAGTAACACATAGGCACACACACACACACACACACACACACACACACATACATCTGTGCAGCCCATTTCTTTTATACTAAACACAGAAGATTAAAACACATGTACTGTATGTAGTTCATTCAGAACTAATACACAATCGTCCAGCATGAATTTAAGTTACACTCACACAAACATAGACACACATCAAGTTTAAGGACTGGTGAACTAGTTCAGGTTAAGTTAAGTTGAAGATCCAGAGGCCAGCTTTCCCCAGCTGGGTTAAGTGACCACCTTCAATATTCAGTCATGCTCAGGCCTTCTCCCTGTACAAAGGAGAGGAGGAAGAAGAGAAAGAGAATGAACAAATGATGGAGAGAGAGAGAAGAGGAAGGTGAGAGAAGCACCATTTAGAGATGCTATCCTGTCCTCTTTCATCACTCACTCGGCTTTGAGCTCAACGTCTCTGCGCAGAAACAAACAGACCACAGATCATGCCACAGGCAGACCGAGAGGGAAAGAAAGTGCACACACACACGAGAGCGCGAATGAGAACAGGAACAGTGTTGAGCTAGTGGGGATTGTTTCACTTCATTCTATTTCACTGATTACAGTAAATCAAACATGTAAAATGTCTAATGCCCTACACAGCGCAGTACAGAGTCCTTATGAGCAGTCAATAGTATTACATATCATCACTTTGAAATCCTATATGGAAAAAACACTTCTCTCCCTTTAGAGTTAAAGTAACAAGAGAAGGCACTACTTTACATTTCATTTGTTGTGAAGTTGTTGTACATGTAGTATACATATGCTACATTGAAAAAAAAAATCAAGATGAAACAATCTAAAAAATTATACAATTCATACAAGAAATCAGTTATTGCACTAAAGTAAATTATGACTCCTGGACGACTGGTATACGGCAGTCATGAAGATGTGCATCATATCTGATAGAAGTCTACCAAACACACAACAAAGGATCTTTTTTTAAAACGGAACTGGATATCTTGTATTTACATTTTTATAAAGTGTATAAATGAATAACTGTATTTGCTTGTATACTGGTACACAATTAGGTGAGAGGGTGTTACATTAGACCTTTTGTGACGCCTTTGAGCGTGTGGCCACAGAGCGGGATTGGCCAAAGGGTAAGTGGGTGACTTTGGTTAGGAGACAACTAACTGGCAAAGCACAGGAAGCCACTGCCATGGATTTCTCTGATAGCGGTGAATATGATTTTGTAAAAAAAAGCAGTACTCAGGGCCTATGAATGGATCTCAGAGGCCTATCGTGTTATAATTACGGTTCTGCTATGACTTGAGTTCCTTACACCTTGTCCTAACCGAACGCGATGCGAGCGAACATTAGCGACAAACTCAGTTTAATTCCATTGTTTTCAATTGGAGTGTACTGACTGAAGCGACGCGAGCAGCGTGACGTTTTTGAGATAACTTTTGTCGGACGCCCTGCTTCTATTTTCTTTTTGTCGCTCGCATTGCTCTGCTATTTTGAGAAATATGGAATCCCGTGACACAACACAATGGCATATTTAACGGATTCAGTGTAGACAGACAACATTGACAGTCGCTCGATTGGATCCGGTTAGGACAAGGTGTTAATCAGATCAGACTTTACAAGGCAGCAAGAGCTGGCATTTGATAAATGGCTTCAAGCTACTGATGTCCATACATTTCAAGATCTTAAACAGTTGTTGCTTGTGGAGCAGTTTAAGCATGCCTCTTCCAGTTACAGCAGAACCGTTTTCAGAGGATTGCAGCAGAGCCCAATGTGTAAAAGCTAGATGTTTTAAAAGGTTATTGGTGCTATACTGACTCCTTGGGCCCAGCAGGTGTCTGCCTTCATCACTGCCAGTTGGTTGTACCTCCAATTGGTATGAAGAACGCCCCAGCAATGTTTCAAAGGGCACTGAATGCAGTAATACCTGGTTTGTCAAATGTGGTAACATACTGTATATATTGATGATTTGGTGTGTTTTAGTGATTCTTGGCTCCAGCATTTGAGTCATTTGAGAGAGCTAATCAAGACACTGAAGCAACCCTGGTTGGTGGTGAACCTGCCGAAGTGTGAGATCGGTAGGGGACAGGTGACCTACCTAGGCCACCAGGTGGGTTAGGGTCTGGTGTTCCCTCGGCAAGCCAAGATCCAAGCGATTTGGAATATGCCCATCCCTAGGACTAGGTGCATGGGATGTTTTCTCGCTGGTTTGTCTAGAATTTCACTGCAATAACTGAGCCTCTGATGGTTCTGAAAGAGGTCAAGTTAAAATGGTCTAGCTCTTGCCAAGTTGCATTTAACAGGTTGAAAGCCATTAGCATTTGTTAAAGGGGTTCGAAACATGTACAAAACATGTGATGGAGGAACAGATATGGCCGCCGTACAAATGGAGTGTTGGAGTAATGACACTAACAACTGTCTGAACTGTCCCCCGCAGAGCACCTCGCACAGTTCCCTAGATTTTGCAACGACCTTACATGACATAATGTCATAAAATATGACATTAGGGCACATGATAACGTTTGTAATGATACCAATTATGTATAACAGTTTCATAAGGGTAATGAGCTATTCATTGTGGAAGGCACACGGTGACGTCAAAATTTTCTTATGAGAAAACATCTTTTGCCGATAACTTTGGATTGGAGATACTGATCGAAGAGGACACTAATACGCATGTGCATAGCAAAAATCACAACTTGGGCTTACTGCGCACGCAAGATATTTAAGTTGTCTCAACTATACTCGTGACTCAACTGTACACGGTCTACCCCTACTGCTGCATGTTCCATGAAGGTGTCGCAGGCTAGATTGTCTTTAGTAGTAGTCTGGCTCCCACCTACTTGAATGCCCTCATACGGGCATATACTACCACACGACCGTTGTGCTCCTAAGGCGAGAGACGTCTAGCTCTTCCACCAGCACACTTTTTTCATCTGTTCACTTCCAGTTCTTACTAGAGCAGGGACATCCCTCTCCATCTTCAAAAATCTTCTGAAGACCCAGCTTTTAATTCAGAGAACATCTCCTCTCATAGCACTACTCAGAGTCTTGCTGATCCTTGACTTACCACCTAATTGTGCCTGTTAAGGTCTCCCCAACCATGGCAACCTTGACAGGGACAAGAAGGAGGCATTTATCTCCAGCCGCATTCCCCCTCTGGACAATTGCACTCATTGATGCTCTTATTCCACGCATTTTTAAATGTCACTAGTTTTTGTCACTTTCTATTTTCTTCACTCATACTCAATCTTTTTAAATTTTACAAGAATTGTTAAAAAGCTTAAAATGTTAATGTAAGTCGCTTGTTGTCATAAGTCTCTTTTTATTTTTGGTTAAAAAGTTTCAGTCAAATGTAATGTGAAAGGTGGTGTAAAGCTAGTCAGCTAACTCTGAAAGGCATGCAAACATCAAGAAAAAGAAGTGAATACAAAAAAACAGGAAGCAATCAGGAAATACAGGATAAAGAAGAAGTGATTACTGATGAAACTGGCTACTGGTGTCATTTGGCTGTTACAGCTTTTCTTATATTTTTTTCAAGGACTTCAGATGCCAACGATAGAAGTGGAAGGAATGTACACTTATTTGCCCTTTATCTAATACACATGGATTTGAAATAGCTGTCTAGATACTGTTGTTTCTAGAAACTGCAGTTCTAATGTCATGACATCATACAATAAATACAGTTTAATGTGCAAATACTGTATATTTCTCATAAATATGCCATAATAATCTCAAAAATAGGGAAAGAGATATAAGTTCACCACTATGCCGTTTTACGGGACATGAAAATGGGATCTGGCCGTCAGAGACGATATATTTGATGGCTAATTTTGGACATCAAACTTTTGTGACAAGTCTAATTGCTTTTATATGATGAGAGCAACACAAAATTTACACTATGTAATTTTTTCAAGTAAATCATATCATGACATATCCAATATAGTGTGATGTAAAAATAGAATAGGAAAATAAGAAATCGAAAAAGAGATTTTTAGCTTACATTCTTTGCATGTGCCCCTGAGCTTTCATATAAAAACGTATAAAAAGCTTCTCTTCTTGTGGATTAATATGTCTGCTCTCACATCAGTAAAACTAGCCACATTTATCCATTTTATTCCACTTGTCCGCACTTGAGTATGTGTGAGCATCTACAGCTTTCTAGATTGATTGAGGGATTCGAGTAGATGCTCACTGTGCTCAGAACGGCAGTGCAGTATTCTACATAAGAGTGACAGTGAAGAGAGTGACTCTGAGATTGTATTAATCCTTTAGTTCTCTACTTCGCACTGTATGGCCCTAACAACAAGATACTGCCTGTGGTATGGTGATAGCCAGACTAATGAAGAGGCAGAGAGGGATGTGAAAACCGTCAAAGGCCTAGAAAAATGCTGACCCATACAGGGCCCTGTTGGCCTACAGTCATGCGGCTGCTTCACTGACCATCTCCAACAGAACTGATGGGCATTGCCAGTTTCACCTGTTCAACTCAAACCTCCATGACCAAACAGGAAGACCTTTGCAGACAGGGACAAACAACTGAAACAAACAGACAGTTGACTTCAATCACAGACACAAAGCTACTGTGAGATCAGGGCCCATATTCACAAATAATTTTAAGGCTAATAGTATGTCCTAACTGGAAAATTGAGAAGAAACTCCTAAAAAGAATGGGCGTGTCACTCGTAACTTTAGGACTTCAGGATTTTTTTGATGAGTAGCCAACTTCAGTAAGCATTTTAACTCTAAAAGTAGCAGGCCTACCTCTGTCTGGAACTGCTTAATAGAGTTCAAGAGGACTCCTAACTCAGTAAGAGTCATTTGTATGGCATTTCACGTCTCTCTATGTTTTGAAATGAACATCTCAATTGCAAGGAAATAATAGTGCACTGTAACTGAGGGATGTCACCAGCATCCTATTGCCTATTTGCCCATTTCCCTTTGTCTTAGGTTGCACTGTTATACAGGCAGGTAAAACACAACACACTTCAAAAAGTAATGCTGACTATTTACACGGACATTATTTCCAGAATATTGAAATTCACACAGCCATGCGTTAACCTCTTGATGAAATGTGTGTGCTCTGCTGTCATATCAGGGTCATAGGAAGGGTTGCGTTATGTCAGAGTGGTACGGAATGTCAGAGTAGCTTTTTTTTCACAATGTAGCTCACAGCCCAAAGCGTACGCCCACAGCCTATTCACTACAGCGTCCCGTAAAGACACATGCGCACAAGCCTTATGAAATTCTTTCCAACACCTTTTCGCCAAAATCAACCAGGAGGGTTCAAAGACTTGTGTTGTCAGATGCTGACGTCGAGTGGTTCCATTGTGTGTTTCTGAAACTCACATAAACAAATTGTTAATTTTGAGATTCATGAAAACAAGAAATTCCAACATTATTAACCTATTTAAGTTAGCATGATAAATCATTTGATAATTTGTTCAGCAGGCTGTGTGTACTGTGTACCCTACACTGCTGTTCGCTACTGGTGTAATATTTGTGATGATTCACAAGAAGAACAACAATGATATATCAATAATAGGGCTAATGATATCATCCTCATCGTCAATATGTTTGTAATGATCAGTAGACCTACTGTAGGCTAATTTAAATGATGATTATCAAGGCCGTATTCATGACTACTCTGACTACCAGAGGTGAGTGAAGTGAAGTGAAAGTGGAGTGAGACCTGATTACAGGGAACTGCAGGACAACACTGACTCGCCTACCATGGAAATAAAGAATTCCAATTGAATGAAGCCTACAGTTTGGTCACTATTTCTGAGAAACTGTGCACTGTCTGCCCTCTCTCAGCCCTTTGGATATTTGCTACTTTAGCAATTCAAAGGTAGACCACACAATCTAGACTTGTTTTCTGTACCAATGTACACATTTATTCAACCCTCAATGGCATAAGATAGAATGGCACACAGCACTGTTTTGTTAGACATTATTGTTTAAAAGAAAACACAGTAGGCCTATCATGTCACCCCATGTGTTCGTGCATAGTGGCACATTTGGTGGGGACCAACATTGACTCCATGGCCACGACCTTAAGGCCCTATTATTATGACCACTTCCCAGTAGAGGGCAACATCCTCAAATCATTAGGCCAATGGGCCAAAGCAGATCAGGAGTAGGCTACAGCATCGAGCTCTGAAACGTAGCAGTATGAAGCAATAATTTTCTAAAAAAGATGAGCAGTTTGTGCTGTTCCAAGACAGAAGCCTATAGCCTAAGGTAGGCTACAAAACAACATGAATCAGGTTGAAAGGTCCTACCATAATGGAATGGAAATTATATACTTCAACTTGACTTCGCTCCACCAGTTTCTATATAACACTACTTTAGAAAAGCACATGCACATGCATATGCTAGTTCTGAACAACTCATTCACAAATAGTGATTCTGAATGTAAGTTCTATTTGGTGTGTGGGCTTGTGCGTTCACTTTGAAGCTTCTTACTGCCATCTGCCCGCACCACATGCGCCTTTTCTTGCGCAGAAAGACTCTGCAGCGTGGATGAGCTGTGGTTGACGCACGATCCCGGGGTCGTGAGCTGCGAAGTGCTGATTGGTGGGCTCGTGCAGACCACCGGAGGAAGATGAGCTGCAAACGTCATGCACTGCAAGATGCCCTGAAAACACCTTAGGCCTACTTTAACTCAACACACGTTTTATATTGAGTGTATTGCCATCACCTTTCTGTTTAAACAGACCAGTATACATTGTTATAGATATCAAAATGTGTCACATTTGTAAAAGATTTTTTTTTTTCATTATTTCAATATAATTGAGTGGCAAAACTGTAATTTCCACATGTTGGACTTCAATGTCCCACTCCTCAACTGACACACACACACACACACACACACACACACACACACACACACACACACACACACACACACACACACACACCACATTTAGCCTTGTTTTAGTTAGTAATCTCAATCTTTTCACAATTAAACAAGAGACCTCAGAATAAAGTATCTGCTTTGATTAACCTTTAATATGACTGCTTTTCTTCATTCTGCTATTGACAGCCAAATGTTTTCTATTTTGGAGTTACAGCAGTAATAAAAGAAAGGTAGAAAAGGGAAGATGAAGAGAAAAGGAGTGCAGAGAGGGGTTTGGGGTGGAACTCTCTTCCTGTGACTGCGTCACAAGATTAGACACTCAGTCAAGAGGGGAACTCATTGTCATGAGACGCGTCAAAATGCAGCTAAAATGGACTGAAATATTCATCTTTGTGTGCCTTTTTCATGGTGAGTGATTTTATTCCATTTGTATGACAAATGAGATTTGTACTTTTTTCCCCATTAAATCCACCAAAACAAATCCCATGGCATGTTTGACTTGTGATTTAAGTCAAGTCAAGTTTATTTATATACAGCGCAAGTGAAATAATTTGAAAGCGAGAAAACTAATGTCACATAAAATTCAGTAGTTTAACTAAGTATGATGAACTTGAATGCTGTTTAAAGCTCCAGATTAATAAAGCAGTGTGAATGTACAGTAGCATGATTCAGTCTGTTGTTTCTCTCCCAATCTTACAACAATCAAATGACTATTGAGTGTTGGGTTATCCTTTCTGATGTATTATCAGAGGCAGTGTATGAATTGTGAAAAAATAGCTAATATTAGTAATAATAGCTAATAATAAGCTATGTGAAACTATCGGAAGGAAGTCAAAGTGTACAGTATATCATGTTACAAATTGTCTCAAAATATGAATCACTTGAAACAAATAACCATGTATTTCCATACCAATTAAAATATTTTCCCCCAGCTTGTTGCCCTGCACAGAAGACACAGATTCTTAAAGAAAAAAAGGAAGATACACTTCATTGTTCACTGAAGATGGATCAGAGTATTACAGTCATATGGTTTCGAACTACAGAAAAGAATGGGGTGCAATTCATACTATCTTGCAAAAATGAGAAAGTTCTGAAGAAAAATGAAAGTTTGTCTACAGCTTTGGAAGCACTGGGTTGCTACAGTTTGAAAATTAAGTCCTTCAATAAGGAAACAGACAGTGGCCGCTATAACTGTGCTAGATACAATAGCAATGCATTGGAGTTTGGGGACACTACAGTTCTTGCAGGAGAACCAGGTGAATGAATTCATTATTTATTTATTTATTTAGTAGTTAATATTAACATGTTGAGGTATTATGTTCATTGACTCTCTGATTTAAACACAATCTTAGACCCCACACAAGCACCGAAGGTTACACAGAAAGCTACGACAACCCCTTGTGCTACTGCAGCTCCTTCTACACCATGTGTGTGCCCAAATAAGAGAGGTTGGCATTCTTATTTCTTCTGCTTTTACTTTACGAACTTGTAAAAAACAGATGAACACATGGAGGTGACAGCAGAACCTCCATGTCTATTTGCTTCTCTCTGTCTTTCCTCTGTCAGGGGTGAAGAGAGACCCTGAGAAGAGTTGTGAGTTGATGATCTGGGCTCCACTGGCTGGAGGCTGCGGCCTGCTCTTGGTCCTCCTCATCGCCGTGTCCCTCTACTGCAACAGTGAGTGTCGCCAGGCGCCAACCAAGTCAGATCACTCAGATCTCCAGCACTTTGTTTTACAGAAGTCTTCTACAACCTCCATCCATGCAGAGCCAAAAGTCATTTTCATTACTGTGAACAGTGTGAAGTGAGAAATAAATAGCTAAAGGACAGGAGGGAAAGCTCTGATGAATGAGGGCTATATAATGACAACAAGATTATTATTGCACACTTTTTTGTTTTTAAGCTGCAGTTAACCAAAGGCCCCGCCACAGTAAACCTTTACACAGCATAGTAATAGCCCCTTTAAGACTTGGTAAAAGCTCACTGGTTTGAATGTATTTGTATGTATGGACAATCCATGTGATGTACAGTGTATCATGTTGTTATATGGGCCTGCAAATCCTTGTATAATCATAATTGTTACACCATCTTGCTATATTGTGATTGACATGATACAGGATGCCGTAAATCTTGTGTAACAAAGAGAAATTAGAGGTGGCTTCTGAGTAGCAAGTCATCAGAGCATCATGTCGCATAACCTTGTTTTCAGCTCTTTTTTTGTAAAAAAAAAAAAAAAAAAAAAACGTTCCCTCTTATATTTGCTCATTTAACTCATCTGTAATAGCTGGGAACTGAGATATCTCTGTCTCACATATACTAGCCTATCTATATCATAATTTGTCTTCTCTGTGCACAGAAATCCGCACTAGGCGATGCCCCCATCATTACAAGAGACAGTAAGTATCGTCTTTCCCACTGGAGACTATCTTCCTGAAGTTTAAGTTGATGAATGTGATAAAGTTTAGTTGATAAATGGGTGTTTATACGCAGGTGTTGGACTAATAATGTTATGTCCTCTGTAGACCCAGAACTGTAGGAGGAGTGCTGCATCCTGGGAAAGGTCGTCTTGTTTAATAGGTAGGCCATGTGAGGAGACCCATTAAATGGAAAGTCATTGGGATTTTGCTTTTTATTACAATTTTGGGCCTTTATAAAAAAAAGTTTCATTTTGAATAAACAATGTTTTAATAATACTAATAATAATGATAATAACAACAATAATAATAATAATAATAATAAAAATATCAGAGTAAACTTTTTTCTAAAACTGTTTTACAGTACAATTATTTGAATAGCTTAATATCAAATTGTTATAGCCTATTGCATGTGTGGATAAACACATGGTAGGCCTTCTGTTTTAAAATAGACTGTTCTGTAATGGTCTCCATATCAATGTAGTAAATTAATGAATAACGATACATCATTGGGTGATGTGGTGATGTGTCATACTGCAATTTACAGAATATTAGAGGGCAAAGAAACCCGTTCACTCCTATCTGAAATATAAAATGAAATATATATATATTTATTTGTTTGGTAGGCCTTCAAATAAGCAATGCAATTGTAGAGCATCATGTGAAAGTTAAAAATACACTTTTTTCCGTTTTGCTCGCTTCACAGGTGGCAAACAAGGCTGTCACAGAAAGACTGGTTTGATTCGGACCAAGACGTCCTGATGTTTTTTCATGCAGCTGCAGCGCCTGTCAAATATGACTTTGTTTCTGCTTTACCACACGCATAGCATGTTTGTCTCCTGTGAGAACCGTGTATTTACAAGTTTGCAGACGTGCTGGATCGCATTTCCTTTATAGACTTATGCATTTGCCTGTGCGTAAAAACCTTTTATCATGGCGTTACGCTTTCTCACCACATTTTCAGCGCATTTTAGGGGGTGTTACTAAGGTACAATATTTAGTGGGCCTGTACTGTATTTCTCAGATTCGAATTGAAAAACATATGAATTAGGCATTATGTTACCAATGGTCTCAGGTAGCCAGGTAGTTTACTGGATCGAGTCCAGCATTTATCTTAAAATGGTCTAGTTCAGTCAAAGAGGAGACAAGGAGACAACGCATAGCCAGAACTCTCAATGTAACCATTGTATTACCATAAATAGTCGTCAATGTAGGGTAGGCTATATATTGTTTTGAAATAAACATTTTATTTTACAACGATACTGATTTCTGTTACATTATTTCACAATAGGCTATTAAAAAATACTTTGACCAGTGCAATATTGTAATTTCTATAAATCATTAAATTTGTGGGTTTTATTTTTTGGAGCTATGATCATGTTTCCTAACCGCTTTACATATAGGATACACAAATCGATAAATTATTATTTGATTTCAAGTCCTAGAAAACCAACAACAGCAATTAGTTGTTATGGTATGTTTCTGCACCCTCTGCAGGAGACAAGTGGTATTACGTACAGTAAGAACGCAAAGGCTAGCAAGTGAAGTCCCTGCAGTAGGCCTACTTGAGGTTCCTGTACACTCTCTCACTCTGTGTGTGTGTGTGTGTGTGTGTGTGTGTGTGTGTGTGTGTGTGTGTGTGTGTGTGAGAGAGAGAGAGAGAGAGACACACACACACACACACACACACACACACACACACATAATAAATAAAATCTGTGTTTTGGAAGTAAAACATAGCTTCATAAGAGCTCACAATTTGACACAAACACAGACTTGATACATACTTTATTCATTTTTTATTTTCATAGCAGAAAAAAAAATCCCATTTCCAAAAAATGGCTCTTAGTTAGAATTTAAATCACTGCACTTCAATACAGAGGCACATTGAAGAGAGAAGACTGCAACTATCTCACCAGCTTGGCCACAGTGCGATCAACCAATCAAATATGGTGACGCTCCAATGGCACATACTGACTGACTGGACACAGTCCTTTGCATAGATTTGTGTACAGTATAGCCCAGAAAGAAGATATAAGTAAACAATCCTATAGCACAAAAATGTCAATCATCCAGCTTTTTATATTAAAGTGTGTGGAGATGAAAGTTCACTAAGGGGAAGATTCAACTTTGGTTGTTATGTTGACCTTTTTGACATCAGCACAAGAGAGGAGGTTAACCTCAGACAAAAACCCTCAACTTCCCACAATCCCCTTGACATAACTAAAAGGATGTAAACATTATTACAAGAGCCTCATCCTGGAACCTCCTCTCCAAGCATTAGGATGGCATCTAAGATTGTGGAGCCTGTGAGACTAAATGCAAGGTTTAAAGCTGCAATGAGATTAAACCATTATTTTTGGCACATCAAAACACCAGAGGACTTGATACTGTACACTCAACCAATGTGCATAGTCACACCATCACTGGAGGCCATTTTTTTACAGTATACTTGAAGCATTCCTCCTTTACAGGCTGCAACTATTCTGGGTTGGATTTTAAGTGCACTTTAAATGAGAAAAAAAAGAAAACAAAAAATCTAAATCCCTTCCTTAATAACAAATATATTGAGATATCTTTTTTTTTTTTTTACATAAACTATCAAAGCCATCAGATGAGTTGAGATAAAGAGAAACAGTTTGTTTTGTAAATCTTTTTACAGATTTTAAAATGCTGTAAACTACATGAACTAAACTACACAGTGCTGTACACTAGTGTCTCCAGGTGCTCGGCTGATTCACATACTCATATAGAACACTTTTGAATGTGCACCAGCCTGCTGACACCCTCCTCAAACACACAATCATGTACATACGCACACACACACACACACACACACACACACACACACACCACACAACATTCCTATAACCATATGCACAACGCCTCGCTCCATACAAACTCACACACACACACACACACACACACACACATCCTACTTATCTATCACCTGTTTTTAACATCCATAGACTAGATATCCCAGCGCTGCAGCAAACTCCCCGACATGACTCCCAATCTCCAAGCTGATTGGCTGTGAGACCCCCTTGTGGTGCTGCACTGTCCAGGCATGGCTTCCACATGATTGGAGAGACAGCCTGTCAATCACCGGCCGTGCATGATGAGAGGAACTGCGATGTGATGTGTGAGTTTTTCTGGTAAGAGGTGAAACCATGCAGGAAAAGGCGTAGCTCTCGCAGTGTTTGAACAAGTAATGGCAGGTGTGCTTGTGTGTGTAGGTGGGCAAGTAAGTTGGTGGCTTTCACGTAATATGTTTCATGTTGGGTGTGGGGGTGTGGATGTGGTGTTCCTCTTTCTATTTCATACTGACTGCCCGTGTGTGTGTGTGTGTGTGTGTGTGTGCGTGTGTGTGTGTACATGGGTTTCATCTTGTGTCAGTGAATCCTGTTTGAAAAACGCTGATGATTCTGAGCAGCTCAGTTGGCTTAATATGCGACTTATCATGGCAGGGGGGGGGGGGGGGGGGGCGGTGCACTGGTATCCTGCAGAGTGACACACAAACACACACGCGCCTTTATGGTTATTTAGCAGATGAGCAATATTATCAATAAACAACATAATTTCAAGCAATAACCTAATGAGAAATAAACAATGAATAATATAATAATATGATATTTATTGAATAATATAATATAAAATAGCATAGAGTATAGATAGAATATATAATAAGATAATGCGCTATATTCTTTTACAATTTACAATAAGCAACTCAAATGATGCAGTGTTGGCTAATAGTTTTAATTACCTTGTCTCTCTAGCTCTTGCCTCCCTTGTTTGTGGGCACTACATCAGAGGTCAGCTGGCCAGATAACATATCTAGAGCCGACGAGTCTTCTGTTGCGGGTTTCTGCAAACAATTTGAAATTATATTACATACAGTATGATTGTTTATGGATATGCTGAAGCAAACAAATAAACTGACAAAGAAACAAACACATTGTTTATTGATCAACTCTATGACAGAGGTGGCAAAATGGCCATTAATCGTTTGAATATGAGCTCACCTTTGATTTGGACTTTGATTTCCCACTCTTTGACTGAAATAACACAAATAGATATGCAGTGAGTTTAATATCCACTAGAGGGCAGTGTGTGTGTGTGTGTGTGTGTGTGTGTGTGTGTGTGTGTGTGTGTGTGTGTGTGTGTGTATAACCATTGAATCAAATCATTTGTTAATTGAAAATCTAATAAAAAAGATGAAGAGTATTTTAATGATTTGGTTTGTAGAGATGCTTTCGGATCTTTGATTTTCAGATTTATGAAAGGAAAGGATGAATCAGGTTTTCTTTGGAGACTTTGGAGTCCAAGAGTAGAGTGAAGATTGGAAGGAAGTTAGTAAAAGGTCAAAATCAGGAGAGAGTGGATAGCCTTGTTGGGTATGCTGAGGGGCAGTAGTTTACTTGACCGCTCTCTACCTCAGATGTGGTGTGTGTGACCTCCTGGCTGACCTTTGGCTTCTGTTCTTTGGGTTTGACCTCTGCGACCGCCTGGGGGATCAGGGAGTCTGCCAGAGCATCTAGCACTGGAGCTGGAGCTGGCGCCTTCACACACACACAAAGAGCAACAAATGAACACACACACACACACACACACAAATATATTTACATATCTATATTTGAGGAGGGATCACAGAAATCTCTGTGGGCGTCCAGAGTCAGACACATATACAAACACAGAATGAATGGAAGAGAGCATGTGTAAGTATGCATGTTTGTATGTGTGTGAGTGTGTGTGTGTGTGTGTGTGTGTGTGTTTCTGTGTGTATGTATGTACGTGTGTGTAGGCATGTGGGTTTGTGCGTGTGTGTATATGTGTGTGGATGCATGTGTCAGTGTGTGTGTGTGTGTGTGTGTGTGTGTGTGTGTGTGCGTCTTACAGCAGGAGCCTCCACAGGGACTGTGAACACAGGGCCAGCAGCAGCAGCAGGAGGTGCAGGTGCAACAGGACAGGTGGAGAAATCACTGGACAGGAGGTCAAGAGCCGTGGAGTCATCCATAGACTTCTGCACGCATAAAACACACACACACACACACACACACACACACACACACACACACACACACACACACACACACACACAGACACACAGAGAGAGAGGCAAAACATAGATTATTTCAGAAGCATCATACTGAAAAATGCAATTTTCTTAAATACTATATAGTTAATCAGAATTTCTCTGTCTGTTAGTGACATGTCTTCTCATCTAACTCACCTGTTTGGGCCTGACGTCAGGCTGTACTTTCGGTAGTGCCTGTGCAAAGAGAGATAAGTAAGATTTCACATTAGTAACACACGGACTCATACATGTGACTCAATTGCTCCAATGCTCAATCTTCCGAAAATAGGAGGTGAATTCTTATTCTAGAAGTTTCAAAACCACTGTGTTTAAGTGGCCCAGCTCTGAGAGAACTAGTGCTGTAATTTCCCCACTATTAGCTGCGGCTTATACGTTGATTTTGCAAAATTTCTTCCGCTATGAGGTTAATACAGGGGGGCAGTTAATATGGTGTTAATATGTTTTTTTTTTTTTTTAACTTGCATAAAACACTGTCCTGCGCCTTATACACAATGCGGCTTATATGCAGGAAATTACAGTATTCCTCCTTGGAACAGCTTGTGCAGAGTGGACACCCTGACCAATGGTGGACAACTGGCCAGGTGAATGGATCTGCTTATATCAATGCGTTACCCAATGGGTGCCAGCCTTAGGGTGGTTACCTTCAGGTCCTCCTCGCTTGGCCTGAACTCAGGGGGCAGGCTGTCATCTCTCTCTCCCATCTTGATGAGTCTCTCCTCCTCAATTGTCTTCTCCTGGGTGTGCAGAACAGTAGGTCAATACCCTGCAGTAATATGGCCAACATAACCAACCTCCTGCTCGTGCTTGTTCTATCTGTGTAATCATACACACATTCCGCATAGACGTTCTATTCTCAAGTAGGCTACATGTGGGGACTTGAGCATGTTCTACCCGTTGAGGGCGACATGTCTTTCTTCTCGTTATTTGAAACAGTATCACACACTCGCTAGAGAATGTGCCTGGGTCACAGATGTTCTCTCCACACACAGATACACAAAGCAGAGGACAAAAGATCCGTTGAACCACATGAAGAATTTGGTTCCAAAATGCTATATCCACCATTTTAATACATTTTCATAAATATTGTTTTACAATTTGTTTTCCCAGTAATTTCAGTAGAAATGTTTCTGGATATTGTTATTTGCTTTATCTTTACCCAATCAAAACAATACAACTGCTCTTTGATTGATATTTCCTAGAATACACAACTAAATAACATGACTTTTTAATGTTTTTAAAAACGGATATACTGTATAGTGTTTCGGAATCAAACTCTTCACATACTCTGGTCACGCTACACTTTAAAATCATGTGTGTTAGCGTCTGTGTTTCCACTGAGTGGATGTGAATGGGGAAGAGGAGGAGAGTGAAAGTCACGGGTACCTTGATGACGTCTTTGACGGGCACAGGGGCGGGCTGGGGAACTGGGGTTGTATCCATCAGTGTGTCTGAGAGAGCATCAAGAGCATCACACGTCCCCGATGACAACTGCGCACACACACACACACACACACACACACACACAATGTCGCTGTTAGTGCTAGTACCACACAATTGATATTTGAGCAATCTATACTCCATATTGTTCACATCAAAAGCTTTAGCGTACTTGTATCAATGTGTGTATGTGTGTGTGTGTGCGTGTGTGTGTGTATATGTGAGTGTACGTGTGTGTGTGTGTGTGTGTGTGTGTGTGTGTGTGTGTGTGCGAGTGTGCGTGTGTGTGTGTGTGTGTGTGCGTGTGTGCGTGTGTGCGCGTGTGTGTGTGTGTGTATGTGTGTATGTGTATGTGTATGTGTGTGTGTGTGTGCGTATGCGAGTGTGCGTGTGTGCGCGTGTGTGTGTGTGTGTATGTGTATGTGTATGTGTGTGTGTGTGTGTGTGTGTGTGTGTGTGTGTGTGTGTGTGTGTGTGTGTGTGTGTGTGTGTGTATGTGTGTATGTGTATGTGTGTATGTGTATGTGTGTGTGTGTGTGTGTGTGTGTGTGTTCGGTGTGTGTGTGTGTGTGTGTGCATGTGTATGTGTGTGTGTGTGTGTGTGTGTACCTGTCTTTCAGCTGCTGAACACACTGAGGACTGAACGGCTGCGGGTGCTACAGCAGGAGCGACGAAGTCCCCGGCCAGAGCGTCCAGTGCAAAGTCACTGGCGGTCTAAAGAGAGAGCAGGAAACACAAGAGAGTGACCAAGAGTGACCACACCACCCATTTTACAACACCAACACCAGACACGGACTGCTGTATTGTATTGTGGCAGCAGAGTTTAAAGCAATTTCAACTTTTGATCATTTGATGCTAACCCTGGCTAGTCATGTTGATTTCTTTATTTGCTTTTTATCATCCTGTTTAGATTGTAGTGTATGTTGTGTGTGTGATGTCTTAAGCTGCTGGGACCCTGAATTTCCTTTTGGGGATCAATACAGTATCTATCTATCTATCTATCTATCTGCCATTGTGAAGCACAGTTAGCAAAAGTGTAGAGTTGTTCAGAATCAGAATCAGCATTATTGGCCAGGTTTGCATAAACAAACGAATTTGACTCCGGTTAATCTTTGGGAATAGAAAGAAGATGCAGACCATTGTGAGTCGAATGGTAATTCTACTCAGTATACGCGCAATCACAGGTTTAGACTTCTTAAGGTAAAAAAATAAAAATTAAAAGCCAGACAAACTGACCGCTGCTGGGGGTGCAGAGGGGGTGATGACGGGGGCGTGGACAGCAGGGGCAGCACTGGAGGAAGTGAAGTCACCAGACAGGATGTCCAGAGCTGCAGTCGGGTCCATGGAGGGCTGGGGAGAGAACAAAGAATTGACTGTAGATCAACAAAACGTTTGATTAACTAGAAAAGCACTCCGAGAGAGCAGACCTCCAATGAAAACATAACCTCCTTGGTGGAGGTAAAAATCCTCAAATAGGTCGGCGCTATCAACAATATCCAGTGCTGCTATGGTACATTTGTAGATGTTCAAACATAATAAGATGCTCCATAATTAACATAGCATGTAGGTGAGGGATTGTACACTTGACCAGTTAATTGAACAAAGGTGATACACTGTGTGTGTGTGTGTGTGTGTGTGTGTGTGTGTGTGTGTGTACATATCTCACCTCGGGTTTAGGGGCTGGGTATTTTTTGAGGTCCTCCTCTTTAAAGCGATACTCAGGGGGGAGGGAGTCTTCCCTCTCACCTACTCTCACACCCTTCTCAGACTTCAGCTTGTTCTCCTGTAACACACACACACACACACACACACACACCAAGTATGTTAGAAATTACTGGAACTACATAGGTGACTACTGTATACAGTAGCTGTACATGCAGTGAAACACATCCGTACCGAGACGATGTCCTCGGGTCTGAGTTTGGGGGGCTCTGGTAGGGGCTCGTCTGCAGCCAGCGTGTCTCCCAGAGCGCTGAGGGCATCCAGGGACATGAAGCCACCCTGCGGAGGAGAGACGGGATGAGGGAGAAGAGTGAGGACGAGAGGGAAGGAAACTCATGCTGTGAGTAAAAACCTCCTGAATTAAGCTACAGACACCCCTCACTGCAAGAGGGAGCCGAGTTGCAATTGGCTAGCCTGGTCCTATATAGTATACTCTCCTACATTCATAATGTACAGAGAGAGTCTGGCCACTCTTGGATCTGCCCAGAGCCACTCAGATCTGCCATAACCAATCGTCACGTTTGGTCGTGACGTGACATGCTCAAACTAGCACACGACCTCAACGTCATCGTTCTCAGCTACTCCCTCTGTTTGCTGATTGGAGCTGCACATTTTGTTTCTTGAGAAAACCCGCAGATATGCCGCAGACCCAGACGACGTACTGAAGGGAAATGAAAACTGAACGGAAGTAAGCGGGAAGGCAGAGCCAGGCTAGCCATTGGCAGAACCTGGACCACAATCGGACACATGTGCCCATGGGGGTCAAGGGTCAATTTCACGCTGCGCTCATTTCCCCACCCCACCCCACCCATCCCTATCTCCCACTATCTCTTCCTGTCTCTCTCTACTGTCCTATCTGAATGAAGGCAAAAAGCGCCCAAAAGTACACTTAAAACAAATCTGTCACTGCTGATATAGCATCCTGAATAAGATAAGAGGACAGTGGTCCAGCATGAGGTGAGACTGGTGTCTGTTGTGGTACTGTACCTCATCAGGGGCGGGCACTGCTGGAGCCTTGGCCACAGGAGGAGGAGGAGCTGGAGCAGAGATCTACAGAAGAGATCACGTTGATTACAAACTCACATCAATTATTCATGCAGTGTAGAGAAACAAACAATGGAACAGTACATGTATGTGCTGTAGGCACTCGCAGCACACAGACACACACACACACACACACACACACACACGCACGCACAAACAAACACACACACACAAACAAACAAACGCACACACACAGACAAACACATTCGTTGAATAGACAGCCACAAAGACTGGTCCTAGAGTATCCCAAACACGTGTACAAACATATGGAGTGTACAGGAAATGTACCTTGGCAGGGGCAACAGCAGGAGCCACAAAGTCTGCTGCCAGGGCATCCAAAGAGAAGTCGTCTACTTTAGCCTGAAGAAAAGATACAGACAGACCAAGATTTATTCATCAATCAATCCATCCATAATTTGGAGAAAATACGTTGATCA
>NC_085007.1:23951514-23969014 GCF_963854185.1 Sardina pilchardus | reverse complement strand
ACAAAATCAAACACAAAGACATATAAACAGCCTGCACACACAATCAAACACACATATCAACAGCCTACACACAAAATCAAACACACACACATCAACAGCCTACACACAAAATCAAGCACACAAATATCAACACAATATCAGACATATACAGACGTATATCGTAATTTCCCAACTATTAGCCGCAGCTTATGAATCGATTTGACAAAATTTCTTCAGCTACAGTATGAGGTTAGTACAAGGGGGCAGTTAATATGGTATTAACATGGTTTGTTTCTTTTAACTTGCACAAAACACTGCCCTGCGGCTTATACACAATGCGGCTAATACACAGGAAATTAGTCTATACATACACACACATAGAAACAATCCAACAACTGAGTGGTTAATACACAGTACAGGTCGTGGTCACACAACATTCAATACAAGAGAAGCACAAACTTGCATACATCAGCACCCTGTGAAACACACACACAAGCAGACAGTGAATGAGAGATGGGATGCTTACCGGAGCACTGGCGTGGGATTTCGGAGGGCCTACCTCCCTCTGTACCTGAGGAAAGGTGACAACGCAAATAAGGAACATGGCCATGAGTTAGCCATAGGCGTCCTCCACGTCACAATCAATACATCAGATGTTCTACAAAAGCAATCTTCAGCCTGAGTGAGTGTCATCTCAAATAAAATAAGGGTCATGTGTGGCAACCATAGCATGAACATGACCATGACCAGAACATTCATAAATTCTGCAATAAAAATGACAGTAAATGTCAATGTAGTGTGTTTAATGATGACTGTCTTTAATTCACTTCTTCATTTCTCTCCACATTAATTAAATGTGGTTGTTAACCTGCAAGATTTCTATAGTGGTCCTTCAGCTAATGATACTCAAGGTAACCTTCTGAGCAATGGTGGTGGGTCATGAGACTTATTGTTCAGGTACATTCCCATAGATATTGGGCATCATTTTTTTTATCATTCATCAGCAAGCAAATTATTATGATCAACCAATCAGAAGACATGGAACCGGTTATGTGGTTGCCAAGCAACATTGTTCAAAAAGTTTCCCCATGTATCATCACCTTTAGCCATTATGGGGGACCCACAGATGGTAACAGATCACAGCTTAAACTGTCATTACAATACAGTCCTAACAGAGCCATTTTACTCTCAAGAATAAGAATGCTTTTTAACAGGAGCACACAAATCAACAAAGTAACAATAATGGGTAGCGCAAGACAATAAGGAACAAAGAGTGTTAACGCTGAGATTTCCCACAATCCTGTTTGAGTGATGAGGAGGATACCTTAGTGTCTGATGGCTTGGCCCCCTTAGTGTCCGCAGACACGCCACCCTTGGCAGCAGGCTTGGCTGCTGCAGAGGCATCTGCCTTAGCCGACTGGGACGTGCTCGAAGTGATGGGTGTACTCTACAAATGCACAGCACACATGGACACACAGGCCATCAGACTCCTTTTTGGGTACAGTCACCGAAAGATACAGTTCACGAGGCCAAAGTGATGGCGAAGTGCAAAGTGCCCATGAGAATGACCAAGTGGGGTTAGCATCCAAGGAATGAGGAACATGGATGAAGAAGCAGACAGAGAAGAACAGAACCGCACCCAATGAGATCGAAGAAAGAATCACCCAAAAAAAACACACCCAAATCATGGTGCATTTCAGCACCTTAGTGATTGTCAGTGATTGTCAGGAGGATCATAAGGAAGGGTGGAGGAGGGTCAAGTGATGTGACAGTGAGTATGAGTATGAGGAGGAGGAAGAGGAGGAGGAAGATGAAGCGATGAAGAAGCTGAAGCAGAGCTCCAGGGGTGAAGCATGAAGGAGAGCCCTGCTGCCTAACAGACATGTGCAGTGTGCAGAAGCCACAGAGCAAGAGAATGAGAGAGAAGAGATGAACAGATAACAAGGAAGAGGGACTTTTGGGTCTTTTCCTTTCCCCCTTTTTGCAGCGTGACCTCTACCTTGAGAGTCTCCTGAGCCGGGGTCGTCTTGGTCTTTGTGGTGGCTGTGGGGCTGGGGGCTACTTTGGCGGGAGTGCTGGTCTATGAATAAAAGGCATGAATACAAACATGAACGAATGTGCCGCAGATACACACACACACACCCACACCGAGGCACTTTAACCAAAACAATGACTCGTCGAACTTACCCCAGACACTGAGCAGGGAAGGAAAAACACACAATAGCACAAAAACCCAAACAAAGACACAAAACCCAAACATAACACTTGGATCACAGTGAGACATACAGTAATCACACATGAGATCAACTCTGTATGATACTGATTCATCAGCAGATACTGTACTAGTGGAGCTAAAAGGCCATGAGGAGGGTCTACCTTGGGGACATCTTTTGGGGAGCCTTTCGGGGAGGGGGGCACGTACGGACTGGGAGACATGAACTTTGTGTGAACGCCAGCCTGCAGCAAGCAAAGAGCAGGAGGTTAACACACGCTCCATCCATAAATGCCTTATCTTACGGATGAATGCCACAGTCCTGAAAACAGTCAACGGTCGCATGCGGACGGACGTGGCGATCCCCAATAATAACACAGAGAAATGCCTGGCAGGACACACGTAGAGAAGCTGTGGACCCCAAATTCAGTGATCAAGTCCGTCCACTGACCGCAGGCGTAAAGAAAAGCACCACCAGGAGTTCCTTTCCCGATACGAGAGAGAGCAAGACCCAGGATGATCCCCGCAGCAGACAGAGGGAGGTTTTTAGGAAGATAGGATGTCCTCTGTTTGACAAGAAACAAATGACGCTTTGCAGAGGCGCGTTTATGCGGGAGGAGCCACCAATCAAGCAAGAGAGGAGTGAAAGCAACAGCAGGATTCTTCCCCCATGGAGAAGAACCAGACCTCAAGAGGGACCACACAGCTCAGGTCAGCTGAAGAGAGAGAGGGCGGAGGGGGGCGGTAAGGAAGCATGAAAGGGATGAATGAGAACACCCCGTGCTGCTCAGGGTGAAGTGAGAGCACCACGACAGGGGAATGAAGATGAAAGCCGAGAGGCCTCAATAAAGCGCACAGACAGCTTCAGCAGTCCAGCAGCGGGGGGGTAAGTGTCTGTACCTCTGTTGACGATTTGGGCGAGCCTTTGTGCGTGGTAGTGCCCCATGCTGCACTGGCTCCTCCCGAGGCGGGGGTCGTTACGGTCGCGCCGCCCGCTGCCTTCGCGCCCGCCTGGGTGCCCGTAGGCTTGGGGGTGGAGGCAGGGGCATTCTGTAACGAGGGAATCACATGTCGCTGAGGATGGGGTAATGCCAAGGGCTTTCAGTAAGCCCCCCCGTCTTTGCCTGGAAGCAATATCTCCTCCTTCAGCTAGATTCTACTGCCATGTAAATATAGTAACACAATAATGATGTGCCCACATTTCTAACAGTATGTTGATACTGGGCTCGTCATGGAAGTCATGGAAATGTGACACTTGTAAAAGTGAGGTCAGTTAGCAGATTCTCTCATGCCGTCTGACTCATGAGGAAAACAAACAGGGGCCTGTGGAGGACCTCTGACACAGTGCTGACAAAGTGCCATGAAAGCATTTTACACAGATCCCTTTGAGAGCTAGTTACAGAAGTGAAGTATAGGACAGGTAGCATAACCAGAGACAATTGCTAAAGCTAAACTAAAGTATACACTAAAGTTAAACTAAACTCAAGTATCTTTGGAATAACCGAATGCAGGTTTGTGTCATTTGGTTCATTTGAAGTTTCCTATTTTAATGATACTGTACATTCTGTGTGATCTGTGTGAGTGGCCAACTATTCACTGGATACTGCAGATGTAATGGTATGCCACTCCTTTCTTCTCTCAGTGCAGATTTTTATTATCCTGTTTACTTGGAAACACAACGCCCTGTCACTGAGGGGCAGACTCGCCACCCTCCAGAATGCTGAAAGTCTGGCCAATCAGGTGCCACTAAATCTGATTCACTAATACTAGTACACTACTTTGAGGTGGCTGTTGTCATGGCTTCATGCCCCAGAGGAGAGAATATGCGCTGGTGGGCCAACATCCAGGCATTTTAGCATCGCCATGGAAGTGCCCAGACAAACAGAGTGAATCACCACGGTTACATCACAACTCGATAAGTGAGTCAAACATTTTCTCTGGGGAGAACATGTCCTTTCATCCACTCTGAGGCAGCAAAGATTTACCACACACACACACACACACACACACACACACACACACACACACACACACACACACACACACACACACACACACACACACACACACACACACACACACACACACACACACACACACACACACACACAGACCGTTAGTGAACAAACACTCTCTCTATTGGACCTGACAAACATAGAGAAACACACATAAACACATTTATTCCGCCACAAGGGAACTTTTATCTGGACTGCTAGCATCCCTTCCCCCATTCATACATCTTCTCTCTTGTCTCTCTCCTCACTACGCCAGTGAACACATCTACTGTGTTTCTGTCACCAGGAAAGGTCCGACTAAATCACAGGAAAACTACACAGACAAACCTCGCTTGCATAGCACAGAACACTCTGTCCATGCAGTCAATCATCTGTGTGTCAATCAAAAGAGAAGTGGACAATGGGCGCATCCAAACACCTATCTGTCGCTAAGTTCCCTAGACATACTACTACTACTACTACTACTACTACTGTACTACTACTACCACTAATACTAATACCACTACAACTACTAAAAAATAAATTCTAAATAACAAATAATTTATCATGCTTTTAAAGTAATCTTTCCTGTTAAAGTAACAGCAGGGGTTGTACTGTAAGGCATAAAATGGTCATCCAAGAAACATAAATGTCAAACCAATATGCAAACTCACTACCCACTCTCCCACTCATGCAGTGCATACAGTAATGGGCCCTGCACTCCAATCTATCAGGAGTTCTTTCCAAAATCCACCTTCTCCATACCCCACACCAACAAAACAAATACTAATCCAATTGTGACTATAGCACACTACATACAGTGCTTACAGTTTATAGGGCTGATATTTAAATATATTTTAAATTCCTACTTTCTGTAACAGCTCATCTGACCATGACTCTTCCTTTCCTCTCACTTCTGCATCTAACTCATGTGGAACCTGACCATTGTTCTGACATGGAGGCCATAGTGGCCAGCAGGAGCACAGGCCAGAGGGGCAGGAGAGGTAGGGGGCAGGGGCAAGGGTAGGAGAGGTAGGGGGCAGGGGCAGAACCAGGACCAGAGGCAAGGGCAGGAGAGGTAGGGGCAGGGGCAAGGGCAGGAGAGGTAGGGGGTAGGGGCAGGAGCAGGAGCAGGAAAGGTAAGGGGTAGGGGCAGGGGCAGGGGCAGGCCTGTGGCTGAATGGCAGGAAGCACAAAGTTTTCTTTTCGGCTGTGATTAAACCTCACAGGTCATCCAGGAGCCTTTTTTAAAAAAAAAAACATAACAAAGCACACGCCCATGCCTGCAACGCACATGAAAATGGGCACCAGCACACACCAAAACACACACACATACACACACACACACACACACACACACACACACACACACACACACACACACACACACACACACACAGAGGAAAAAGAAAAAAGGAGCGAGGGAATCACACACACACACACACACACACACACACACACACACACACACACACACACACACACACACACACACACACACACACACACACACACACACACACACACACACACACATACACACACACGTCAAGTCAAGCACACATTCACACACATACTGTACAATCAAATGTAAGTTCCACAGATATGAACAACTCCAGCCATCTTCTTTGACTAAAAACCTGGAACTTCACTGACTGGAAAGCAGACTGGAAAGCAGAATGGAGGATGGAAATCTCCCCAGCAAATAGGCAGGCCTAACGCAGACAATAGGGTGGAAACAGGAAGACATGGGGGGAGTGATAGAGAGAGGGGGGAGAGAGAGAGAGAGAGAGAGAGAGAGAGAGAGAGAGACAGAGAGAGAGAGAGATGGGAGACGTGTACACAGTAGATGGATGGACAGAGCGGAGGCCACGTACCTCATACTGCGCAGGCTTCAGAGCAACCTGTGCTGCTGGGATCGCGGTGGCCGGTTTGGTCTGAGACTGCAGAGAGAGAGAGAGAGAAATAGAGGAGAAAGAGAGAGAGAGAGAGATAGAGAGAGAGCATTAAAGGAGAGAGAGAGAAAAAGAACAGAGAAAGAGAGAGGGAAAAACAAATTAAATCTCACATACACAGTATGTCATTTTGTACAAAAGACATTGTTAAATAAAGAGACACACATTTAAATGCATTGGGAACAACAAAACAAAACAAAACAACAGGGCAACACAGAGGCTAACAGCCAACAGACAGAAGTGAGATCTACACCATCACTGATAATGTCTCTGGTATTCTTCATGGCTCTGATACTCAGCGACTGCTTGGGCTGCATAAAAATCTGCTCTTATGGCTGAAACATTGACAGCAAGGACAGTAACTCTGCCTTGGCCAGAAAACTCTAATTACTGAGACGCCATGTGTTTGTGTTTATATGGTGTGTGTGAGTGTGTGTGTGTGTGTGTGTGTGTGTGTGTGTGTGTGTGTGTGTGTGTGTGTGTGTGTGTGTGTGTGTGTGTGTGTGTGTGTGTGTGTGTGTGTGTGTGTGTGTGTGTGTGTGTGTGTGTGTGTGTGTGAGATAGAGCCAGAGAGAGAGAGAGAGAATGGGTGTGTGTGTGTGTGTGTGTGTGTATCCCAGAGCTATGGAGCAGTGGAAGCAACCAGCAGTTCCGATCATATGATCGAGCACAACAACAGTAGCAATGACCTCTTCCAACCAGAATAGCAACTGATCACACACTGTAACTCTCTGGCAAGTCTAACTGCACACCTCCAAAGGCACAACAGCATTGTCGAATGGGTGAAGCGTATTTTCTAGCTCTGCTTTGGTAGAGAGAACGGGACAGGAACTTGTGTGTTCTACTGCAGAGTCCTCGGCCAGGCAGTGTGACTCACTGTTTAGCTATGTGTGCAGAGAATAACAGGGATTCCCAGTGGGGCTTAAAGAGGAACATGAAAGGGAGGAAATTAAAAATATAAGCAATGCATTTGTGTGTGTGCTGTTGTTGTTGTGTGTGTGTGTGTGTGTGTGTGTGTGTGTGTGTGTGTGTGAGTGTGTGTTTGTTGGTTTGTAAAGACAGAGATGATACAGAGCATCTATATTTAATTCTGAAACTAGGAAATGTTTTTGCAAGTGCCCCAGTGTGTACGTGAATATAACCACACCCTCTCCTGCCCAAACCTGTCCATTCACACACACACACACACACACACACACACACACACACACACACACACACACACACACACACACACACACACACACACACACCCACACACACACACACACACACACACACACACACACACACACACACACACAGTATAAAAACACTGCACACCTTTTTGGCATCCAGTGTGATTATGTCACATGGTTGTATTATTCATATCAGTGGGAAGATGAAAATATATCCCTTGCTCATGCACCACTGACATCTTATCTAAGCTGCTGTTTCCAGCCTGCTAGGCCGCGTTTATGGGCCTTTGGTGCACCTGCTCTGAGAGACAGAAGAGAGATACATGAGAGGCGACAGAGAGAAAGAGTTTTTCATGCTGAAGTGTCTCTTTTTTTACCCTGGCTCATCTGACCTGTTCTGCCAGTTCTGAATACCTCACGATGGCCAGGTATAGCCTGAGTGTCTGCACTGACCAACCACGTAGACGGCACGCTTCACTACTGGGACTTAAAAATACAATTATGCGTTCAGCGCTGACTGACAAACATCTGTTGGCTTGCTTATTTGCTTCAGATTATGGGTGAAAGTGTATGATGATTAAAATGGCAAGTCATGACTGAGATCCTCCTTCCGTTTCTGAGCACCAGAGCATGAGGGAGGTTGGCACACTCTATGCAAATTCCTGCTCTCTGCTGACTAAGACAATGAGGTGGATTCCCTTTCTACAGAATTTCTCCAGATACTGTGGCATAGTTAAACAGTTAAACAGCTGACGTTTGTATAGTGGTTTCATCATTTGTTTTATGCAATATACTAATATCAGTGAATAAAGCTCTGATTCATATAATCAAACATGTGTCCCTCCCTGTAAATAAGTTGGATCTATTTAACATATGCACATACTAAAGCACTCTCTCTCACCCACTCACTCACACACTCTCTCTCTCTCTCTCTCTCTCACACACACACACACACACACACACACACACACACACACACACACACACACACACAATGTAATCACAATTAACTCTCTGGTATTAGTGTCAGAGGACTTCTCCAAAGGCAGGATTTGGGCTATTTTAAGTCCAACACATTGAAGCTGTAGCTAGCGAGATGCAGCACACTGTTCCTATACTGAGTAACTGATCTTAGCCATGCTATCAGGTTGCCACTCAACTCAGACACGCAGAGGAAGTGACATGTTTAGTTAATGCCACTTCCCATTGTTTTAAAGCTATCTCTGCTACAGCTACTGTTGCTGTAGGTATGCCATGACTGTTATTGAGAGTTAGGGAGTAATTCTCAAACACGGGGCCAGATATACCCTAAAGAACTGGTGATGAGAAACATCTCTTCTTTTTAGGGTTGAAAAATTCCAATTTCAACAGGACTTTAAGAGAGGTTGTTTCTACCATTGCCTCGACTCTGCATTTCTTCTTAACTACCCTAGGTCTCACAATATGAATGCATTGCATTTGAGTGTTTCCTAAATGAGATATAAATGTAATGAAAAGGTGGTACAGGGTGTGACTTGAAAAGAATAACATACATTTGCAATGTCTAAAGGAGAGTACCACATACAGTAGGTCACATTTGCTATTTGATACAGGCAGATACAGGCATGCATGCACTCAGGCAAGCACACACACACACACACACACACACACACACACACACACACACTTCCAGCTGTAGGCCCCTCTGCTCCCTATGTCGTGACCTAAACCCTACACCTCTGAGGTGAGCTGGGTGGGTCACCCACCGCGCCTGCCAGGTGTGCCAGAGCTGTGGGTGTGGATGTTCAGCTGCTCTGACGTAGGCTACGCTCACACGAGCCAGCAAGTCCTCCAGGCTGATACAGAGGTTACAGAGCTACCAGTCCAGCCTCCGGGATGACTAATAAAGGAAACACCTCACCTGGAGGAATAAATGCAAGATATGCAACCCCGAAATGCTTCAGGGACTTCCTGCTGCTAATCCTCCAGTTTTCCCTTCTTCCATGGCATAATCTATCTGACTCGCCCTACCTGGTGAAAGTTCATCGCTTCTACTGTTGTTGTTGACCCATAGGGGAACTAACTTCTAGATTTTCTAGATGTGAAGAAAGACATTCTTTCTTCCTTTGAGACTGTCACTCTCTGACCCCAACCCTGACATCACCATGAGGCATCAGTTAAACGTTCCCCGATGTAAGGTGAAAAGGCTATATTGTGAAGTGTCCGGCTGTAAGACATAAATTCACAGTGAAAAAAGTCCAGCAGACTATCTTTTCTACATGTACAGTACATGAGCTCACATCACAGTCACAGATTCAGTTAATAGATTATGCACTCCGACTCCGACGCCAAAACGGGCACCAGTTCCGATTCAGAAACTGCAACACCACTTCTGATGGGGCTGGTGATGGAACAGACTCAAAAAGTGAGGCATCAAAGATTACGCATCAACCCTCTCCGGAGGCATTCTTGACATTCTCAAAGGTCGCCACAGCGATGCACTTTGACCTTTAAGATTCCAAGACAATCTCCTTGATTCATCAAAGATTCTTCAGAACCCTGTCCTTCAGAGTAAGAACTCATCGTCTAGCAGTCTCCCCATGTCAGCAAACTCCAGCCCTGAAAGCTCAGCTCCACTCCTGCATTGATTGAGACTCCTGTGTGCTTTCTATCGATTAACCAAGAGCATCTGTTGCCAAATGACTTGCCTTATCAGCAAATATGGAATCGATTAATAAAATAACTTGGGGCGGGGCGGGGACAAGCTTTATTTCTTTCACTATCAGGGGGTCTACACATCTGGAGTTGAACTAAACAACAACAATATTGTTGGTATTCATTTGCCATGAGTATGTTGCTTAATTGATTGTTTACAGCCTGGTGGGAGGAGATACTGAAACACTAAAGCAGCCCAGGAGGTTTGGCCTGTTCTCATCTCTCGGTGAGAAACTGTGACTGCAGTCAAAATATTGCCTGGTGCATTACCTCTTACACATAAAATACACCCGTGCCTAATAAGTGGGGCAGAGGGGAGTGTTATGTTAGTATGAAACACTAAACAATGGGTGTGCACACACACACAAAAGAATACTGGGCAGGTACCATGTCTGAACTTACAAACACACAGGATTAATGAATGACGTTGGGCAACCCTCTCTGAAGACAGGGGTGGACAGTTGACTGACAGCTATGGTGAGAGGGGTAGGGAGGGTCCGTATCATAGTGCATGGATATCCATTGTACACATACATACAAATATAAATACATACACACACTGGAAGCTACTGGCTGCCAATATTTACACAGACAGTCACAGCTGCAAGGTAAACGTGACCCTGATAGCCGTGCCTATGACCCACGGAGGAACCCCCTGGCCGACCAGCAAGCATGAGCTGGCAAACGTGACCACCGCAAATAGACGCCAGTAGGCCGCTTCAGAGCCCAGAGCTGCCACGTACTCAGCAACCTCACCCCTGTCTGCCATGGACCTGCCATTTTGCACAACTCAAAGGGAGTCAATACAACAGTCAATGTATGGAGTGCAGATTTGGTGGATTTGGTGGTTAGGTGAATAAGTGATCTTTGGTGGCGTAACAGGCTTCACACTGGAAGCTTGTTTTATTTATCAGTGAGTAGAAAGAAATACATCAAACAACCTTTTATAGGGTTCAGAAATGCACATGCTTCCTAAGGAGTAAAGTCACTGGAATATAGTCACATACAATGTAGGCCTTTTCAACATCCTCTAAATATCCAGTTAAAAGTATCTCCCCATATTGGAACTACAGTGACTGAATGACTGACCTCTGTGCTGTATTAAGTCAATCAGGTATCTGATTTCCAACAGACAAATATTGACCCATGCAGAGCTTATGGTTGGATCAGGTTTTTATCCAACAGCTGAAGCCCGATCATGCTCAGCATGCAGGTCCACAAAAACCTGTTCTCACCTGGGCCCTTCCCACACTCCTCTGCTCTAGCCTATAGCCTACATGGCGGCAGACGGACACGCAGATGGACATACCCAGGCGACCTGAACGGTGTGTTTACGCTGTGGCAAGCTCAGAGCACATGCACAAACACAAACAACAGGAATGCTCTCGATGCATTCTTGTGTACAAAACAGACAGTGAGGTCAAACAGCAGTGCAGGCCACTCCTCAGAAGCAAGCGCTTCCACATACCAGATTTATGTGGATGTGGTTGTGTGTTGGTGTGGTGTTGGTGGGTGTGTGGGTGTGTGTGTGTGTGGGTGTGTGTGCGTTTGTGTGTTTGTTTAAAATGTTTGTACAGGCTGCAAAGCACTTGCTTAGCTAAGGACACTATGGTGAAAAGCCTGTTCCTTATTAAAAATACACTTTCACAAGAATCACACACACTACAAAGTCAATCTCTTTCACCCTCTCTTCCTCTCATCTTCCCTCTCTCTCTCTCTCTCTCTCTCTCTCCCTCTCTCTCTCTCTCTCTCTCTCTCTCTCTCTTCCTCCCGCCCCCAAAGTTGGTATGACTAATGCAGAGCCCCACCCTTCAAACCTCTTCTCTGTGGCTGAGGAATGCCAGTGCTAAAAGACTTGATGCTAACACAACCTTCCAGCTGAAGCTCAGACAGCTCTGCTAGCTGCTAAGTGCAACGATAATGGCTAACTCTACGGCTATAAAGTCTGATCTTGGCAAGAACAAAACTCTGTGACTTAAGGCTGTAGGTTTAATGGCCACCAGACATTGGTCCAAAAACGTACACCAACAATTTCTCAACTGTGAACAGCACTTATTGTGAAAGTCACACTTATCGTTAGCATCTTGAGTAAAAGGTTGTCTGTGATTGGCAAATCCATGTATTCAAGCAAAAGTCTTTGCTTTGGGAGATCTCTCACTTTTTTGGCTAGACTTGACAATGGGTTGTGTCATCACGATGCCACCACAGCCTTGACAGGGGAGATGTCATGCCCCCACATCACACCAACGTGGCTTATAATGTGACATATTACTACGAGTGTGTTAAGAGGAATATTTTGATTGTCTCTTAGCAACAAGGGCAGAAGGGCTGACAGGAAGAGGACGTCAGGGGCAACTCAGACAGCCTCTAGGCACCCACACCAAAACAGCATCACAATATCCTGTAGCCAGAAGTTATTCTGATGACTGTCAGTGTTGCCTTAGAATAGATAGTCAAAAGTACAAGTCATAGTGATAGCATCTGACTCTCAATCAACTATACATGAACTCGACTGCTCAGTGCTCAGCAAATGTTTAAATCTGCAAAACAAGTTAACCAGAGAGTCAATGTGAGGGTACACAATGCCTCTCTTTAAAACATCTTATGCAAAGATTAAGTAACAGAATGACAACTGGGCTCAGTGATTAAACCTGTATTGGTCAAACCAGCTCACAGACCAGGGTTAGCTGTAGTATCTGTAGATGTCCCTTAGAAAAACAACTGCAGCTTTTTCAAGCATAAAAACAGAATGTTTTCAGTGTTTTGGAGTAGTATCTTGGACAATGAAACTATTGTACTGCACTCAACTGCAGAAATGCAATATTCTGGATATGAAACGACATCATGCTGCATTGTACATAACTGCAGTTGTTTTTTGTAAGGGGTAGGCCCAGGCAGACCATGTGATGACTCGAACATATGGCACTGATAACACAACACGAGAAACGAACTGCCAACGCTTGATATAAGAACTGCAATACGCCAATAACCAAACGGCCTGATTTTTTACATTCAGTGTAGTTCCCAATATTCAACATTGCAAGGAGTAAGTTTAACTTCTCATCAAGAAGCCAGTAGGCTACATATCAAGCCAGTATATTTAGCACATTAGTGTTGGATGAATTTGTTGTCTCCTTCATGCCGCCTACACCTACACCTACAGTATGCATTGAAACATAAAAGCCCTGTATCCACCAGCAATGGTGCCAGTCCATAATTCTCCACCTCAGTAATAAAACCAAAGAAATAGACACCTGTGATAACATGCATGAAACTCTCTCAGGCCAAAACTTATCTGACATGTTCACAGAAGTTTCTCAGCCTCACAAACTCACAGGTGTTTTCCGTAAGTCTTGCACACTGCCACATAAGACGGTCTCTGGAGGACACTGGACTCCACCTCTGCAGCCTGCAGTGCTGCTGAGCCTCCTCAGGATATATGTCTAGTCAGGGCCTCAGCAGCCAACTCAAGCACTGAGCTACGCTAGTGATTTCAGGAATGCCTTTTAAATGAGGGGTCTTCTAAGGACCCTTTGCAGTGTCCTTAATCTGATCACGTTAGCTTCTGCATTAGCATACAAGTTAGATACACTTTAATCTCCTCTCCACACTTAATCTCCTCTGTCACAAAACTTGTAAGACTGTGTAACAGCACGGTTTCAAGCCGGAACTGTCAGACTGATCACAGCACAGTGACAGACTGGAAAGACTGCAGGTTCGAGCTGCTGTAAATATGCCAGGAATGTGTATCTCCAGGTAAAAAAAACCTTCTGTTTTGACACTGTCCCAGTAGAGAAGCATCTATTTATACTGAAACACACACAGACACACGCACACACACACACACACACACACACACACACACACACACACACACACACACACACACACACACACACACACACACACACACAAAGTTACAGAAGCTTGTGGAGCTAGGAGCTATGGTTAGCTTTACAGTAGCAGAGAGATGCTTTCTGCTTGTATGAACAAGCATAAATGCGCGCATACAGTATACTTATACACACACATACATGTACACGCACACACAGATTGTCCGAGTGTATGTAAAACCATTAAGAGGATGTTTTATCTGAATCAGTAGCTTCACATCAGAGCTGGAGCCATAATAAAGTCATTACCATCATCATCAGCGACAGCTATCAAGTTTGAGGCCATCATACTTTCCACACACTCTCACGCAACCACACACACACACACACACACACACACACACACACACACATACTCTGCCAGCACATAAACTGCTCTGAAGAGGAAACCACAAAATGGGTACGTACCATAGAGGCAAAGAGTGTGTGTCCTGTCTCTATTGACTTCTGTCTAAGCGATAACCATCCACACCTGAAGAACAGTCACCTAAAAATCCCTCTCCTGATAGTGTTGAGCGACAGGGTGTATCTGCCTCGTATACACCCACAAACACACACACATAGGCTACACACACATTCACATACACACTCAGACTCTGGAGAAAGAAAGTCATGAAAGCTGCATGTAGGCTCCTCCCCTGAAGGGGAGATGGACAGGAGGGAGGATACTGTGCGCCTCACTCTGCAGTCTGCGGTCCACTGAGCTATGCTGCAGTGTGAGCTGATTGGCTGCTGCAAGGGCAAAACCCGCCCCCTTTTCAAAGCTAGCCAGGAAAATAAACATGAGCTGAGTCTGTTTCCACATGACAAGGGAAGTTCGGGTATAGGGGTGGTGGCTAGAACTAACATACGTACTGACATGAAATCTGAGTGTGTGTGTGTGTGTGTGTGTGTGTGTGTGTGTGTGTGTGTGTGTGTGTGTGTGTGTGTGTGAGATAGAGAGAGAGAGACAGAGAGAGAGAGAAGTAGAGAGAGAGAGAGAATGAGTGGGGCAGAAACAGAAAGAGAGTCGGCTAATACATGAGAGTGAAGAAATGCTGTGAATGAGTGATATTGAGGAGAAAACAAGAAAGACAGGCAGACACATGGAGGTGGGCACTCTCTCTATGGTAGGGTGTGTCCAGCACACTCATGCCATAGGAATCCCAGCAGTAGGCTACAGCACAGCAACCAAAAAAACATAACACACACATAGACATAGACACACACACAAGCCCCAAACCACACCCTTTCAACAGAGAAAAGAAGGGAGGGACCAAAGATGGAGGGACAGAGAAGAGGGAGGTAAAAGAGAGAAAGAACATGTAAAGGGAACACACTGGGTGGAGCAGCGAAGAAATAAACATGTGGATCGAGGCATGAAAGTTAGATAACTTAAAGAGAAAAGAGAGGGAGTGAAAGAGAGAGAGAAAGAGAGAGTAGTGGGAGAGAGAGAGATGAGAGAACAGAGCAGAAAAACAGAAGGAAAGTTGAGGATGATACAGGAAAGAGACGCAGACGTGAACACGTACACAAACCATATGCACACATACACACAACCACAGGCACAAACACACTGAGACATGCACACACACACACACACACACACACAGCCAAACCACTGGGGAGACTGGACATCCGCCAAGCCTTACGTAACCGCCCCATTTGCCTCCCCCTTTCATGTGTGTGTGTATATCTGAGCCCACTAGCCTTCCAGAGCTAGCCTAGCAGTAGCCTTCCCTCTCCACTCCTCTGCTAACTGTGCTAAGACCTCCACAGCCTGCCAGTGGCTACCAATGCTCCATCTTTCATCAGCTGCAGTCAGGCTGGGCAAGCAGGATCACGCAGCCCTGTTGTGACTGCCTGACTGACACACACGCATGGGTGCAGCCAAGATGATCAGGAACATGACTAACCAGCACGTCACAGACTTTGAGAAGAGCTCCCCCTGGTGTTCATATTCTGTACTGTACATCACAGAGTTGTAGCGCTTAAAGGTCACATCCTGAGCAGCGCATTTAATCATCTTTAATATATTTGTAATTCGACACAGAACATCTAGGCCCTCCATTGAGCAATCTGCAGTAGAACTTGTAACTTGCTACTCCGTTGAATCAGCTGAGCTGTGAGCGAGGTGTTGAGCTGACGGTTTGGAAACAGAATTCTTACTGAGGTATAACTGTAACAGCTATAACTTTGCCATAGGACATGCTCCCAAACTCTAGTTCTCTAGTCATTAACAGCGGATTAACAGGGGAAGAACAGTGAGTTGGGACGGGGGGGTGATCTGTGATTACTGACCTTATGCGAGAACTGAGAGTTTTGAAAACTATACTTTTCCTTTGCGTATTCAAAAGCGTTTGCATCCTCCATACACATGACATTATTTCTAGAAAGATCTTCAACCAGACAGAAAGGCAAAACTACATGCATGGCAAAGGGGGCAAATGATTAAATACAGAGGTATAAATAATTGTAGCATTGTGTGTTTTTGCTAACATTTGTCTATCTTTATGAGGATTTATTTATTCTTAAAATACATTTGCTTCTCTTTCATCCATTGTTTTCTTTCTGAAACCATGAAAAGATGATTTGTTATACCTCTCTGTGTTCATCTTTACCAGGCGCACCAATAAGCGTGGAGGGTGCTGTCTCTACGGTAACATACACTGTGTTAAATGCACAGCTCCTCATACATAACATAAGTGACATAATTACTTCCACATCAACTGTAAACAAGCAGGCTGTATGTTTGCATGAATAGATTCTGAATGGGTTGGGCCTATTCAGTTCTTATCTCAAAGACATTTTAAAGTCAAGCTGAATACCATTTTCTGCTGACTTGACCAAAGTGTGTGGTTTGTGTGTGTGCGTGTATGTGTGTGTGTGAGTGTGTGTGTGTGTGTGTGTGTGTGTGTGTGTGTGTGTGTATGTGTGTCAAATTCCACAGTCTGGGGAGGAAAAACTCCCTGACTGAAACTTCCTAAAAAGGCAAACATATCAAACCCTCAGACAACATACCCCCCCCCCCCCTATCAGTCACTAGGCTGTCTTTCTTTCTCTCTTTCTCTAGTTGTATGTGTGTGTGTTTCATTGTTACTTCTGTTTGCTGACTGTGAAGGATGATGCATCGGGGCAGAGAGGGTGTGTGATTGCGTTATCGGGTCACGCCTCTGAGATTGTAGCTAAAGTTCACTGAATGAGTGAGAGAGAGGTTGTGACCGAGTGAAAGAGAGAGAGAAGAGAGAGAGAGAGAGAGAGAGAGAGAGAGAGAGAGGTGTGAAGTACTGCACCAGTATGAGAACAGTGTGACCAGACCAGACTGATGGCTGGCTGTGGTTGAACCGTGTGCGAAATGTCCCCATGGGAGAGATGTTTACTGTCCAGTTATTTTTAAATGTTTGTTTATTCACATGGAAAGCACCCACTGATTACCATTTGCATTCCGAGCAACAGGCCTGACATGCTCAGTCAAGTATTATTGGGTGTGCATGTTGACTGATATCATGATTGTTAGCCCGTGTGTGATTATGTCAGTGTGGGTAACGGTGTAGAGTGTGTGTGTGCACGCGTATGCAAGTGTATGTGTGTGTGTCTGTGTGTGTGTGTGTGTGTG
>NC_085007.1:23854014-23944014 GCF_963854185.1 Sardina pilchardus | reverse complement strand
GATATTTTGAGAAAAGAAACACTGTCACTACCTACAGTATGAAAACTGCATCTCTCTCTCTCTCTCTATTCAAAGTTCAATTCCAAGTTGTTTTATTAGTATGACTGTACATACAGTGTTGCCAAAACAAATATATTAGTGTTGCCAAGGCAAATACTCTATACTGATATAACATCAGCACTCATGTTGTAATATACTGATAGCTCTCTGTATCTTTCAGGAATCAGAAACCCCTAACCCTTTCACAAAATAAATAACTGTTACACACATACAGTACATACACACACACACACACACACACACACACACACACACACACACACACACACACCTGTTTTCTCACACACCTATGGAAGAGCACACATGACGTGAAACATTCACAATGACCTAATGACCTAGCACACACAGGCTTCCACAACACTGGGTTCATTTCTCCGGCCAGTCGTCTAAAAACGCACCACATTTGTCTATCCATCCATCATCCTTCCTGATTACCGAGGTGCTTGTATTGCTTTGATGAATGGAGCATTTCCACACTAAGCGGATGGATGAGGGCCTTGACAACAGAGAAGAGGAGTACCGTAATTCCACTCACAGCCACTCCAGACCTTCCCAACAAACTCTCTCTTTGTTCCAGGATCGAACAAAGGCTGCATTTACAGTGGACGCACACAGACACACATTTATCATTGCTGTTGAGAATTAGTGTTGTTTCTAAGGTTACAGCTAGTATTGTGTGTGTGTGTGTGTGTGTGTGTACGTGTGTGTGCTGGCTTGTATGTACATGTGTGTGTGTGTGCGTTGCTTCTGTTTTGAACCCCCATATTGAGGTGAGCAAGGATGAAACATGTGCTCTCATGTGACACGTTCCGATTCCATTTGTTGACGTCAAAACATCAAAACTAACTGCTCAACCACAAACACACACACACGCACACACAGAGAGAGAGAGAGAGAGAGAGAGAGAGAGAGAGAGAGAGGAGGAAACATAGTATGCGTGATGTATCTGTATATGAGATTATTTGCGTAAGCATACACGTCTTCAAGTCTCTCTGTGGCTGTCAGAGTATGTGTGAGTGTGTGTCAACCGTTCACATGATTACTATTGAGAAAGATCTCTCAAGCAACCTGCAATCTGATATTAGGTGACGCTGGCAGGGAAACATATTTGGAGCTGGTTACTCCGAAAACAAACACGTGAGATCGGATGCACAGAAGTCATCGACGGACGATGAGAAAGACAGATGGCACGAAGAGAAATGCATTAGGGCAACAATCAAACAACATCAGGGTAAAACTTCACCAAAGCTGAACGTTGTTTAGATGTTTATGACTTTAGACGTTTAATACTGCCGGCAACAAGGCCCTGCTGCACACAGACGTGAAAGAGAGGGGTGCTATTGACTCTGAAGCAGAGTGACACACAACGATGACACAACTCTACTGAGAACACACAGTTCCATTCCAATGCGACTGGATATTAGTTCCAATAAGCCACACATACATACAGACAGATGGTACTTGTAGCCGGAAGCCATAGCAGAGATAGCAACAAAATGTTATTAGATGTTCACATGTATATTCCTATTGCTAACTATTTTTTTACCAACGAGCCCAAGCATCAATTGGGCCTGGGCCTATCCCATAATAAGACAGACACTGCCATTCCATCTCTATCTCACACACATGCGCACACATTGAAACACATAAAGACAGACTCTACTTTGACAAGAGACCACAAGGTATGTGTCCACACAAAGCCATAGCCATCCGCCCGCCCCACACCAGCACATCAAACACATAAATGACAGCATGGCACCAGTTTAAACACCCCCGGCTGGAAGATCTTCTCATGCCTCTGCAATAACATGCACACTCTCGTGCTGACTAATAGTTCCTATTGTTCCGTGGGCCCGTCTTTATCTTTTCATCTCGCTGTCTTACAGCCGGCCGCCCAGCCACCCTGAGACACACCTGAGAGAGCGGCTGGAGGCTGGAAGCTAACCCAGCTTGTTTAACCAGCTGCTACTTCTTAAGAAATAGTACTAGTGTGTGTGTGTGTGTGTGTGTGTGTGTGTGGGCGGGTGGGGACCTCCCAATGATGTACTGTATGCGCAACATACAGTGGTGATAAATCTATGTGTAAGGGAATGAAATGAAGGAATTCTCTCCATAGATATGGTGTGCTATTTGGTGCATGCATATATGTGTGTGTGTGTGTGTGTGTGTGTGCGTTCATGTATGTTCAAAAGAGTGTATGAACGTCACTGTGTCTATGTGTGTCGGTGTAACTGAACTCGTGGCAAAGCTATTTCTGGGCTCATCCTTCATCTACACCTCTCTCTCACGGACAGCAACACAAAACCTGGGCAGCAAGCTTCACCATATACATACTATGTACATACACACACACACACACACACACACACACACACACACACACACACCCTAACACACACTCATTATATACAGACACATAGTCACATCCTACTGCAGTATGCCATAAACCCTTATGGACACTGGGCTGTCTCAAATATCAAGGCCATGTTACAGTAATCCAGCCCACAGTCACAGACCCGGGACGGGAGATCCAGCCATCTCATGCATGCTGTATATCAGGCAGGTCTTTGACTCCTTACTAGAGGGTACATTTACATTCCAAAGCAAATTTGCCTTCTGAAACCAGCACACGTTTCCTGGTTCAGTGGCACCAGTGGAGTAAATAAGGAAGACAGATGAATGGACAAACTGACAGGTGAATGGCTTGCTGGTGCACTTACAGTAAGTGCATGTCAGCTAGTAGTGGCAGTAGGGTGGGTAGCTCAATGCACTTTAACTTTATTACTGGAACTGATAACAGCTGCTGGCAATCCTGTATGTACAACGTTTGAACAACAGAGGGCAGTAAAAGCCTAAAAGAGACTTGAGTGCTTGAAGCCATACAACATATTTTCTCTCCTTGTTGATGAAAGTTATTCATGTCATTATTAGTTAATGACATCCGTCTGATCCATCCATCATCCGTCAAGTCATGTCATGTTAAGTAGGGTTCAGACCAAAGCGTCCCGACGAGACGAGCCACGACGTTCTAAAACCTTGCGACTGCGACTCAACATGTTTAATGCTCTGCGACGGCTTGCAACTGCTTGCAACTACGTGCAACTTCTAATTCACACCGCTGCAACTCAGTCTCGTCGCGTCGGGAATCTTTGGTGTGAATTGGGCTTTAGTGTCACGCAGTTAAATATGCATAAAGAAGTTTGCGGGCAAAAAAATGCTTAGAACAGCAAAAGCAAAGTGCTAATAATGGTCAGTCAAGTGCATTACATTCTACAAATCTGCTTTATACTCTCTTTCTCTCTCTGTATATCACTTTAATTCATTATCTCTGTATAGTACTGAAAAATCAGATGGCACTGCCCCAGATCCAAAGAATGTGGGTGTGTTGGATGTTGCATGTGGAGTTGTAGACAGGGTAAGGGAGGTACAGATTAGGATGGCAATGAGGAGGCTCTCCTCCTATCCCATGGTTTCCCAAAATCACTTTCTATTCCAGAAGATGTACATGGTGTACAGTACATGGTGTACATGTGCATGATGGGCATGGTGAACATCAGAGTAATGGTTCTTCTTGGTGACATTTTGATGACATGATTGACATGATCATTCACAAATGATCAGCCGTAATGGGACAACTATTCAGCAAACCCTAAACCCAAAGCCTAACTGCCAGTAAGTTAGACCTTCCTGTGAGAGCTACTGTTGAAATAAACCTCGTTCATCATGATAATAACCCTATCCCAAAAAAACATTGTATACGCATTGTGGCCACAGACCGTTTCTGCCTACTATTTCATAACATTAAAATGGAGTTGACCTATCTGAGTACTTTGGAAGTAGCTGTTATATTCTGCAGGTAGTCTTCACACATATCTGCTATATCATGTGAATGAACAAGATACCCCTTACTCCCACCTCTCTCTCTCTCTCTCTCTCTCTCTCTCTCTCTACACCACTCTCTCTTGACAAAGTCACAATCAGCATAGGTCTTTCAGTACAGTCATACACACAACTTCTTAGCCACCTGTACCTCACAGAGCAAGACCCCCCCCCCACACACACACACACACACCAAAACAACAACAACAACAAAAACACCCTTACCTGAGAACCAGAGGCTGTTTTGTGTGAGGTGTGACTTGTAGTCTGACGATCAGCTCCTGGGAGCGATCCCTCACCTTTCTAAAGATCACACACACATACATAAGACATTTAGCGGACCTATTTACAGACACAACAACCTCTATATCCCACTCAGCACACACACACACACACACACACACACACACACACACACACACACACACACACACACACACACACACACACACACACACACACACACACACAGATAGTGTAAGCACGCAGCTAAATAGGTTGGATACAGCATACAGTACACACTCCACATTAGCGCACGCACGCACGCACACACAATAGGAGATTACTAAGAACACATGTTCTACATTCAGTGTAGTTATCGAGCCAGTGTAAAACGACTTCTCTTCCACTGAAATAAAAAGGTGTGATACCTTTTGCACATATTACTATCCAGCAATATTATCTCCACTGATAAAGGATTACTCAACAGTTAATCGCATATTAAACTTCTGTGGAAGTACAGAAATGCAACCACACCCCTGCTGCCTAGCACAAAGTTGTTCTAGGCACTATCCACGTTTTTAAGTGGATAAATCAAACTCCCAAAAATGTGAACTTGAATAACTCGATGAAGTTGTGTAACTTGCTGTTGAGTACACTACTGTTTAATTCAAAACGAACTTGCCAAGACACACACCCCTCTCAATACGACAGAATTCGCCCCGCGGTTACCGACAAAGCCCAATGAAATCCGTACGTATACTCACGAGCATCATCCAATATGCGGCGTACGCCATGGGGAAGACGGAAGGGTTTCTAGCACTGGGGGAGAAAACTCTGAAAACTGGCTCAAAAGTGACTCGCCTTTTAGCTGATAATAACGCCCCCTCTCCTGTTCTACTCAACCTCCCTAACGTTCCGGGTGTAAGTGCCACTCCTGTGCGTATGCCGTGAGAACAAGAATGGTAATTGCTACAGATGAAGCGGTTCATAAAACTGTTCCTAAATGGCACTGACTTATGTCTTCCTCGGATTAGAGTAGTGAGGAAATAATGGCGTGGTTCTTACTTTCACTGGGAAACTGCGCGCAGTTTCTTTTGGGGTGTTCCCATGGTGTTCCATGGGAGATGCGCGTTACGCAATTTGCCAAGTACTCTGCATTTTTTGAGTTCTTTCATGCCGTGCCCATCCCGGATTAATGACTAAGACAACATCGCCACAGAGTGTGGAGAGCTGCAAGAGTAGTAATAAACAATGGCGCTGTAAGATTAGGCTACATATCAGCGTGCAAAAAGTTCCACACCCCCTGTGGCTTGAAGGAGCATCCCATAATGTCATCCAACAGTAAGACTTTTTTCAGCGCAACCAATTAATCAGTTTGTCAACTCGTCTGCCACCCAGTTATGTTCTAATTGCAGAGGAAAAAATAAACAGTCCCAGGCATAATGCATATTTCTTCCATGCAGTCTGCCCATTTATGACTAAAATAGCTGCAAAGGCACTCACCCCACGGGGCTTCTTGCGTCCATGACCCCTCTTCCTGTGCGGCATGGTTGACGTGCAGTAAGAGACGGAGCTATTGTGTGCGAGTGCGAAAAGCGCTACAGAACCGAGAGGCGCAGGCTCTGATGGGTACAGTCACGCACAGGAGAAACTGCTGCTCCTCCCGCCCAGAATCTTGAGTCATCGGCCCGGGCCTGTAAGAGACGCTGGCAAAGGGGGAGGGTGCCGTGGCACTGTGTCAACAGGGTCTGCGCTTTTGTTCCGCGGAAGCTGTGAACCAGGTCTTGATTGATGCAGCAAGCTGTTCAAACCGCTCTATTACGCAATGATTAGCAAACATGGATTTGTATAGAGGATGTGATAGGTATGGAACTGTTCGACCGCGTCGATCATTAAATCAGTACTATGCGGGCACGCACACGCACACACGCTCTCTCTCTTCCTGCCTCTGTGTGTGTGTGTGTGTGTGTGTGTGTGTGTGTGTGTGTGTGTGTGTGTGTGTGTGTGTGTGTGTGTGTGCGCGCGCGTGCGTGCGTGTATGCATGTATGTATGTACAGTATGTTTCTTAATTGCATTGTATGAGCAGGATGTTATCAGCGTCTGGAGTGCGCTGCGCACCATGCTGGGATGGAGAAGTTGGATTTCCCTCCATGTCTTATCTGATACATACCAGCTTCCTTTTCAGCTGATCCAAGACAGATAGGAAAGGTGTTTGTGTTTGTGTGCCATTGTTCTTTTACTCATTTCCACTTTTTATGCATGCTGTATTCAGTGCACACCTCATCTATTATCACATGCTGTACGCAACACGATTTGTATCAAACGCTAGCCTGATTACCATTGACTTTCAAAGCCTGAAGGCGTTACGTTACTGGGAGGGCGTGCCAGGCTAATCAAACGCACCAACTGCAACCAAAGACCTGCTTGTGTTTACATACTGTACAATGGATCCATCATGTCCCTCATGGCACAAGCAGGTGCAAACATGCATGAGTGTCCTGCAGTTATGGGTTTAACTTTCCCCTTGTCAATGTCTGAGTTGATAGTATAGGTGATTATCATAAATGTGAAGTACACGTAGATTTTGTTGCACCTACAGCACATCACATCACGACCATGAGCGACGCATGAGCAATTTTATTATGACTGCATTATACCTCAGCCACTCCGGCATTTTGGCATATTTCCTTTGCAATGGTTCCTCCTAGTGGTCATTTTGAAAATTACGAATGATTGTCCAAATGAATTGTGTTAGAGCAACTGTTTATGAAAGGAAATATAATTGTTTGGGACTCAAATATATTTTCATAGCTTAGAGACAAAAATCGATATTTAAAGAGACCTGAATTAGACTGAAAATGAGGAGGTAGCTTCAGGTACTTGGTTCTGCGATAATCTCGTTGCATTGACTGCTGTTTGAGATAAACTTGTATTAAACATGTATTTTACTGAGCCAATTTTCCCTGTTCTACCGATGCATATATCTGTTGATTATGCAATCAAACAAACAGTGCACTTGTGATGGCCTTGGATGTGATGTATTTCTTTGTGTCAGTAGATGGCAGTGTTTCATGAATTGTTGCTACAGTATTACCTGTTGCAGTAGTAGTCTCTCAATGACCTTAAAACACATGATGCAAATCTTAAACTACGGTAGCCTATACCATTTGGAACATAGATTTGGTCCAAGGCAATCGTATGTCATTTACCATTATCAGTTTTTTTTAAACTAGGGATCAAGAAGGTCGCTTGTGTTGTCCTTCATTCTTTATCTATGTCTTTTGAAGAAGCATGACAGGTGGAACATAAAAGATTAGAGCTTGGCACAGCTGAAAACAAACATGATGATAATGATGTGTCTGTTTCAGGTATGCTGTAGAGAAAGAGAGAGATGCATGAGAAAGTGATAGCTACATGTGCCATCCTGAACCGCTATCTCACCCTGCTCCCCCCGCCCCCCCATTTTCTCTACCTCCTCTCCTCCCTCCACCCCCTCCTTTCTTTCTCTCTCTCTCTCTCAGGTCCAGAGCAGCTCTTGTGGTGCCTGTGGCTGGGAGGTGAGATGCTGAGATTACATTCAGGGTGAGAAAGCTCTGCAGTGCGTGAAGCCAGATAACATTTACACCCACAATGAGCGACCAGGCTGTGAGTGTGGAAGTTAATGACTCCCACCCTACACAGCCATCCACACCGCCACCAAGTAGAGAGATAACTACTGAGGGAGCACAAGGGAGGGACCAAATAAGATCCTCTGCAACCTTTTCCATTAAACAGACATTCAGCTCAAGGAACGATACCGGCGCAACACAGACGTTTTTGAGGCTTAATTATTTAATGCAATGGTGCACAGCGAAAAGACGTTTCGATGTTTATTACGTCTTCGTCAGAGTCAGATTCAAAAACGTCTGTGTTGCTCTGGAATCCCTCCTCAGTTTGATCAGCTTGTCCCCTGCCGTGGATGCACCAGTTGTTTGCAGAAGCGCATAGGAGCTACTGTACTGTACTGTACTGTACAGACATTCAACTCAAACTTAATTCTTCTTCTGCCAGGGTTTTCTGGCAGACATTTCACAAGCACCTAGACGAGTTCTGACTCATCGCCTATATGCCATAGGCTATAGGCCCTATGGGTTCATCATCCCCCTAACCCTCTATATTGCACTCTGATGGGACTGAAGTAAGACTGACGTACATTACACTCTCAGCCATTTCACATGTTAAATTCACTGCACTTTCCTCTCTTCACTCTGTGAACTTGATATTGTATTTTATTACATTTGGTATATTCATTTGATTGAGTTGAACCAATCTAACATGATGGCATTCTTAGATTTACTTTGCAATGTGAGGGACTTACTTGGAAGAGCTGAACATATTGAGTTCAGTGCCAATATCAGAGAAAATATGCACTCTCTGGAGTCCAGCAATACAAAGACATAATCACCTTTAAATCCTTAGTGAATGGTGTTTTGGAAAGTGGAAACAGGGAGACAGAGCACATGTGCCCACAGAGGAATACATCACTGAGGAGAAGGGAGAAAGGGACAAGGTGTGTGTTTTGCAACAAGCTATCATTTCTCTACATCTTTTGTTGGCCTTGTAGATTACAGAGATTAATCTCTTTAAAGGGTCCTGATTGGATTAGTAAAACAAGAGAGTAGACTGAGGGGAGTCACACAAAACACATTCATGTCTTTTATTTTGCTTTATTGAGCCACAAAGAAACACAATATGATCAAATAAGTTGAAAGAAAGACATGAAAAAGTAAATTGTGCCCAAATAAAAGATACCCTCTGGCTGGTTCTCAGAGTGCGTTTCAGTTACATGTGAAATAACTTTAAAACTATAAAAGTGCTTGGCCATTTCATGCATATGATTGCTAGGATAGCAGTACATCAGTCTGGCACTGGACAGACAAGAAATGCTTCTTCTGATCATGATGTTAGACCAGTCTGCCAGTCAAATCAAGTCTACTGCTGGAGATGTGCATGAATACAGTATGTGATCAGAGGTAGGAGCACTATAGCCTCTCCTCTGTATGTACATTAGTGGTGACTGAGCCTTTTGTGTTGCTATGCCACTCCAGTATGAAACAATCTACTCCTTGTATGCACTGCCCCCCCCCCCCCCCCCCCCCCATGTTCAAAAAGCACCTGTTCACTGAGGCCTCCTTGTGTTAGGTGACTTTGGCTATTTATACAAAACTAAGTTACCATTATTGTTGTTATTTATATCCAAAAAAAAGCAGGAAACATGTCCGCCTTTCCGTGACGTATCTCAACATGTGATTTACAAGTTTCCATCCATCTCTCTCTCTCTTACACCCAGTCTTCCTCTCTCTGTCACCATCTCTCTCTGTCTCTGACACCATCTCTCTCTCTCTCTGTCACCATCTCTCTCTGTCTCTGTCACCATCTCTCTCTCTATCTCCCTCAATCTCAGTCTGTCCCTTCCTGTCTTCTCATTTCTCCCTGTCTCTTTTGTGTGGCGGACGTAAAGGTCAGTGTTGACGTGTGTTTGAGGGTGCCAGGAGTTCACAGATGTTGCCGATGCGCTCAGTTCAAGCAATTAGCGTGGGAGGTGTGGGGGGGTGAAGAATTGGATGCTGATGCTGGAGTTCAGATACGTGTGACCTTCTGTCACACAACAACAGCTACCTGCTGAGAGACGTCATGACCACGACAGCACAGGCAAGCATACTCAGACATATTCTCTCAATGGACGTGACAGAAAACCACCACAATTCATAAAAATATCTCTGTGGCTGACATCGGACAGTTTGGAGAAGTCTTGTATCTGTATCTGTATTTATCAGATGAACGTTACTTTTTGTTGCAAGATACAGTATGTGTGTGTGTGTGTGTGTGTGTGTGTGTGTGTGGGCATTCACCAGGACTGTGTTGCGTGTCTCTAAGGTGGAGTGTAGCTGACAGACCACTCGATACTGAAAGCCATCACCTTAATGTGAACGAACAGCCAATTGACTCCCACACAAACCACAGTACTGACAGGAGAGAGAGGATAGAAGAAAGGATACGTCACAATTTGCCTTCTCTCTTCACTCAATTACACACACACACACACACACACACACACACACACACACACACACACACACACACACACACACACACACACACACACTCACACTCACACTCACACAGAGAGAGAGAGAGAGAGAGAGAGAGATTGAGAGACAGAGAAAGAGATTTCAGGTCTGACAAGATCAAGTCTTTATTACAAACCCAGGTTCTGAAGGAAACATTTGAGAGATAAAGGTAACTGCACCTACTCACAACAGACACAGTTCCTTTGGTAGTTAATACACTAGCAAGACCTTCCCCCAGGCATTCATTCTCTAGTCTACCAGATAGCCGTATCCACAGTAGAAGTCAATGAGTAATATTTCCACTACCACCACTACTACTGCAAGCAGCGCATAATGGATCTGGGGTTTTTTTTCTGTCTTTGTCTCCTGTCCCCTTGAGATCTGAGTGTGACTGTAGCACCACAGAGGAATTCAATAGCTCCACATGTAAACAAACCTTGTGTGTCTTTTCTTTGTCTTATAAGAAGACCGGACCAAAGTCAATGCGCATGAGTGTGTTAGTGTGTTTGTGTGTGTGTGTGTGTGTGTGTGTGAGAGAGAGAGAGAGAGAGAGAGAGAGAGAGAGAGAAAGTGTGTGTGTGTGTGTGTGTGTGTGTGCGTGCGTGCATACATGTGTGTCAGGTTACAGTAGAAGAACATGTCAGGTTCTCTCAAACACTCTAGATTAGATTATAATCACCCATGCATGTTTATTTAAGCAGGGAACATCACAGGAATATTTGTCTGCCTGCCATGGCTACCATGGCGATCTCTCCTTGTTTACATTTTTCACACCACACAGACGCCGTTGCCCATGGACAGAGCAGGAGGGAGGAAAACAGATCAATCCATCTACTGATCAATAGATTGAGCACAGTAAGCTCTTATTCCCTCTTCCTTTTGTTCTGTCAAACTTGTAACTTCACTGTAAACCTCTTAAGTCCTTTGCGGTTTATCAGTGTTGCTGCTCTGAGCCAGCACCAGTGCTCACAGAGACACTGCGATCAGCTGAATTTCACAAGATGCTCGTGTCACTGATAAGGCCACGCGTGATAGGAAGGGGAGAGAGCAAAGGGGTTGCTATGACGACCACGCATCCCTGACAAATTGGTTTAAAGGCGAGAAGAGAGGATGAGAGAGATGGAGAGACGAAACAGAAGAGGTAGACACACAGACGGAGAGAGAGAGAGAGAGAGAGAGAAGAAGGAAAAAGAGAGAGTCAGAGGGGGACATGGCGGTTCAGGGTGACTCAAAGGCTTCATTTGAATCCATCTCAGCTTTTTTCACTCCTCCGCTCCAGTCCTGTAACACCATCTCTAATCCTCTCAGATCTATCTTCTGCCCTCTCCCGCAAAATTGTCTTTTCATTCTGGTCTGTTTCTTTCTTTCATCTGTTGTGATCTTCAAACAGACAAACAAGCGTACTGATTTCCTGACCTGCGTCAAACCTCCGCGGCATTTGTTATCCTTTCATTAAGAGCTGTGATGTTTGCGAATGTGCTCAAATAACATGACATATTTGCGCATGTAAAGAGGCTATGTTATAAAACCCTATCTGTGACGTGGAGAGTACCACTGTGGCCCTCATAGTGCAGAATGTATTTACCCTGTGATAGGATGACAACATATTTTGCGTGTGTGTGTTTGTGTGTGTGTGTGTGTGGGGGGGGGGGGGGGGGGGGGTTTGGGGTATTATTTGATGGTCTGTTCTTGTGTGTCTGTTGTTGTTTTCAGTGATGATGATGTTGATGTGTGTGTGTGACAAATGAGGAGTGCAGATTTAAACAAAGACCCTGATGCCATCCACACAAGCCGTCAGCGCCCACAGAAATTAATTTCCTGCCCCGTGGCTTATCGCAGGCATTCTTTTATTCTCTAAGCACTTCGTTAACCCTCAGCAATAGGTCAAAAATAGGTTGAAAGCGTCAGAAAAGATAAACCCCACCTCCCCACCCCCCACCCCATCCCTTGGCCCTTCATGTTCTGCAGGCAAGCACTTCTGACGAGCTCAACAACCTTCAACAGGTGTTGTTTTTCTGCCTGGATCGAGGTGGACCGGTTGTCCAGGGGGCTCTCGGCTGGTCCACCACCTGCTGCTCGCGCCCTGGCCCTCCATTAGGCCCTGCGTCCATTACAGTGACACTAAAGTCCACTGGTGTCATTTAACAGCCCATTACACTCGCTCGCCATGCTGCTGCTGCTGCGTTTGGGTAAGAGGAAAGCACAGAGCAGAGGCGATAGGATCTGATGAGGTTTTTCCGATGTGTGTGTGTTTGCGTGTGTGTGTGTGTGTGTGTGTGTGTGTGTGTGTGTGTGTGTGTGTGTGTGTGTGTGTGTGTGTTGATGCAATCACTCTGCCAGCTCTGTAAATAGCCAGCTCACTTTTCCCCTGGCAGCAAGGGAGGTGACTTGACTGTGTAAGTGGGCACATATCCCTATCTCTCTGTCCTTAGACCAAACCTTATAGCACATTTGACACTAAAACTATACTGCTGTTGTGCTTCAGATCATTTGAAAGACTTTATTTAGCTGGCATACAGCATTTCTGTAGGCTATTTTTATGTATTGAAATGTAAATTAAACCATTTTAACAATATTTATGGTCTAGATGGTTACTGGAACCTGTTCCATCCAGCTATTCATCTCACCACCGTTTCCCCCTCTCACTAAATGTAGAGTCAATGGACTGCCGAGCAAACAGGCTAAACAAGACCACAGAAGGATGCTATTTATCCCACTTTGCTGCCTGAGACTGTACACATACACACACACACACACACACACACACACAAACAATAGTCAAGCAAACAGACGCTTTGTTGAGGCCATTGATAAGCTGACAAAATAGCCCCCTGATGGCAGCAGGCCAAACGTGCGTTGCTGTTCAAGAACAAGTCACCGTGAGGAGACAAGGGCATGGAGATTAGAAAGAGATATCAGCCCAGGCATCGAGTACTGCTCGCCTGATCTCTTCCTTCCTCTGCCCTTCTCTCTTAATCCCCCCATTCAACCTCGAACAGTTTCTTCGCAAATTTAAAGTCAATGACGACATGAATCACCTCCTCCCTTTTTGTTCCTTTTTTTACATGTCTGTTAGCTATGTAAATGACACGCGTAAATGCAAACAGGTGTTGCTAGGTAGTGGATCATTACGTGTGACCCCTGCCGCGAACCTATTTGCTCAGGGGTTTGATACTGTGGGACCGCTTTGCCACTCTCCTCGTCTCTCCGTCATATCCTCTCTATTTTTCCTGCACTCTCGGCAGTCTCTTCTTTGCTGACGGCTTCTGTAAACGTCACACATGCTGCTTCACTGCAGTGAAAACTGGATCCAGTGAGTCAACATGAATGTTAGTGTTGTATCAAAGATTTTTTTTTTCAACCGTCTCTGGTTGTATGTTTTGAAATGAACATGTAGACCCATGAATACAGGCAGAAGATTTAAGCTAATAAATACTTAATCATATAGTCTGAGAACTGTATCAGTAATAGGCTATATCAAACATATGAAAATCATGAAGATTTAGCCCGTTAGAACTGGGTTACGTGATTTATGTGACAGGTTTTAGAAATATCTCTGCACGAGGGTTATTTTTTTTTATTTTATTTTTTTTTCAGACAATAAGCAATGGCGAAAATATCGACACTGCATGACACCAAACACGGACCTATCTATTGACGTTAAAATTAATTGAAAAGAAAAAGCGAAGAGGTTATAAAAAACAGAAAAAAAAGAAAAAAAAACAGTGCGACAACAAGCGAAGCGAATATTGCCTGATATTTGTCAAAACAGATGCTACCTGATCAGGCTAAATGTCTATGTTCCTTTAAAACAGCAAAAATATCTTACATCTGTTAATGTTTGTTTCTCATGGATCACAATTATTTTCATGGATCACAATTCTTCATGGGTTGTTTTCTTGCCTCTTGGATTGCGTCAAGAGACTGCATGGCTGATCAGTTCTTAAAAAACAAAACAAAAACAAAAAACAATGCATTATGAAACTTTCAAACGATGAGTGATATGTGATTCTCGCTTTCAGATATCTCACCTTCATACATTGTGTAGCCAATAGATTACGACAGATTAATGAGTAAATGTAACGTAGATCGTTATACAGATAGGCGCTCAATCGAGTCTCTCTGTCCATGGTACTGAAACTGCAACTCAGTGACGTGGGTCCGGCCAACGCGTCACCAGAAGGAGGTGAGGCGAGAGCATCCTTAGAGATGCCTTTCTCGGAGGACAAAAAATGGATGAGACATAGCCTGTCTCTGTCTGAAGGTTGTTGTGGCACACCAACAAGGAACTGAGAACATACCATCAATCTAAGAAGGCCTATCCCTCATCACAACGTTTGTGATATTATGGAAATGGAAAACCATTCAGCAAGGTTCAGCAAGCGTCTCATATACCAAGGAAACACAGTTACAGCATATTGGCTACGGTTTGGGGTCGAGCCTCAGCAAAACCTTGCCTGCAAAGGACCCTGGAAGTTATTTTGCTGTGTATGACTCAATGTAGTGGCAATGGAGAATGTGAGATCCAGACCCAAAGAGGCATGTTTATCATACATTAATTCCAGTGCTCTGCTGTCTTCGTCGGAATAAGAAGGAGATTGTTATTTTTAGATGCACCCCTATCCCCCTCCCACCCTCTGCTATCCTCTCTACCCGCCCTCCGCCCCCTCGGGACCCGTGCCAACATCCTACCCCAGGTAGAATCGAAACTGACGTCAGACCCCTTCGTAGTTTGACGTGCGGTCGTCCCCACCCCTCCCCACGATTCGCTCCTCCGTGCATCTGAGAATTGTTTCATTACACGTAAACGCAGCTCAAGAATAGTCTCCTCACCTATAGATTAATTTAGGCGTAGAATAACCTACCAACGTTCGTGAGGAGCAACACACTAGACCACAAGATTGTAACGGATATTCTTACTATTTATTTGTTTCGTGTTTTTAGTGTTCTCCGCTGCTGTTTTGCCTTGTCCAGTCAGACACGTATAGAAATATATATATTTTTTCTCTATAGTAGCCAGATATCTGAGATGGAATTGAGATGTTGCGCCTTGATTATGAACAGTGTTCTTGCAGCTCTTTGTATTGCCGTGTCCGGGGTGAACGCCTTAGCGGCGAACAGACAGTACCTGAACGAGTGGGCTGTGGAGATCCCCGGGGGTGTCGATGCTGCCAGCTTAATCGCCAGAGAGCTCGACTACGAACTAATCAGACAGGTAGGCACGAGCAGGTCTCACGATCAAAATGCATTATGCTGCCGCTCCTGAACTAGCAATCTGGTGTCGATGATGGGTATGGCTTTCAACCTCTTGGCTTTATTCATGGACTGATGCACTTTGCATGTATGTGAAAGCCAGGAGATCAGGAGCCCTGTTGCCTCTAGCCCCGTTGCCAGGAAGTGTAGTTATCTTTTAATAATTGTGTTGTTTGCTTTAGTGTGTAAAAACTAAGAGGGCTTTACATTGATCTCTTAAAATGTTGGTTCATTTTATGATTAACCATGAACCATTTTATGAAAATGAACCGACCAGAGTTCAAATACATTCTCCTTAAACGAATGAGTCGCAGACTCCCGATTCCTGTTTATATCAGATAAAGATATCCTGCTTCTACTAGTGTGAGTAATATGCAGCGTTTTAAACATTACTTGTTACTTGGTCATGTCTTTATTTGATGTCTGAGTTGCACATGTTTTAAAACTGTCTGTAAGGAGTGTTAGTGCCTGAAAGTCAACATTAACATGTCTGGGTAGCCTACTATCAGCACAAGACTGGCTATTATATTAGTTTACTATAATGACGATTCTGCGCATAATGTGACGCCAAACAATGAGTAACAGGTGTTTCGGATGGGGGTATTCATGGGTTTCATCAGGTCCCTTTCCACAGGTGTATAAAATCAAGCATCTAGGTTATGAATGCAGACTGCATGGCGCTTGATTAATACACCTGTGGAAAGAGACCTGATAAAACCCATAAATAGCCTATGACTGGAAACGTAGAGGGTCCGTTTGTTGACCAAGCAGACCCTATGTAAACATTAATTAATTGCATCGGCGGAAGAATCCGGTCTGTGCACACTGTATTGCCATTGTTCACTTCCGATGTTGAACGTTTCCAATGAGGACTAGACATTTCACCTTCTTTTCTGAGTTATAAATGCATAACAGCATGCATTTAAAATGATATTACATACGTTTGAAGTAGGCTAATACCTTCCTTTGGTATTAAAATCCAAAATGTAGTTTTTGTATTGTATTTCTTTGAAATGATCTGAATCTGAAACCTATTGACTGCACATCACCCATAATAAATTGTGATATCATGGAAAGGTCAGCTCTAGAAATTCCATATTCCTTTTTATATTAATTTATAAGGTTTCCAGTTTTCCTTCAGTAAACCATGACCATCTTTAGCAACACATAGTCTAGATGATATTAATAATTAAATCACAGCTACAATATATTTACTGCAATTCTGGCATACTACCTGTGGCTGAAGAGTACAAATAAAGATAAAGAACCAGAGATATCTGGAGATATTTCAATGTATTTGGAATAGGTTAGGCAAAAACAATTTTGACATGGAGTGTAATTTGTTGTTCTCCACAGATTGGGGCGCTGGAAAATCTATATTTGTTCAAACACCGGAGTCATCCTAGCAGGGCCAAAAGAAGTGCCGACCATATAACAAAGAGGCTCGCCGAAGACGACCGGGTAAGATTTCCTGTTCATCCTATCTCTTCTGTCTGTCGCGTTTGTGTGTGTGTGTGTGTGTGTGTGTGAGAGAGAGAGAGCGAGAGCGAGAGAGAGAAAGTGTGTGTGTGTGTGTGTGTGTGTATGTGTGTGTGTGTGTGCAACCCCATTTCCAAAAAGTTGGAATTTAGTGTAGATTATTAATATAAACAAAATGTGATATTATGTAAATCCATATTTAGCTGCAAATAGGACATAGACAACATATAAAATGTTGAAATTGACTAATTGTAGCCTACTATTCCATGAAAACTACAATGCTCAATTTGAATTTGCGACACATCTCAAAAAAGTGGCAGCAGGGGCAACAGAATGCTGGGAATGTCTAATGCTAAAGAAAACAAAGGCGAGTATTTCACAACTAGTCAGGTTAACTGGCTCCATAGATTGTGATTGTGGCAGAGTCTGTCAGAAGTATACGGATGTATTAATCAATCTGTGAAAAACTGTTTGGGCAAGACAAGTAACACAACAATTTGGTGAATTTTCCTCATCTTTCCTCATCTTTCTCACATAATGTCTAGAGAAATCATTGTACACAAGAGACAGGGCTAGAAACAATATCAGATGGCTGTGATCTTTGGGGCCTCAGATGGCACTGCATTGCCTGGACTCAGGAAAGAAGTTTGATGATCCATCCACAAATGCTGGTTGACGCTACAATGCCAAGAAGAAACCATATTTAAACATGATCCAGAAATGCCGCTGTCATATCTGGGCCAAAGCTCCTGTACGATGGGCCACAGTGAGATGGATTCTGTATTTATCCTGTGTTTAGACTAATCAAAATGTTTAATCAAAGATCCTTCATTACTGACAAGATAGAGCAACATCATGCATCTCTATGGAAGCAAAATTCGAACAGTTCCTGTCTGCTTAAAGAGGTGTGTTGCAAAGACGTCATAGTGGGATATCGATCGGCAAGCAGTTCAGTTCAAATGTAACGTCACTTTCTAGGTCTGCTTAAAGGGGGATTTCGCCCCCCTCCACTTTGCGAAAACAGAACGCGGAAATGGGCGAACGTTTCCGCCTCTCGCTCCGCTTTAACCCTCTCTGGTTTAATTCTTTTTGGAAATCATGGATTCCGCATCCTTCGGCTAAAGACGAGAGGGACTATCCAACTTGTTATTAGTGCTCAGTAAAAAGGCAGGGTGCATTATAATGGCATAAGCAGCTTGCACATCTGGAGAGGCACTACTATATATGTGTGTGTGTGTGTGTGTGTGTGTGTGTGTGTGTGTGTGTGTGTGTGTGTGTGTGTGTGTGTGTGTGTGTGTGTGTGTGTGTGTGTCTGTGTGTGTCTGTGTGTGTCTGTGTGTGTCTGTGTGTCTGTCTGTGTCTGTTGTCAAGACTGAGGCCAACTCAATTTCCTTTCACCAAAAACACAAGTGCTCTCCGAGCTAGTGTTTACTTGCTTTCTAGTCAGCGCTGAGGTTGAAACCCATCCTATGTGTGTGGGCACAGTTATTATAATCTGTTTGCACATACGTAGGTAGGCTCATGTGTCATGTCTTTTGTGTGTGTGTGTGTGTGTGTGTGTCTCAGGTGACCTGGGCAGAGCAGCAGTATGAGAAGAGGCGGGCCAAGCGAGCGCCTCTGGGTCAGGAGTGTACGAGCTGCTCGGCGGATAAGCTCTTCAGCGACCCCATGTGGAACCAGCAGTGGTACCTGGTGAGTCCCCTGCCTGCACTGTGTGTGTGTGTGTGTGTGTGTGTGTGTGTGTGTGTGTGGGAGAGCCTAGTTTCTCCCTTCCCTTCTCTCTCTTGTTTTTTTTACTGGTGGCATCTCATTTGGGCAATCTTGGATTCAGAGATTTCTAGTTCCTGTGTTTTACAATCTTCTTCCTCTTCGTGTGTGTGTGTGTGTGTGTGTGTGTGTGTGTGTGCGTGCACTGCATGCGCGCGCGCAGTTGAATATTATGCAGAAAGCGGAAGCTGCAGTGTTTGCTAAAGGTTCTGTTTGAGAGACCAGAAAGCTCAAAGGAACATCTCTGTCCCAGATTTAGAGTTTCCACTTGTGCAGTGACTATTACACAGCCTATTTACTATACATAATGTGTGTTTGACATATTATTCTATGTTATGAAGCTGATAAGGGTTGTATCACAGTAGTCTAGTCGGACTAGTCTAGTCTAGTCTAGTCAACAGACTAGTCTGTCAGGATCAAGAGAGCTTTAGGACATGCTATGGTTCTGCATTACTCTGCATCAGTTTTTTACAATTATGGTCTTTGGGTTCATTGTGGCCTCAGATTGAATTAAGTCAAAAAAATAAGTGTGAGAGGTGTGTGTGTGTAAGAAAGAGAGAGAGAGAGAGAGCGAGAGAGAGCTAAAGCGTGTGTGTGTCGTGAAATTGGTTGCCTGAACCACATTCCCTGAAATACAGCAGCGCGTCTAAGGTCTGAGTCACCTGCGTTGGTCGAGCTTTATTTCATCCTGGCTGCTTTAGCCTCCCTAATGGAATTGCTCATAAATGCCCACTTGCCACACTCATCGGCCGCCGCTCTCATACTACTTAATCATGGCGTTGGCTCTACCTGCTGTGCACAGGGTTTTCGGAGACGTTCGACGTCACGGAGGCTTCTCTGAATCATGCTGTTGATCTGGCCTCTCAGATTTGTCCAGTTTGGCCTGGTTGTCGTTTTTTGTTCTGTAGTAAGAGGCGGAGAACCTGTGAGATTGAAATATAGATAGAGACAGTAAGGATGTCGGCTGATTAAACCAACTTGGTCCCTTAGAAGTGCAGCAAGTGAATGATCTTATAGCTGTGTGGTACAGGCTGGAGATAATAGATAGCGAGTGTGGGCGTGTTAATAATGATATCAACTATAGAGCCTTGTAGGCTCAATGGGAAAAAAAGCATTTAACAATTTGTCAAAACTAGACAGAAAATTGCATGCTCCAGAGGCTTTAAATATAGCCTTTTCACATGATCACGGTTGGCCCATTTGCCATAACTGTGCTGTGAGCCATGTCTTAATAAAAATGCATATTTCAGAAATTGAGCTGTCAGCCACAAGAACATCAGTCACAAAACATGTGACTAAAGATGTTTTACAGAAAATGAGCTCTATTTGACCAGATACTGGGGGGGGGGGGAATCTGTATATTGTTTCACTCACAGTTGAAAATGCTGGCAAAATAGGGATGACAGATAGTGTATGGGTAGACATGGATCATACCATTTTAAACGTCTTGAAAAAGTCAAATGTAGCTTTGCATTAATGATGTTTTCTAAACAAAGTTCGGGAGGAGCCCATAGGGTTGATTGACAGGCATCACTCATCCCACTTCCAGTCATGCAGTATAAAACCCTCCCTACTGTCCTTTACGTTATGCTGGAGTTGCAAAGCCTCCCACCTCCTCCCCTGCTCCTCCATTTCACTATTAGCTCTAAGCTCCAAATTACCCCTCATCCATAGGGGTGTTAGTGGACATCACTCGCATGTGATCTCCGCTAATGGCATCCCAGGACCACGGCCAGCTACCACGCCAAAACTTGCCCTTCTGCACTCACTTTAAGCAATCCAATGGTGAACTAGTGAAATCCAGGACTACAATCAAGTTGTGATTAATTAGAATGATTATGATTAGTTAGAATATATTTTAAACAAAATATTAAGCCACAATCACTAAATGTAATCATTTTGCTACATGTGAGACCAAATGAATGGGCTTAATGTATAAGTATCAGGACAGGCTGTAGTGCTACTTTTCACCTGAAGTAGTGGGCTGTCCTCATCTGGCACCAGACTCGCTATTTTACCACTCCGCTATATGAATCATAATTATTGATCATTTGAAGTAGTGTATTTGATACACTTTTAAAATGTCGGCTTAATATGTGATAATGACGCTGTACACCAGCTTAGTTTACTTTTTTTCACATCACCTTTAATAGAATGAGGAAATTGAAATACAATTCCTGAATTGTCTTGTCCTTGAGAGGGACGTACAGTCACAGTAAGCTGGAGCCCTCACACAATGTCAAGAGTCATGAACCTGAAGAGCCAACAGAATTTGTACAGACTTACATACACATGTATGTTCTCCCAACACACGTACAGTATACGTGTGTGTGTGTGTGTGTGTGTGTGTGTGTGTGTGTGTGTGTGTGTGTGTGTGTGTGTGTGTGTGTGTGTGTGTGTGTGTGTGTGTGTGTGTGTGTGTGTGTGTGTGTGTGTGTGTGTGTGTGTGTGTCTATACACGTGAGTATGTTTGTGTGTGTAGAAACGTGTGTGAGTGTGATTATTCTGCCCCTCCCTAGAACTAATCTCTCCTTGAAATAGAGATCGCAGCGATGACTCATTCTCCAGTGTGTGTGTGTGTGTGTGTGTGGGTGGGTGGGTGAGTGAAAGCGAGAGAAGTGAAGCCCTCCATTTTCTCCTTCTTTCCTTGTTCTCTCTCTCTCTCTCTCCCCTCCGTCCTCCGTCTCTCTCTTCCTCTCCATCTCCAGCTGATTAGCTAATTAAAATGCTAATGATAAGTGGAAGGGAGTTCTTCTCCACTCCACCACACTTACATGAATACTGCATGACACTTGCTAAACAAACCCGTGTGTGTGTGTGTGTGTGTGTGTGTGTGTGTGTGTGTGTGTGTGTGTGTGTGTGTGTGTGTGTGTGTGTGTGTGTGTGTGTGTGTGTGTGTGTGTGTGTGTGTGTGTGTGTGTGTGTGTGTGTGTGTGTGTGTGTGTGTGTGTGTGTGTGTGTTCAATCCATTGCCATCTGTGGCATTTCATTGTTTGGTTGTTGCCTTGTACACTTCGTAGTGTGCATTGAGTTCTGGATGCCACTATGACTTATTGGTTTCATTAAATGAATCTTATTTCACCATAATGATGTCATAATCTCCTTCATTGCAGTAGCTGAGCTGGGTTGTTGCAGTGTTCTCCACTTGTTTGTTTGTTTGTTTGTTTTTTGTCCAAGAAGTGCTTTGTTTTGATGAGTTTGGCCGATGCCCTGCATGGGGATCATTGGTACTTAGCCAGAGCCTGTAATCATGATGACTCTGAGATGCTGCTGATAGTAGCCTAGCTCACATTGCTGGAGGTCACAGGCCAATGTAGCTATGCATTTCATTATGTAAGCAGGGGGTTTCTCTATAGTTATAGCCTACATCGGGAATCAGATAAGGTAATACAGTATATCTTGAATTTAGTATTATGACAATTTTGGTTGTTGATTTTTACTAGAATTGTACAGAAGTTTTAGTCTCCTTTATTATTGTAATTTGCATAAGATTGTAATACTTTAAGTATGGTGACACATCAAGCCTCTAAATAGGCAAACAAGGACACCATATTGCATTGCAAAATGCATTGGGTTGCATTCAGATGTCATTATTTGGCAATTTCATTCTTTTCTGGTATTATTTGATGTTTCATGTGGTTTTGACTTTGTTTTAAGGGAGGGAGGAAAAAATGATGAGAGCTCCGTGAATCCAATGTTTTATTGTATACCAAAGAACTCAGTGGTCATTCAGTGGTGAGTCAAGTGTGCATCCTGATGACTTCCATCAGTAGGAGTGTGTCCTCCAGGGTGTCCACTCCTGTGGTGTAATCTACTGGCAGCAGCACTGGATTGGACAAGAGAGGTGTTATGCCCAGACAAAAGGCCTTTTTTATGTCCCATTACCGTCCTGACAATTAGAAAGGTCAAGCGTGCAGATTGCGTCCCCATGCATTCGACTGCATAGAGAGGCTAGACCTCGGTTGTGCTGTGGCAGTGATTGGATTCTGAAAAAGCGATGTTGACCCTCTTGCACAAGAAACACACAGAAACATCTTTGCTTTTTTGTCAAGACTCAGAGAGACATCTTGTTGTTCGGTAGCTCATTGTGTCCTATCGATCTGATCTGGCTCTGGATGATGTAATCGAATTACTTTATCTCCTTCTCCCTGTTTCCTTTCTCCGCTTAATTTTCTCTGCCCCTTCTCTCTCTCTCTCTCTCTTTCTCTCTCCCCATCTCTCACACTCATTTTCTCCCTTTCTGTGTCTGTCCTTCCAGCAAGACACGCGTACCTCTCCTTCCCTGCCCAAGCTTGACCTGCACGTGATTCCCGTGTGGAAGAAGGGCATCACGGGGAAGGGCGTGGTCATCACCGTGCTGGACGACGGGCTGGAGTGGAATCACACCGACATCTACCCCAACTACGTAAGTCCCCCGTCGTCAAGGCAACGCCCGCGGATACCATGCTGCTGAACGTATGCCTGTTCCCATGGCAACTCCAGCCCAACCACACACAATCACACATACTCACACTCTCACGCACACTCACACACACACACACACACACACACACACACACACACACACACACACACACACACACAGTCACAAATTAACCACAGACCATGCTGAGCACAATCCTTCACGGCACTTTGCGCAAGGCAGCCTAATGGAATATTAAAAACTTAAACCATTGAGAGCGATTCATCCTGTCAGTCTCATTGAGCGTCAGCACTCCAGTACTATTTTTGAACAACACTCGTATGATATGCACTCTACGTCTGAGTGTACTCGAGCTCTCTGTCATATTTTTGTTGTGTAGGAGGACGGGTTAACTAGATGAGGTTGAAGTGCTTTTACGCCAGCGAGGTTGCCCCAACATAATTCACGTCCAAGCACCATAGACCGGCCTTGGCAAGATAGCTCTGTTTATAAAACTCACTGCTGGGTATACACACACACACACACACACACACACACACACACACACACAGATGACATAAAGGAGGCAGAGATAGGACTTGCTGAGCACACACAGATGGAGCCGCTCTTGTTCACTGTGTAATTACAGCTCTCAATTAGAGAGCCCTTCATTAACCCACACACAAACACACAGCACACTTGGACACATGTGTACGCTCACTGAGGCAAACACTAGGCAAACACACTCATTAATACCAACTGCACCTTTCCACATTTCCAACATGTATTGTCGGTTACTTTCTGGAGTTTTAAATAGATAGATACTTTATTGATCCCCAAGGGGAAATTCAAGGTCCCAGACACCACACACAACATACACTACAATGTAAACAGGATGATAAAAAGCAAATCAACAAATCAACATGACTAAAAAGAACAAGTAAAATATACTAAAGATTGAAGATACAGTCTGTGTTCAGAAGTACAGAGCCCAGAGAGTCAAGTGAACTATGTACAGTAAGTGTCATGGTCATGTCATTTGATTGACACATCGGAGGATGCCTAGTGCCAGCATCGTTCCTCTGGACATGTGTCTGGCTCCACTGTGAACTCCATGTTTCCTACATAGCAAATGAGACAGGAATACCTGTTGTCTCACTGTGAAGGCCATATTAAGCAGTGCATCTATTCCTAATCTCCTTTTCAATTGTATATTGCATGTTGCCTGTGCCTGTTGGGGTGTCCACGACCATGGCTACCTTGACAGGGACAACAAGGCCGCACTCCCCCTCCAGACAACTGCATTACCTTATCCCACCCATATTTATTTGCAAATGTACATGCTGTATTTATTGTTATACATAGCTTTACTGCTCTTACAGTAATTTCCCACATACTGTATAAGCCGCATTGTGTATAAGCCGCAGGACAGTGTTTTATGCAAGTTAAAAGAAACAAAACACCATATTAACTGCCCCCCTGTATTAACCTCATAGCAGAAGAAATGTTGCAAAATCAATGTTTAAGCCGCGGCTAATAGTCGGGAAATTACGGTATTCTGTTCTTACTGTTCTGTATTTTCATTTTTATTCTTTTTATGTTATTGTTGAGTGTTGCAAAGATTAACCGGAGTCAAATTCCTTGTTTGTTTACGCAAACCTGGCCAATAAAGCTGATTCTGATTCTGATTCTGTTTAGAAAAGAGAGGGAGAGAAAGAAAGAGAAAGAGAGACCAAAGATGGCAGATGATAAAGAGGGAAAATGTAAGATGAAATACTGGACTTCTGCTCCAAATAGATGGCACTGATGGTATGACTCATCATTTATGCATTGACCCTAAGGGCAATATAATCATGATGGACCGTGTCCATGTACAGGAAGTGACTGTTTTCACTCGACCGCCGCTGTCGTCATAGCGATACTGACTCACCAGTATAAAACCTTTTCCATCACATCAGTTCCACAGAGTGCCTGAGTGAAGCATTTGTTTGAACGTAGATGAATGGGTTGATTAGGCCCCTGGCTTGAGATTTCACACACGAGCAAATGGGATATTTTCCTCAGCCATATCTGTAATAGTTTAGGCTGGGATGGTTTGTCTTGTATGCTCCTATACAATATCTGCTAATCCTGTTAATCTTAACTGTATCTTAACTAAGCTAACTGCTTATTTGATGTACTATTCCAGTCTCTTACAGTTTAGTTTCTGTTCCCTTAGATCTGTTTCCTTTACCCAATGCCAAATCTTCCCTTTGATGCAGAGTTTCTTCCATTTGCCTTCTGCATAACGCTAACATTGAAAAACACCTGATGCTAACTTCATGCATCTCTCCCCTCTCTGCCTTCCTCATAGGATCCAGCAGCAAGCTATGACTTCAATGACAATGACCCCGACCCCTTCCCTCGCTACGACTCCACCAATGAAAATAAGTAAGTTGCTCATTCTATTTATGTAGTTATTGCCCATTTAACGAACGAGGGACTTAGGGGTAGGTGGGGTGGTTATGTAAAGGGATGTTGTCCGTTATTGTTACATCAATTCCAGTTGTCATATACCACTGAATGCAGTCTGTAACAACATTTTAGGCTTTTCATAAAACGTCAGTTGAGAGTTTTTAAGATTTCCCCCTAAGCTTTTGGCTGAGAGATGCCATCAGCATTGGTATTAAGTCATCATCCTGCTTACACACTCAGGGTCTGTGCAGTAAATTGTTGTCCACCGGTTGGAGCCATACAGGCTGTGTTTGTGTATGTGTGTGTGTGTGTGTGTGTGTGTGTGTGTGTGTGTGTGTGTAGTAGTAGTAGTATTCAGCGTTTCTGATAATATCAGGAGCTCTGCAGAAGGATGTTAGGCGGCTGTGTTTGTGAAGGTCAGGGCATCGACATTTTGTTACATTTGTGTACACATGTTCAGTAGTGTCATCATGCCATGACATTTCTAATGTAGGCTATTCAGCATTTTTGCACATGATTTTTTACTCAAAGCATTGGACCGAATGATGTATATACAGTATGTACACATAAATATATGAAAGGTCCTTGTGAAATACATAGAAGTGTCATGACTATAATGTGTTAGATTGTATAGATACTGCACATTTCACTGATATTTATTAGGTATTACCAGTGACATAATGAATACTGTATAATGTCCGCAACACTGCCATTTGCTCCCATTTAATGTTTGCTCCCATTTAATGATTTTTTAAACATTAAATGGGACCAAATAGCAGTGTTGCGGACATTATATTCTTTTTATTGAAGCTACTTTCCATTTGTCCTGCACCTTTAAGGTGGGATGTGCACACAGCTACTCTTTTTGTATTACCAGTGACCCATCAACATGTGTCCCTGGGGAACCGTGTGTCCTGTTTTTGGTAGTGTAGCGTTGGGAGATTCTGTCTCTGTCTGGGTTTGCGTCACTGGTGATGCAGGGGAGAAGATGCCATTTATAGATACAGACTTCTCTCTGAAACTCCTCAAAGACACAGGATCAACACTTTAGACTTTTCATCACTCCTCGCAGCTGCTGCTGGACCCACGTTGACATGTGTTGGAATTGATAGAAATGGACAGACTCTAAACCGATCGAGACAGCACAAGGGAGACGGGGATTTGAAGGATATGGAGAGTGACACACAAAAAAATGTGTTAAATGGAGGCGGAATTAGAGAGGGGGGGGGGACATGAGCACGGTAGCTGCATGCTAAAAGGTCTGCTTTCCATGCACATGGCTGTGTAATCCACTTCCGTCCTGTTGCTTGCTCCTAGTGATTGCATAACATGCTCAGAATTGAACTCAGCAGCCCAAACTAGCATCCTAAACTCAGAGGCAGACACATTACTCCCCATCTCAAAGTGGGTCCATCTGTAGTCAGCGTCTAATTCTAGCCAACAGACGACATTATGTAATATATTTTCCCGTTATATTACTTTGTTGGTAAAAGAATCCTTATTTTCCTGCTTTTACTAGTCTAACTCAATTATAAAATGTCTGTGAGGCTGAAAGGAAATTGAGTGGTACTAGTGGGGAAAAAAGAAAACAAGATGTGGACCATCGCAGCAGAGACTAGAAAATACACACGTTCTCTATATGACCGTATGGATTAAATGTTAGTCAGTGAACAAGAATAGACTAGAATATGAGGGAGATTCAGGAGCGTAATGTGAGAAACAGCAGTGCATCCACACATAACAGGGAAAAACATCAGGAAAAGAGACTGTGGACACGCCGCGCACAAAACAGTGGAATAACAAGACGTGCAGCCAGACACAAACCGATAGAGACAGAGCCGTCAGACGAGCTACACGGTGGAGCGTCGGGAGAGAGCGGCGGCTCGGGAGAGGTGGTGCGGGCGGAGGGCCAGTGCGTCAGGAGGACACGTGGAGCACACACACTGCGCAATGCAACAATTATTTCAGAGCCACGGCGGCGAGGAAAAACACTCATTAATTTCTCTCCTCTGCACTCTCCCTCACTCTTGTTCTCCCTTGTTTTCCCTCTCTCTCTCTTTCTCTCTCTCTCTCTGTCTCTCTCTCTATGTCTTTCTCTCTCTCTCTTTCCATCTCTCTCTCTTTCTGTCTGTCGTGTTTCTTTCTCTCTCAGACAAAGCCTTTCATTGGATGACTCACTCCCTGCCAGCTGTGCTGGCTGTGGTTTCAAACACTGATACACACACACACACACACACACACACACCCTTCTTCATCTCTGCCTTTGTGTTGGTCCACTCGTTAGTTATCAGAGCTGGGTACGAGCTTGTGTGTAATCGCCTGTGCCATACAGACTCATTTATATTTCAGTGGAGACTGGGGAGAGAGATCAGTCTATGAAGGCCTGTCATTACTGCAGCTTTCAACAACAGACACCCTCACAAGCACACAATACTATCAAACAAGACAGTCAAGTGGTTCACTGTGTGTGTGTGTGTGTGTGTGTGTGTGTGTGTGTGTGTGTGTGTGTGTGTGTGTGTGTGTGTGTGTGTGTGTGTTTCTGAGAGGTGTATTTGCATAGGTTGTCTCAGCTTTTTATATTTAGTTGTATCAATTATTTAGAGGCTACATTTTAGACTAATGGTTTAAATTTGAGCCATCATAATAGATAGAAAAGATTCGGTCAAGATTATCAGTATTGTTACTGTAATGATTGTCTTCTTGTAAATCATGCTTTATCATTCATTTGGTGAGCTGTTATGGGTGAGACTGAGAGTGGGCACAAGAAGGAAGTGTATCACGTCTGTTCTCAGCGGCCCTGTGGTTTTAGTCAGAGCTCCTCATCAGGAGCATCATGTGTAGAGCGCAGCAGATGAGTTGTGCTGGCTCTTTAATGGCTCTCTCTTTCTGTCTGGATTATCTGTTGGGAAATATCCTTATCTGCTGTATACTCAGTGAGCTCATCTGTTTATGATCTCTCTCTGTCTGTGTCTGTCTCTGTCTCTGTCTGCCTCTCTCTCTCTCTCTCTCTCTCTCTCTCTCTCTGTCTCTCTCTCTCTCTCTCTCTCGCTCTCTCTAGGCATGGTACTAGATGTGCTGGGGAAATTGCCATGCAGGCTGACAACAACAAATGTGGAGTCGGGATCGCATACAATTCCAAGGTTGGAGGTAAGCAGACACATTACAGTGTGTGTGTGTGTGTGTGTGTGTGTGTGTGTGTGTGTGTGTGTGTGTGTGTGTGTGTGTGTATGTGCTACATACCACGAGTGAATGAGTGTGTGTATGTGTGTGTGTGTCTGTGTGTGTGTCTGTGTGTGTGTGAGAGAGAGAGAGTTAGAGAGAGAGGTTGAAGGGTTAATCGTGGAATAATTGAGGGTAATGGTGGAAACATGGACCTTTAATTGAATTCTGAGAACTGAGAAAGGTAGACCTGTTGTTCCTACTCTTATCAGATTGAGGTTAATTTTTATGGATGAGAGTGGTGCGAGAGGAAGGGTTGCCTGACTTTTAGCTGCAGGTAATTACATAATTTCCCAAATCTTTTACACCATCTCCCCTATGCTCCGGTCTGTTTTGAACACCTCTAACACAATTTACATAATTGAATCATCAACATTAACATCAACATGTCATTAAGCAGAGGCTGTGGTTCACAGTGACTCAGAATGTATCATTTCAAAGCAATGTTCCTCTTTACTGTATGTACTGTAAGAAGACGTGGAATACCCCTTAAATGGCTACCAAATCACATTTAGCTTTTTTTGTGTACATCATTCTAAAAGATGCAGCATTTCACTTAAAGGCTCCTTATACTCGCCATTCCCGACCTGTCGTGCGACAAAGTTACGTCACAGGGAGCGCTGTAACCGTTTATACTTGCGTGTGGTGGTCGCGACACTATTTTCAGTATTATCCTGAACAGAGGTAGCGCTGTTGTGAAATGGCTATTGCTACAGTACCTACTTTAGCAGTAGCAACTTGCTACTCAGACTTTGAGTGCTGCTCTTCACAGCTGAGGGACAAAACCATGTAGTTCCTTAGCTACAGGACTTGCGTTAACCGTTGTCGTTTTTTCCCGTCTCTCCGTGCAGGGATCCGGATGCTGGACGGAATCGTGACGGACGCCATCGAGGCCAGTTCCATCGGCTTCAACCCCAACCACGTGCACATCTACAGCGCCAGCTGGGGCCCCAATGATGACGGCAAGACCGTCGAGGGGCCCGGCCGGCTCGCCCAGAAGGCCTTTGAGTACGGCATCCAGAAGGTACGGGCGGAGAAACCTGGAGAATAAGCATCACACATACACACACACACACACACACACATCGGGAGATAAGTAGAGACAAAATAGATAGAGTGAAAAACCTAGAAACAGAAACTACATCAATAATAGGGTTGATTAACCAAGTGAAATTTGTTAATATATATTTCACCTGTGTTTTATGAATGTGTGTGTGTGTGTGTGTGTGTGTGTGTGTGTGTGTGTGTGTGTGTGTGTGTGTGTGTTTGTTTGTGTGTGTGTCCGTTTCAGGGCCGAAATGGGAAGGGGTCCATCTTTGTGTGGGCCTCTGGTAACGGCGGTCGCCAGGGCGATAACTGTGACTGCGACGGCTACACTGACAGCATCTTCACCATCTCCATCAGCAGCGCCTCCCAGCAGGGCCTGTCGCCGTGGTACGCCGAGAAGTGCTCGTCCACCCTGGCCACCGCCTACAGCAGCGGAGACTACACCGACCAGAGGATCGTGAGTTCAGCCGTCACTCTTCAGACGTCACTCTCATCACGCTCAGTCATATGCTTTGGGTGTTGGGCTGTTTTTCTGTCCCCATCACTTATTGTCTGTCTCTGTCTGTCTGTCTGCCTGTCTATCTCTGTCTCTCTCTTTCTCTCTCTGTCTCAGTCTGTCTCTCTCTCTCTCTCTCTCTCTCTCTCTGTCTCGGTCTGTCTGTCTGTCTGTCTCTCCCACTCCCTCTTTCTCTCTACTCCATCCCATCTCCCTCCATTTCTCCCGTACAGCTTTCCATTGGCTACTGTCCCACGACTACTCTACCATGCAGTCTTTGATTGCTTCTATTGATTTCCTTGAAAAGCCTCTGTCTCTCGTGCCATCTCACCCACTCTGCCAGGTCCTTTCCCTCCTTCTCTTGTTTACCACCAGTCTGTGGCAGTCTATGATGGCTCCATAAGCTCCGTCTATTCATCTCTCAATGTCTCCCTCTCTCATAAACATCCCCCGCCCCCCGTCTGTCTGTCTGTCTGGGTGAGGCGAGAAACAGTCCAGCAGACTCACTCTCCCAGGCTCGTCCCATAAACTTTATACGCCATGAAATTTACACCACGTAAAAAATTGCCCCCTTGCTTGTCTTGCTGTCACCGCGCTCGGTAAGAACAGCGGGGCTAAAATAAGCACCAGGCACGACTCGGGCAGCTCTGAGTCGTGTCTGACGGGCGCTGACTAGACGATGCCATCGATCCCTGGCATTTGTGCGGATGTGACTCAGTGCTGTCTGTCCATCATCTCGGTCCTTTTCCTGTCATCGGGTCAGCCCACTTTGACTCATGTTTGACTGTGTTGGCTGTTTCACAACTTGCACTGTATATTATATAAAATCAAGCCTATAATGATAAAGTATATCATTATTATCAAATACATATTGTATATGTGCATTAATTTGTGTCACGTTAGTGTTCGTATTTCACATGTGCGTATACTGACTGAAGATGTGTGAATCAGTTAGTTTTGGTCTGTTTCACACAAGAGTGTGTGTGATTCATACACAGGAGTACACGGTGCTGCCATGTTGCTGAGTCACGTGTGGTGTTGCTCTGTGCTAATTCATCTCTCTCTCTCTCACTCTCTCTGCAGACGAGCGCTGATTTGCACAACGAGTGCACGGAGACGCACACGGGCACGTCTGCCTCCGCCCCGCTGGCTGCTGGGATATTCGCCCTGGCGCTCGAGCAGAAGTATGTCCATGCTCGTCCATCTGCAGTGTACCGCCACACCTGACCTGACCTTCCATTTGGTCCCAATTCTAATAGCCGACTAGCCTGGCTAGCGCCTACCACTTCTCAAATGAGACGTGGTCTGGCAACCAGACGTTCATTTTCTATCAAATGCGTCTGTGCATAGCTCATCATCATCTTGCTTTCCCCCCTGTTCTGTGATTGGTCCCCCATCTCAGGCAAAAATTAGGGCGGTAGTTTCCAGACTGCCTTAGCAGCGTGAATGAAATCGCGCGCAAGGCAGCATGGGAACACCCAAGCTCTAGTCACATCTAATAGTAATAGTTATAGTTCTTATGTAGCACTTACTATAGTCATCGTTATTTAATGTTTAGTAGTCATAGTCATTATTATAGGACATAGTATAGTTGTTGTTATTTAGTGTGTATATATAAAGTTATGGGGTTAAATAATAACAATAATAATAATAATAACACATTTTATGTATAATGCACTTTACATCAAATCAATGATCTCAAAGTGCTAAATAAAAACATTCAACCTCTTCACACCACAGTCCGGAACTCACCTGGAGAGACCTGCAGCACATCGTGGTGTGGACATCGGAGTTCGACCCGCTGGCCAATAACCCAGGCTGGAAGAGGAACGGGGCCGGCCTCATGGTCAACAGCAGGTTCGGGTTCGGCCTCCTGAACGCCAAAGCCCTGGTGGACCTGGCCGACCCGGCCACTTGGAAGCACGTGCCGGAGAAGACGCAGTGCATCGTCAGGGATGAGACCTTCCAGCCCAGGTGTGTGTGTGTGTGTGTGTGTGTGTGTGTGGGAGAGAAAGAGAGACAAGTCATCCATATGAATTAATGAATGAATGAATGAGAGAGGGTGTGTATAGATTATTGGATTAGTGCTTTATTTTTTTTTAATTCATTTTGGCTCACATATCTGACCTAGATAGAAAACCTGCACAGGTTGTCCCATGCCCTGTATTCTACTGCATGAACACCATGTACAACACAATGTACAGTACAACACCGTGTTCACATTTAGGGGCTGCAGCTTTGATCTGGAGATTGGAACTAGCAGTTCTTCCTTCCCTCTGGCAGAAGAAACACGTTGTTCAATACTGATTTGTCATTCAGTTATTTATTCAATCGCTAGTTTATTGAAGTTTGAATGTGTCTGCAATAGTATTTGTGGAATATTTTTTTTACATTTTCCAGTAATGCAGTCCAGCTGCAGCCAGACATTTCAAGAAACCCAAGGGTGTAATCTCATTAAGTGAAGACCACCATTACACACTAATGTAGGAAATGCAGACATTCTTGTAAATACCATTTGTACAGAATGCAGGCTTACAGCCAGACCAGGCACGCCAGAGCTACACACATAACAATAAATATGCACCAAACACACACACACACACACACACACACACACACACATGCATAACACGCACACACATGCAAGATAAACTCCTCAACTCTTTTTTGCCATCTGCTGCTATGCATGTTAATGCAGTATCATTCATACTAGCAAATGATCTGTACGGATTTGCTGTGTGTGTGTATTTGTGTATGTGCATGTGTGTGTGTGTGTGTGTGCCCATCCTAAGTCTCTGTTTTCCTTGTCGGTGATGAGCGAGGAGAGATGAGATTTGGGTGCATGTATTGATGTAAGACGCACCACCCGCTGTGCACTGCAGCCGATGAGCTGGTGTTGTGGATGTCTAAAAACCCTCTGATGCACCACAAGGTCATGAACCCGACAGATCTGCCTTTTATTTAAAGCTGCGTGTTACAACGGGCTTTTCACAGAAACACATTGGGCGATTTTGTCATTCTTGGTTCGCTGTACTTTTGAAAAATGCTATAGTTTTTTTTCTGAGTTGAATCTGGATCAAACCAGAACAGTTATGAGTGTGAACCAGTCAACTAGTCTATAACTGCTGATTTGAGACTAGCCAAGCACCTCGTCACGCCTTCAGATTTCAGATGGCTCGACATTTCAACTTATACATATCTACAGTTGCAGCAAAACATTGTTTATGCATGACAGGAGTAGGCTACATGCAATATGCATTATACAATAAGATAAACGACACAGATGCTCGTTTATCTTTATATCAATATTCACCTACACTTTTTCAGTGTGACGGTGAGTGTGAACACATGAGGTGATTGCTGCCATTTGTGAATGTCTTATTTGGTGATTCAGTGCTATGACTAACTGAGTGAATGAGTGCACCTGAGCAGATGGGTGTTCTCCCCTGTGGGATTAAATAATCCGGTGGTCTGCTTCAGGAAAATCTGCTAAAGCAGGAAGCGCATCATAAACCCATTCTCTAGAAAGCCACCACAGATGTAAGCATTAGTAGTAGTAGTCATTTCACCATATCCATTTACCGGAATCGTTCAGCTTTTTAAACTTAAATTAAATTCCTAAACTTCGGATCCTAAACACATACTAAAATCAACAGCAATGGAACACTAGCAAGGATGCAATTAAGCCACACGTTGCTGGAAATGATGTAACCTAATTCACAAAATGAAAATGAAATGATTTTAATCTGAGCATGAGAGCCCATGGTGGAGAGCGGAAACGTCCCGTTTCTTCCACTGGACTAATACCAGACTAATCAGCGCTGGCCCGTTAATCTCCCGCCGTCATTGTCATTTGTGATGAGACACCGGCGAGCGTCCGCGCCACCGTGAGAGCGAGCATCACCTGGCTCAGGAGTGGTCCGTCGGCCGGTCGGTTGGTTGGTTGGTTGGTCGGTCACCGTCACATGTCGAGGGGCCGTGTCCACGCCTGGTTTGTGGATAGTAGATGCTGCGTTTTTCCTATTTAATCCACCGGGATTATTAATCCGGCACTCGGGAGGTTCGGAAGTGTACGCTCCATTCATGTCTGTGGGATTAACTCCTAAACAGCTCAGGCGGCAGCGAGCGCGTGAGGGCAGCCCCCCCTCATCAGCACATGAGCCCCGTGGCAACAGTGTTCCTGTTCGGTCACCTGTGAATGAGTGGACAGACTAGATCAGGGATCATTTACATGGAGCGATGAGGCGGAAGTAGCGTTAGCCGCATGTTCCTTGTTCCATGCATGATGGATGGGGTCACCACACAAATATGACGCAGGGTAAAACTCTCACCCACAAACACTGACTTCACCCTGTATTGTCTTATGTGTGTTGTCATTGTTTGTTGTGGACACACCTGCCATTTAACTTTTTTTCCCCACTGTGTGGTTTGTACTTGCCATTGCCAATGCTATTGTTGTTGACATACCAGAGCACAGGATAAGCATCTCATGACTTACGGTAGTTCTCCAGAAGAATTTGCATAATTAAAAACACATGATCTTCCTGTCTGTGTGTGTGTGTGTGTGTGTGTGTTCAGACCCCTGAAGGCAGCTGGCGAGATCACCATCGAGATCCCCTCTAAGGGGTGTGCTGGTCAGGAGAACGCTGTGACCTCACTGGAGCATGTGCAGCTGGAGGCCAGCATCGAGTACACCAGGAGAGGAGACCTGCACATCACACTCACCTCCCCATCAGGTACACACACACACACACACACACACACACACACAGAGATAGAGAGAGACACAAACACAACACACACACACAAACACATGCACACACACACACACAGAGATGGAGAGACACACACACACACACACACACACAGATGGAGAGACACACACACACACACACATACTCACACACACACACACGTACACACACACACACACACACACACACACACACTGACAGAGGTTTTTTTTAATATGTGCAGGCACCACCACAGTGCTGTTGGCAGAGCGCGAGAGAGACACGTCCACTAACGGCTTCCGAAACTGGGACTTCATGTCGGTCCACACCTGGGGAGAAGACCCCTCCGGCACCTGGACCCTCAAGATCACAGACACCGTGAGTCTCCTCTCCCCCCCTCCCCCTCAACATGGGAATGGGAGCAACTCTCATTCCTTCCTCCTTCATGTCTCTGTGGCCACCATGTTCCTTTCATATGACTTTCATCCAGCCTGCCTCTAAGCCCCTCTCCATCTGTGTCCACTGACTCCTGAATATTTGATGGTCTGCCATTGTGTTTCTCTCTGCCTGTGTACATCACTCTGCCCTGCACTGCACTGCACTCAGTCATTCATCTCACAGAACCAGCCGGGTCTTTTCACTGGCATGGTACAGCAATAAGCCTCACTTGTCGCTCACTCTCTCTCTCTCTCTCTCTCCTCTCTGTCCTTCTCTCTCTCTCTCTTTCTGTCTCTCTTTCTCCCTCCTTCTCTCTCTCAGTCTGGTCGTATGGAGAATGAAGGGCAGATAGTGAGCTGGAAGTTGATCCTCCACGGAACCTCCGAGCGTCCGGATCATATGAAGAAGCAGAGGGTCTACACGCCTTACAACGCCGTCCAGAATGACCGCCGTGGTGTGGAGCACATGGAGGCCATGATGCAGGTGTGTGTGTGTGTGTGTGTGTGTGTGTGTGTGTACTATTATATGAATGGCTAATTATTACAGTATAAACTTATAATTAATATAAACTAAGGACATACAATAAACATGTACAAGGTACATGCTGTTGAGCTGTTGAATTAAGTGCTAAGTACTTTTTCTCCCTTTTAGGAAACCCCAACGCTGAAGCCTGTCCAGAAGGCGCCCCCTGCCCCAGAATCACCTCCCTCTCCCACCCCTGAGAAGAAGTCACCTCCCTCTTCTTCCTCCTCCTCCTCCTCCCCCAACACCTCCTCCTTGGCTCTCCTGCGCCTCCTGCAGTCGGCCTTCAACCGGCAGAGTCCCGCCGTCCCGCCTCAGCCCCCCGCCGCCTCCTCCACCCGCGCCCAGCAGAGGGAGGAAGCGAGGGAGCGCGAGATACAGAAGGAGAAGGAGAGAGCGAGGGAGAGGGAGAGGGAGAGGGAGCGGATCCCCGAGCAGAAGTTCTACCAGGCGCTGGAGCGGCTCAAGCAGCAGCGGGAGCCTGAGGAGAGCCTGTACCGCGACTACAGCGAGCGCTTCTACGGCAACCAGCCCTACCGGCACCGCGACGACCGCCTCCTCCAGGCCCTGTACGACATGCTGACAGACAACTCACAGTGAGGAGGAGGAGCAGGAGGAGAGGAGAGGAGGAGGAGGAGGAGGAGGAGGAGAGGGAGAAACGAGGGGAAGGGTGGGGGGAGGGAGGGAGGGAGGAAGGATGGGAAGTGAGTGGGGGCTTGATATGAAGAATTCACAGAAAGAAGGATGGAAGGAATGGGTTCTAGGAAGAAAGAGAGAGAGTACGAGGGATGGCAGGAGTGAGAGGCGGATGGAGAGGAAGATGAGGTGAGAAGTTCTGGGGGAGTTGAGTGTATGCTGGAAGGAGGAGAGGAGGGAGGAGGAGAGGAGGTGTTGGTGAGGAGAATGACTCAGGGAATGGGGGGAAGAGAGAGAGAGAATGACCAGTATGATGGAGAGATGAGAGAGAGATGACAAGAGGAAATGCTACCATCAGGAAGATAAGAGTTAAGTGATGATGCAAGGACGAGGAAGTAGGCCTGGGCAATAAATCACTGGCCCATTCGGACACACCGACAGCCTATTTGAGGCTAGGATGTTGTTTTAATGTTTGGTATTACATAAGAGTATATCCTCTTAAGATTTAATAGTCTTTGCTGAGAAACGGACACTTGATTTTTGGCACTGTGTTTTAATTAAGCACTGGCCACTAGGGGTCAGTAAAACTATGTCTCTTTGCACAGGATCGTTTCATCTGCAAAACAAAAATATAATCAAATAAATGCATTTGAAATAGTTGACTGTGGCTATTATTGCCCTTTGGTGGCTGACTGGTTAAATCCACTTCAACCAAAATGTATATGAAATAGCCATATACATGGAATTATGTCAAAACAATGTTCACCGCATGTAATGTATAAACATACCCGAATATGAAACAGGACTATTGCTCAGGCCTGCAAATGGGGCTTCAGGATAGAGGGGGAAATAGTCAGAGAGTGGTGAGATAAACTAAATGAGTCCAAGTGAAAAGAGAGAGGAGATAACTGGTGGAAGAGGATAAGCACGGCAGGATGGAGGGTTGAAAAAAATAAATTAAAAAGAGAGAGGCGAGGAGGAGTGGGATTGGTGGAAGGAGAAGCTGTCACACTTCCAAACAGGTCATTTTCTGCACCTCCGATTCCAGCCCACAGCATTCCGGCCTGTCAGTATGAATGTGTCTGTCTGCCAGCCGTTCTGTCTCTCTATCACAGTCTGTGGACAACACATAGCCTGCATCCTGTAATTTGTGAAGGGGAAGCTATCCACAAAATCCAATGTCTCAAGATTTCTAGCCACCCAAACGTTTGACCCTATACTGACAAGGTCATTGTTAAGATAGTTTGTGGCTATTTTGCCAGCTGTAAACAAAATGTGTTGTCGGACCATATAGAGATCTATTTAGCAAGCACAGCATAGCATTACTTTGAGAATCTTTGGTATTGACAGCTGAAAGTTCAGAACCGCCAGCATTATTATAAATAACAGAAATCTTGTGACATGGATTTCATTGTTAACTCTCCCTGGGAAGTGACTGAGCAGAGGCCTTGGTTGTAGCATCTCTGTTTAGTACTTCCTGTCATGTGACCAGGCTAGCTGCATTCAGATTGGTGTGTCCCAAAGCACAACTTCTCCTGTTCTGATTTTATCCAATCATCTCATGCTGACTTCACTTCTGTCCCTTGCTGCTGCATGCAAAACTTAAGAATTAGTAAATTCCTTGTTTATTTCTTTACAAGCATATATTAGATTATACGAAAGACAATGATTGTATGTTGTTTTGTATAACTTCCTTTACCTGTGTTTGAGGTTTCACTCTGTATTCGACACTTTACTGTCCATAAAGATTTAAATGAGTTAAAGCTATGCCATTTAGCGAAACAACTATGTATTCTATATTCTGTATTCTATATATTTAATATAACATTTTAGAAGGAATACTCAACAGGGTATATCTCTTTATGTATGAAACCATGAATTGTCTTTACTTTCATGAAAGGTTTTGCACCTTAATGCCAATTTAAGCTCCTTTACGTCTTAAATCTAAATTCTGAATAGAGGCCACCTCTCAGGTTATCAAAAGTTATTTAACGAATTAAGAGTTTATCACTTCAAGATTATCACTTCCAAATGCATAGTGCCATTATTTTCAGCCAATACCAGCTTTGCATTCGCCTTTGAGTTGTTACCTCAGTATCTCTTAACTAAGTTCCATTGCAACTGTGTTACCTTCAGCAACCAAAGGACTTGGTTGGATTTGCTTTATACAATTAAGAAGACGTATATTTCAGTGTATCTGAATCTGTCAATTTGTTTTCTGAAACGTTCAAAATCACATTTCCTTTCCTGGACAGGTTAATATTGACTATGGTTTCATTTTATATTAAAAGTGCATTAGATAAAGATGGTTTATTTTTCTAAGAGAGCCTTGTAGTGTAAGACAATAAAAATATTTATGATCTAGAAACCTATATGGGAAAACCCTAAATACCAACAGATTTTTATTTCTTCATCCTCTTCTCATTCTATGTTAAAGTAGACTCTTGGTAATGTTCTATATCTGGAACTAACTATCTATCAATAAACCCTCCTCTTTTGTTGTGCTAAAGAATGGAATGTGCCTGTCTGTGTTTTCTGGCATTTCTGTCAAACAGGCTTAAGTGCTGCCATTTGAACAGTGTTTCGAAATCATACAGGACCGATGCTTTGCTCTGAAGGTCTACAGATTTCATGTCACCGAGATTTGTCTACCACAGAACATCCTAAATGTCCGACGGCTTTGTGTTCTGTCAAGATTCAAAGAATGCAGATGAGCTTGTGAAATATATTCAAATATTTTCTTTAAATACAGTCTCCCAGATTTGCATATTATAGGATTACCTACTTTGGTTCGGGAATGTTGTTGTTAGATTAAGGTTTGTGTTGATGGGCCACATTCTTCTTATCCTTCATACCAAAATCAACCATCATCCTTCATCATATCATGCGGCCTGGGTTGAGCCAAGAGGTCCATTAACTGCAGCTGGACAACCAGGGTCTTATTTCCCAAAGATGTGTCTTTAAGCCTTTAATACCTCTTTGCCCTGGTGTACTGTAGTAATTTCCGACCTGGATTGAGAGGGTGTTCCTCCGTTTCTCACCTTCATGCAGAAGGCAAAGGGCAAAGTGCACAGGAAGAAAGAGGGATTGGTGGAGTGATCGAGAGAAAAAGAAAGTGAATTCGTCTTGTAATTTATGCATAATTCCATGTAGTCAGTGTGCATTTCTTTGATTTATATGGCTAATCTACTCTTCACTTTTTTCTTGCTGGATTGACTGATGCTCCTGTCTAAAGCTGTTCAGAAATCCCCTGAAAACAGTTTTCAGTGATGTGCTATTGAGATTTACCTTGGAATTTTGTTCATAATAAACTGTAAAGTTACCTTGCAAGTGAAAGACTTTGTGCTGTGAGTGTGCTGGCTTATGTGTACTGGGAGGGACCTGCGGTGGGTCACTGCAGTGGTACCCTGTGGGAGCATGTGCATGCGTTGTTGTGCGTCCTGCTTTTTGTCATGTGTCAGTATTATGTCAGCTTCTCGGCATCCTTATGTGTCTGTGCAAAACAAAAACACCCACAAAAGTAAGCAAAACAGCATCTGGATGTTGGATACGAGTAATGAGTGAGGGAGCAGAGCAGGAGGCAGGAGCGCAATAGATGGGTATCACTTTCAGATAATGAATAAAAGTAGTAGTCTTCAAGTAGAGGGGAACCATGGAAAATGCCCTGTATCTCTTTGTATCTTAGTCCCCCCTCTCCCCCATCTCTCTCTCTCTCTCTCTCTCTCTCTCTCTCTCTCTCTCTCTCTCTCTCTCTCTCTCTCTCTCTCTCTCTCTCTCTCTCTCTCTATCTCCCTCTTGATCTCTTGGTCTTTCTCTATCTCTCCCTCACACACATACCCCCACACACACACACGGTTGTCTGTGGCATCATCCCCACAGTCTTCTGTGTGTAGTGCCCCCTTGTGGTTACATATGAGATCTTTAGCCTACTTTACTTGCCCACCATCTTCACCGTTCACCAGTACAAATGCCAACACTCACAAAAGCACACTATCACTTTCCACAAAAGGCACTTAACAAGGGAAATGGGATTTCAAGGAATCATTAAATATGAGTGGGATTTTCCTAAGTCTTCGGTACTGACAAACAGCCAAATGTCTGTAGGCCAAGAGGGAGAAGAATGCAGAAGTTGATCCTGAAATAAAAAGTTGTCTAAAGTTTTAGACAAATGCCTTGCATATGTAGCTCTTGTCTGAATAATTGTGTGTAGTGTCTGTTCCGAGAGGAACTTCACTAGTTGCTAATTACAGTCAGCCCTGCAAAACCAGGTTGTGCGACTGACCATAAAAGTAAACATTTTCCGAAGGGAAGAACATGTCATCATTGTTTATGAGATACAGGAAAGGACTGGATCCTCACAAGATGAACATGGTCAAGATTGGGCAAGCCACAGCTGTTCAACCCCTACAGTCAAAAGCATTTGATTTCTAATGATGCCATTGACCTGATTTTTTCTGGATGATACGTTATAATCTATACATATTTTGAGCTGTAATGTATTCACAGGAAGGACATTAATATTATTTCTAAACAGAACACTTATGGAGCAATCATGCTGTTTGGAAAACTCTCCTTGGTGTGGGGACACTTCATTACTGTGTGTGTATACATACAATATTCTGACTGCATATCCAACTGTGTGTCTGTTTTCTCTCACCCGTAGTGTGTCACACATGATGCCCACACAGCAATTTTGAAACATCCAAACTATTTTTTGCTTGGTTGGATGGTTTTTATGCATGTAAAATCTACATAGGACTTCCAGGATTTGGCTGGGCCTTTTATGTCAAGCAGTACTCCAAAACAGACATAATGGGAGTGTATTTGGCTCGGCTCTTCATATAGTATATAAAAATAGTACATTGGGTGCTAGCTCTCCAGTAACTGTGGACAATGGCTTGGTCATACATTTTCAAATAATTCTGGCAAGATATCGTGGTTTCTAATTGCACTGTTCCTCCTCAAAAATGTAGGAGACATGAAATATATTTACAAGCTTAAACACGACTAATGTTTCTCATTAAAGCTGTGGTATGTGAACGCCCTCAAGCAATGAGCCTCAAGCAATCACTGAGAGTCCCACACCCAAGTGCTACTGTAAATGGACTAGCCTACTTCTGTTTATATAAAACGGCATTGATTGAGACGATATAGACTTCTGGCATGGCCAGTCTTCAGATCTGAGAGCATAGTTGGCAGGTGAGAGCCCACCGTGATGATGACCTATTTTAGTCCCCCCGTGCAGTTCGACAAACTTCTGCTCCATATATTCCTTATTCTTTCTCTTCCTCCTTTCTCTTGATTCTCCCCCCATCTGGGAACTCTGGTTCTATGCCAGGAGAACAGATTCCTGAAGCCTGTAAGAAATTGAGGAAGCAATGAAGAGGGAAGGAGAACGAGGGGAAAGAAGGGAGAAGAGAAGAAAAGAAGAGAAGGAGGAGAAGCCTGAGGCTGAGTTGAAAGACCCGGAAAATGAACCAGGGAATATAATGAGAAAAGAATTTATTTAACAAACACAGACAACTCTGAACAGACATTCAGACGGAGAAACGAAAGAAAGATGGCACTCTTCCCAACCTTCAGGCTGCCTCCAGGTCAGTGGTACAGAATCTTTGGTCTTTTTTTGTGTCTCTGCAAATCCCCTCCTTTCCCTTACACCCCCCCCCCCTTCCCCTCTCTCTCCCTCTTTCTCTACCACTCCTCCCTTCTCCATCCATCTCCCACTGCTCCTCAAAAAGTGCTATTACAGTTATGACCCTGTGCCAAGACTTCAGCTAAAATGACAGGGACTGAGAGCAATCGAGAGGGTGGGTCCAAGTCAGTTATCAGTAATGCAAGAATGTGGTTCAGAGTGAAACAGGCTGAGTGCATTTGTGCATGTGTCAAAAATTCAAAGCAGGAGAGAAAGTGGTCCCTTTTAGCTGATAAGACACCTGTGGACCGGTGCAGCTCATCAGCAATTAGGCTCGGAGGCCCAGCCTCATGGTTGGCCTGAGGCCAAGAATTAGATAAATAGAGAGAGGGCCTAACGGGCCGTAACATTATACATGCCCTTCATACAGTCACATAGGGTTCATTTGCAATGTATATACACTATGTGTGTGGTGGGGTAGGAAGGGGGAGACAGAGCAGACAGAGAGAGAGAGAGAGAGAGAGAGAAGAAATAGAAAATGAGAGAGAGAAGAGAGAGAGAGAGAGAGAGAGAGAGCAGCCATTTTGTTTTACTGCACATGAATCAGGCGCGGAGAGCTGCACGCTGAAAGCCAGCAGAAGTCTAGAGTAGCTGGGAAAAGTGCTGAAGCAGAGCTGGCTTTTGGTTTGATGGATTCCCAGGCTGACATGCTGCCAGACTCTCTCTATTCTATTCTCTCTCTCTCTCTCTTTCTCTCTCTCTCTCTCTCTCTCTCTGAAAGGAGCATTCCTGTCATGCTTCGCAGGGAGTTGCAACTCTCTCAAACTGCTCATTTTCACCTCAGCACAGTGGCCTATGTCTATTTTACTGTACGCAACAGAATTGCTGCCCAGTTCTGTTATGGGAGTGTATGTGCATGTGTCCATGTGCATGCAAAAGAGAGAGAGTGTGAGAGAGAGAGTGAAAGAGAGAGAAAGAGAGAGAGAGAGAGAGAGAGAGAGAGATAGAGAGAGCGCTGGCAGTGCATGCACAGGGAGGAATGGAGAGAGGGGAAGGAGTGAGTTGTTGGTTTTTCCATGCAGAAGCTCATGAGCACACTTTCACTCTCATACACACATGCACACATAGAGAGAGACACACACACACACACACACACACACACACACACACACAAGGGTGTTAACTGACTGCAGAAACTCTGCAAAGCAAGATAGTAGGTGAGATATACTGTAACTGTATGCAAGTTAAATTCTTATTGTATCTTTGTATAAATTAAGCCTTGTATTTAGACAAGAGCATAGTTATGGAATGAAATATAATTTACAGTCTGCGCGTGCATTTCTACAGAACATGTTTGTGTGTGTGTGTGTGTATCTATCTAAGGGTAAATCAGCACATGCTTTTGATTTATGTCAGTGTATGCGGGTGACTGCGCGTACATGCACGTGTTGTATCCCATTGGCCTCGCACACCACATGTTGCCAGTGATCCTATCTTCACGCGTCCCCATGTCTCTTACCTGGCGCACCTTCTCATTCTGCCCACAGGGCCAAGGCGGCTTTTTTTTTTTACGACAGCAATCCCCCAGGCATGCTAGCAGCGCGGAATGTGTCGTGGCTAACGTTTTTTTTTTTTTTTTTTCACTTCATGTCCATGTGTTTCCCAGGCATCACTGGGCTCCCTAAAGGGTTTGCCATAAAGCATCGTGGCTAAGGTTATTCACACGGTCAAACAAAGTGCATTGTGAACGAGCTTTTAAAAGGCAAGGGCTGCCATTGTCCGCGCCGTAGCGCGCTGGCGTTCAGCGAGCGAGAACACAGAGCGGTGACCTGTTGCCTCTGTATTGTTCGCAGGGCTGAACCGGCTGACCTGGAGACAACTCTTCCTGCTCTGCCTGCTGATCTCTGGGCTTCTGTGTGAGTGCTGTGTGGCCTACTCAAAAACCACTCAGACAATAACTTAACTAATATGTACTTAATAGTCTACTCAAGTTTTATGGGTCCAAGGGTGAGACAGCCTAATGAAGTTCCCATAAAGATGTCTAACAACACATACAGTATAAACATTGTATAACAACATCATTTTTAATGTTATTACAAAAACATAAAGATGTAATGAAACATAAACACTATGGAATGGTGATATATTACAAAAGCTACGAGGGCATAAAATCTTTTGCACTGTAATAAGAAGCCTTTTACAGATAGTGCATATACTGTATATACAATACAGAGGTATTGCATACATTGTAACAGCTAACTCAACACCACGTGACACTACAGAGAGGTAGGAAAAGACAATGGACCATATGCACGGAAGGCTCTTAAGCCAGCTCATTCATTTCCGGTGGAGTGTTAGCTGTGTTGTAACGGCACCCTCTGTTATATTCTGGTCCTCACATGTTCACTTCGACATTAAATATCTCGTTTGCCTAATAATAACAATATTAACGCGCACATAATTCCTTCTACATGATAACGTGCTGATTCACTAGTGCAACACTCATGTAGACACTAATTACATTAAAAATAGCGGCAGCAACAACCTGGCTCCACTGGGAACAAATCAGCTGGCCAAGGAGCCTTCCGTGCACAAGGTCAAAAGAACAAATCTAAAACCCTGTCAGAGTAGCTCCTTGATCAGTGCAGTTTCAGGTTGGCATACCTTTCAGGTTGGCATACCTTTTCTCCTTGAGTCAATCCAAACTTGATTTCAATTTATTCTCGGTGTAAGCTCCTGTCTCCCTTCTACAGATTTCCTGAGGTTGCGGCGGCCATCAGCGACTATCAGGTCTGTCTGGGGTTTCCGCTCAGGGAAAGGTCACGACCCCTCGCTTCGCCCTACAAGGACAATTTGGGGGGCGCCTATGGTGTGGGGGGACAGCGAATCTGCGGGGCGCCAAAGGGCGGAGTTCGCCCAGCGCTCATTCCGCGTGGGGCTGATGGTGCTCGCCGTGGGCCGCTACACACACCATCTCACGCGCTTCCTCGAAACGGCCGAGATTTACTTCTTGCCCGGCCTGCCCGTCAACTACTACGTCCTGACGGACAACCCCGGCAAGCTCGTCCCGGCCCCCGAGCTGGGCGAGGGACGCGACCTTCGGGTGGTGCCCGTGGCCGAGACGCCGGGCTGGGAGCGCTTGGCGCGTCGACGCATGGACCTGTGGGCCTCCACCATCGACAACCAGGCCCAGCAAGAGGTGGACTACATTTTCTGCGCCGACGTGGACCAAGAGTTCGCCAACGTCGTGGGCACGGAGATCCTGGGGAAACTGGTGGCCACTCTGCACCCGCAGCACTACGCCCGGCCCGCCTACGCGTACCCGTACGAGAGGAGCTCGGACTCGCGGGCCTGCGTCCTGGACGAGGAGGGCGACTACTACTACACCTCGGAGCTGTACGGCGGCCTGTGCTCGGAGGTGCTGACCCTGGCCAAGGTCTGCTCCCAGCTCATCCTCCAGGACCACGCCCTGGGCGTGGAGGCCCGCGAGCTGGAGGAGAGCTACCTGAACCGGTACCTGATCGACAAGAGGCCCACCTGCGTGCTCTCGCCGGAGTACAGCTGGTGGGATTCCCCGGTGACGCCGCCAGTCCCTCAGAAGAGGCTCATCTCGCTGGGGAGGCAGTGCGCCTCGCTCAAGAACCAGGGGAAGAGCTCTCTCAACTGCTAGGAGACGAAGGGCGAGACAGGAAATGGGAGGAGCAGAGATGAAAGAAGCAGGGAGGAGATGACTGGAAGGAGAAGTGTGGAGAAGGAAGAGGAGTTAAATGCTAATAACTACTTTGTGTAAAATCTCAACCATTCAGCCTGTGGATTTTTATACACTCTTTTCTGAATATTTTGCCAGCATTAAGTTGAATACAACTCTAACGCAAGATATTTTGCTAAAGGGGAAGAGAGGGAAAGAGAGGGAGTATTATTTTGAAGTTAAAAGGAACACTGACTGCACGTAATTGCTCTGTTAACAAAAATGCCTGTCAGCATACACTACTAATCGCAAGCAGCTATCCAGTTCTTTTGATCTGTCATATGTCAATTACACAGTTCTTTAAAAAATTGTTTTGTAACCCAAATATCTGCCTGTTTTAAAATGGCATATCAAATCTAGTTGCGTGTTCCTTGCAGTTGATGGGTCTTCATATCACTGTGCTCAAACCGCTGGAGGAAAATGGAGCAAATCTAAGAGGGTCTGTGTAAAGTGTATCTTTCCCCCATGGACCTGGCACTTGCCACACCATTAATGTCAGATCTGAGATACAACCCAAAGGGGCTGGTTGGCTCTCTGCGATAAGAGTGACTGGAGCAAATGCCCGCTTTTAGCAGTCGGCTCAATCATTAACCCCCGCTGCCGTTTCAAGGTCTTTAAATACCAGGAAAAACACACACAGGAAACATAAAGTAAGGTGGGGGGGGGGGGGTTGAGATGGAGAGGGAGAGTGACCCTAAGAGAGGATGTGAAAGGGAGAGTGAATGTGCGTGACAGAGAGAAAGAGAAATCCAATAATAAAATGGTGATGGAGAAAAGGAGAGAATGACACATGGGAAATGAAAAAAGAACAAGATGCCAAATAAGACATTAGAAAACGAAAGAGAGAGATAGAAGGAGAGAGAGAGAGAGAGAGAGAGATGGAGGAATAAGAGTGGGCTTCTGACTAATGCCGTTTCACATGTGTAGCACACAGGCTTGCACACTCAGCACTGGGATCAGACTGAGCGTGCTCAGCTACAACAGACACACACAGTTCTGGGCAGGGTGTTCTCTCTGCGGTTTACCCCCCACCCCCCCTTCACTCCCCTAGCAGTCAGAGTGCCAGAGTGACTGTGCCCTGGTCAGTGTGGTGTGGTCACACAGAAGACATGTCACCTAGTGTCCTCACAAAGAGGGTATGTCACCTGGCATATCCATCCCCAATATCCACCACCCAAACACACACACACAGACACGCACACACGCACACGCACACACACACACACACACACACACAGACACGCACACACGCACACACACACACACACACACACACATAGCATACACACACACACACACACATCTGCATGCCTGCCGAGCATCCATGGCTGCCACACAAACACACACAGACACACACCACAACCACCACCACCAACACAAGAAAACGCGCACAGTCATGCACATGAACATCTCCACACATCCTAAACATTGAAGTTCTAGGTGAAATGCTGATGGCAGATAGCCCAGACCCACCCCTGCAGACATGTCACAGCCTGTACAACCAATCATCTTAGCCTCATCACCAGCACTGAGCCAACCACTGAGCTCATTTACCATGATTTGAATTAGCATTTGTGACCACCCATACTTCACTATTTCAGGAGGACTATAGCAACTCCATTTTCATTGTGATGTCTACAAGGTGAGTGCTGAAGGACATTGTCACTATTTCCACCGCCAACACCACACCACACCAGATCACATAGTATCCTCACTGGTGTCATTTTAAGACAGTAACTATGTGGTCTCATTTTCCGAGCCTCATCCCTGCGCCATTTCCTTCTGCTCTCATGACCTCCAGCTGTCAGTTTTCGCAGCCTTTTTATGGCCTTCTCCTTACGGCCTTTCTGCCATGTGCCTGTGACACACATGGAAAATGAATTCCCTCCTCCAACTGATTGCATTTCCCACAACACAGGTAGGTACTGTACGTCGTCGCCAGCAAGTCTGTTTGCCAATAAACCAGTGAAGCGTACACCTTTTTTCGACAGGGAAGTGAACGATATCTCAACTAATTTAATTGGGTGAGTGGAAGGAAACACGTTTTTTTATTGGCCTGTCAGACAAATAAAAAATCACATCCATCATTTATGAGTACAAATGGTTAAACATGTTCAACAATCTGTTGTATATACCTGCTGCCAAAACAAATTATTGCAGGTAACCAATGATAAAATGAAGGTCCTACTGACGTGAAATGATCGAGAGCGAACTATGGAAGACAAACAGCAGGACGGGAACAAGAAAAAGTGACCATTGTATACACATGAGACAAATAAAAGAAAAATGAGTATATGGCTGATCTGAAACTCTTGTCAAGTCATATGGAGGTTTACTCTTGCAGCCCCTTCTTTCATTTAAGCTGCCTTGAACCATATCATCTCTGCTCCTTCATGACCGCAAGAAGACCCTGCACATCTCTAAACCTCTCTCTCTCTCTCTCTCTCTCTCTATCCCTCGTTCTCTCTCTTCCAGAGTCTTCAGATCCTTGCTCCTATGACTCGCTGGCTGTGACTCGCGTGTCAAACAATGGCTGCCAAACGCATCAGTACAATCCTGTCCATTCTTCATTGTGCGTTAGCAGCGGGTTGTGTGAAAAGCGGCCGGGCAGGCCTGGCGTTTGGCTGCGCCCACACTCGCACTCAGCGCGCTGAGCTGGCCACAATGAGTACTTGTGTCAACAAACGGCCAGAGCCGAGAGGAGAAGGAAAGGCAGGGCAGCAGATAGAGGAGGCCTGGCGTGCCAGAAACAGTCTTGCTCTCAGGGCCATTGTTCCTCAGAAGATCTGTCAGTAGCATGCCACAAGTGCAAGAGCCACAAGTGTTTACACGCGCATTATGTGCTGAAAATGTACGCGTGCGAACACACACACACACACACACCTGATACAAAACATGTTACTTCCACTCTGTCAGGTGTCAGTGTGTGTGTGTGTGTGTGTGTGTGTGTGAGAGAGAGAGAGAGAGAAAGAGAGAGAGGATAATCTCCTCTACAAACCTTGCTTCAATACACTGTCAGTAAGGGTGTGGTATCTTCAGTAATCTATTGGATTCACACAGGCTGCCCCACACCCAGCCTAGGTTACACCACAGCAAAACACTCGCCATCGTGGTTACTGACTCAAAGAGATAGGACTGATTAAATGCATGATTGTAGCCCATTATATTTCTTCTGAACTATGGCCAGGGCTGTAGTAGAACATAATCCAAGTTTTATTTATTATTTAATATATTATATTATATATTCTTTGTTCGTATTAAACAGCTTACATTAGTTTGTTAGCATTATTTATACTAGAAGTTGAATGGGCCTATTAGCGTTAAGAACGGATGCATAATGCAGTTCGATATCTGTGATGTTCTATGACGTAGATACCAGTCTCTCAGCTGATTATTACAAGCACGTGTAGGACTAAAAGGCAAACAAGCAGACGGCATTGTTGTCAGCTCTGACAAAACACAGGTAGTTAGCTGGTTTAGCTTTCTATCGCACGTAGACAGCAGAAGTTACTGCTGCACATTTCAGAAGATTTAAAGGGAGGCAGGAGAAAAATGAGAGGCCAATCAGACGCACAATTTCAGAACTAACCCTTTCGGGAGTCCCTCCCTCCACTGTCCCGGCGAGGCAGACTTGTTCAGTATATGCCCAATCGTCAGAGGGACTATGGTGGAAGGCTGGTAAAGATGGCGGCTCTCTCCGAGGATGGGAGGTACGGACTGAATTGTAGCCGACGGAATGCGGGCAAAATCACAGTATTGCACGTAAAACTGACGGAGACAGCCATACGAGCGCTAGAAAACTACCAAAACTGTAAGGTAAGTTGAATGAGAAAGCACGACAACTTAAGAGTAAACTGTTACCTACACTTTTTCTGAAGTTTTCTGGTCTGGAGTTGAGACATTTGCCACGCAGTTTGTTGACTGCCGCTGGATAACAGTGTTATTTCACATTAAGCACATCAAAAGCGACACTACTAGTTATGGATTGGCAATGATTATGTTAAGACCACAGTGGAGTTTTAACTAACTGACAAATACTACCGACCCAACCGCTTCAACTAAGCCAAGTGGCAGCTCAGACGTTAAGCCAACACAGCACTGTGATAAGAATTTATGCTTTTGCCATCATATATCTTCTCTTACTGATAACGTTAACATGAATCTGATCAAACTAATACTATGTTTTCCCTCCTGTCCATATGCTAAATGTAATCGGTAGATGCACTTAAATATAATTAGTTTTAATCAGTTATATCAGCAGGTTTGGGTTGTATTGGCGTGTAGCCAGCCTGCTAGCTCTAAATACTTGGTAAGGGTTAAGTTGCTAACATTTGCAACTAGTCGACGTATTTAAATTCCATATACAACTTTAACCATTGACTTTAACGAGCTAACAACGTGGCAGATCGACCAGAAAGTTGAAATTAATGTTGGCTCTGAAACCGGTAAACGTTTTAAATGATCTTCGTCTGTAACGTTAGCAAGAGAACTAACATTGGTTAACATTAAGGCAAATAATGGCGGATCGATTGCCTTCTCGGACTGAAATCAGTCTCTTAAAAGGTAATTTTACAGCTGGAGGAAATAGTGACAAACGTTTCACTGCAGTGGCTTAGCAAGCTAGTTAGCTGTAGAGCTAACGATTGTGGTCAGAGCCGCTGTAGCAAGTTTCAAATCCGCTATACAAAGTTAGCCATCATTTGCAAGTAGATAGATTGGTTGGTTAGCTGGCAAGTGTGCTTTCGATGACGCTAGTTTGACGTTGACCTAGCTAGCTGGCTACCGTGCTTAATGCTGTTTGATAAGTAACGGTATGCCAAAGAGTGATCAATTTAGCTATATTTGGCCATGGGCCAGCACAACAAAATGGACATTATATATCTTACAGAAATGACAGAAGAATTTCGACAGCCATGCGAAATTAGCTCTGATAAGACATAGTTGCGTTATTGATAACTCTGTCTATCCATCGACATTTTCCCTGATGGTAACGTTCATGTTAGCTGGCTACAGCTAATATTGCTTGCTTGATCATTGGCTTAGAAAAATGGCAAACATCACACCAGCTGTCTGACCAAAATGTTAGCAATAGCTTGATTAAAAAGTGCTTATCGGTCTTGGTTAAAGTTGTGACACTTACAGACTAGCAGCTGGCGTATTCTAATCTTTATGTCCCAAGATAGCATTTAGTGGGGCATTTGTATGTAACTTAATTACTTACAATGTTTAAATTACTTATCAGTAGTATTTTACATTCGACGTGTAAATTTGTCGACATGAACTTTGGAAACAGTTGCAGGTTAACAGATTGAATCCAAAGTCTGAGTAACAGATGAATTCAACCGATAGAGTGAGTTGGACAGTCAAAAATGAAATAATTTGGAAGCATGAACTTAATCTAGTGCGGACGTACTCGTGGACCAGCTTGCCCCCTCTCGCTAAATGGAGCTTAGTACGTGTCATGCATTTAGCTGAAAGCTACTGAAAACTAGGCTATTAGCTGGATCTGTTGATAAAACGGTTATAAAATGCCATGCAGCTAAACGGGTATAACATAATCTAAGTGAACAGCAATGATGGGAGGTTACCTCTAAGTAAAATATAAAACAAATAATTAATGTGTATATGCCGTATCTTTCACTGCTGTTTTGGGTTGCCATGCTATTTGCTACTGGAAAGTGCCGGTAGAAGTCTAAGCCATTTGTGCATAGACAGTAAAAGATAGCATTTGTGTCATCAGCAATTTCCGTGTGCACAGACGATGGGTTACCTCGAAGGTATCTAATTTCTCGGAGGATTTTCTGAGGAAGGAAGTGACGTTGGAGTGTTTGGTCATAATTTGTTGGACCAGTGAAGAGTCAGCGACTACGTGAGCAGCAGCCTGTCCAGAGAATGAACACTACTGGTCATCTCTTGATTTCAGTCAAGTGTAAATGTCAGCAGACTTTGTTAGATTTCAACAGGAGGTAAACCGTCTCTACTTTCGCCTCAGAAAGGGGGAAAGTACTTTGGTGATTCCTGTGTATTTTCCTGACATATTCAGGCCAATTCTCGAATGTTTCTATTAACCACATAGCTTATCATATAGATAAACATTTAGCAACAGTGTGCAACCTATGTGATGGACTGATGCAATACAATTTAAGCTAGGCCTATCGTCATTACTTTTCAGCAACAATAAAGTGTTTTGGACTAAAAACTAACAAGCTAAATGTCTCACTGCAAACAGCACCAACATAGTTGGCTCTGACAAAAGTCCATTCGCATGTCCACTGCTGTCTTTAGATAATTGGTGATGTGCTGTGAAAGTTTTACTTAGACATGTTTGCAGGGTCGTTTGTCCCAGGCCACAGAACTGCATAGTGAAGTGCCTAAACGGCTTGTGGCATTGGGGCGTGCTAACTGTCATTGGAGCATGACTGAGTGTCATGGAAATGAATCTGAAGATAATCCCAAAGCCTGACATGGAGACATAGGTCTGAATGTTGTCAAAAAGATGTCATTGGACCTCTCGTTTAATCTGTAGTTGACTAGGCTGGATATGTAAGTTTTTCAGTTTTTCAGACATACTACATTTAAGATGCTGATAGCCATGTTTCAGCATCGGTATCCTGTTTTCCATCTATGTGCAGACTCGTAACAGGAAGTGTATCTACTTATTTCCAAAGAAGGGAGCATTAAACCGCAAGGTGGCCAAATGTTTACATTGCATTGGACCGTTTCATGAGTCCTTGCCGTTCACTAACAGTAGGTTTAGATAGCGTGCTCGTTACGTTTCTGTCCTCTTGCTGTTCATTGTGTGCGTCAACTAGATTACTGTGTTGGACTGTTTTGAAAACACGCATAGTTGACTTCTCTCCTATGGTGCCATACTTGACTTTTTCTAGCTGGGCCTAGTATGTGTATGAGGTTGGCACTGAGGAGTGTGTCTCTGTTTACAATAGCCCATGCTGTGTTTGACTGCACCCCCCCCCCCCCACAAACACACCTCAAAGCCCTCGCTACCAGTTAATCATTGTTAATCTATCTGGCAATGAGACGAGGTGGGCTAAGAGAGAGAATGCATGATCAACAGTGTGCAGGAGTCGAACCTTGCCCATGCGTCGTTGCATCTGTGGCTGTGTTGTGTCATCTGGTTGGCTACTGGAAAACTCCATCTGCCCCTGTGTTGTGGAGAAGTGCACAGTGGCAGGCCCCGCCTGTAGCTCATACCACACTCCAGAGACGGTAAGCTCACCTGCTTGGATGTTTAAACTGTCTCGGATTCCTCCATGGATTTAACTTGAGACAGTTGTGTGAAACTTATCTTCGCCCCCAGTGGAATGCTTTGAAGCAGCACTCCACTGTCAGTGCTTTAAAGCGCACAATGTCAGGCTTAAGGGAATCCGATCCAAGGCCTTACATTTTAAAAAGATGATTGTGCATAATAATGCATTTATTGCATTATCCTGTCTATCTTCTCTGCCTGGTTTCTCTCTATGTCTCACAACTCGCTCATCACACACACACACACGCACGCACGCATTGGCCACCTTGGTCTGCTGACATTCATTAGCAAGCTGTGTGGACACGGAGCTCCTAGTTTCGCTGCTATCTTCTGTGGATGTCTGTCAGTAATGAGGAGCTGTGTCCAGGCTAGTTCTACAAGCTTCTGCTACTTATCAGTTTGGCTCCTATATAGCTGAGGCTACATGTTCATGTGAAGCCAATTGTTGCCTTCATGAGGCCCATAAACAAGGGCAGGCTCAAAGGGGATTAGCTCATGACAAGCGTTGACTGATTGCTGAATGCCACTTTGTCAGTGTGACCGACTAAAGCGTTGGTTGATTTACACTTTGATTGTTGCTCCACCTGAGCATGAGGAACTTCTAAAGCAGACCCCACCCCCTAAGCTGCCTCTCCTCTCCACTCGGTTGATTTGAATGTCATGATCTGAGAAGAGAAGAGTTGGGTCAGGGCAGTTCAATTTGAATTTCTTTCACACAGTTTCTCATGTCATTTCCTTTTTGTCTTTTTTTTTTCTTCTTTTCTTTCAGAATGTACCGTCCTCGCAGCCAACTATACATTTCCAGGGACTTCAAGGGGTGAGTCTGTTACTGTGTCCGTTTAACCTGTCCGAGTGCAATGAAAGTGTTGAAAGTGAAAAACTTTCACCGGTACTCGGGGCTCCTCCCATTAAGTCAGTCTGAGAGTCAGTGGGATGTCTTGAGGCCTCGCCACGGGGCATTTGGCGTACACCTGCTCCACTTTGACAGCCATGTTGGCCTTCAGGTTGCTAAATCACTCCAGTGTGTGTGTGTGTGTGTGTGTGTCTATATCGGCTCACTGCAGCCTCAGGTCAAATATTGGCACAGTCCACCATGGCCTCTCCCATGCTGGGGGTGGGGGGGCTTGGACTGAGCCTTCCACTGCAGTGGACATAAGCTGAGTCATTCTAACCCTACCACCATATGTGTGTACGCACACACACACACACACGCACATACGCATTGCACATGCAGGTACATGCACACATAGACACGCACATGCGCAGTAGCCTTCCTCTCCCTAGTGAAGAGGACTTCTGAGGGGCAAGAGTTGTCATGCAGGACTGGGAGCCTTACTGTTCCTTGCAAGAATGACTGAGAACGTGCATGCATGCACACACTGTGTGCAAGTCCAGTCTGAGGAACACCAAAACCAAAAATGCAGAAGCAATAGCTGGCCTCGTAGTCGTTAGATAAGGAGATTGGGGAAATTGTCTCTTGCGTGTGTCCTGTCTGGTGGGGCCACTTCTCTAGATGACCTGCTAGCCACCTAATTTGTTTGTATCCGAGCTTGTGGCTCGAGCCATAGGTTGAAGAAGTCTCTGTGAGTGTAATAGAGCAGTAGCCCCTTTCACATTCACCGAATTTAACGCTAAATCAGCCGAATTTAACGTTAAGGCTGTTCCTTTCACATTGACGACACGGGGTGGGGAGTCAACCCGCCTCGGCAATCCAACCCGTCTCGGGGGGTAGTATCAGAGCCGAGCCGTGTTGAATATGAAAGGAACAGAGGTCAACCCCGCTATTAGGGGTGTGTGACTGATGACGTATTTGGCCAGGCAGGAGGTTAAAATACAGGAAACACACAAGAGACTAGGATAACTTTAGCTGCTGTGTCCATAGATATATGTGTGTCCAACAATCACGTTTTTTATGCTGAGAGTGCCCTGAATCTCCTTTTCTCAGCACTTCGGTCAAGTGTTTATTGTTGCTAGGTTACCAAAACCGTCTGCTGCGTCTTTTTAGAAAGTTTGCCTAATGATAGCTAACTAGCCAACGAGCTAACTGTCAGAGCAGAAGTTGTTCAGGACTCAGCACACTGAAATATGACTTCGACAGACAAAAGGACCTCATTTGGCATTCAAATAACATAACAAGTGGCCCGCCATCATTTGGAAGCTAAACCACGTAGAACTAGCATGACAGTTGTGTTTATCAGTTTATCTCCGAGGTCCAAGGCATGCTTAACGTCATTGTTCACTCCCAAATTGCGTGTGACGTGCTGCTAGGCAACGCCTCCCATAACTCGCCTCTGAAACCGGCTTCAGACAACCCCGGGACCAGAACACGTCTACCTTTCACATTGCGAAATCCCCTGAACCCGCTATTTCTTAAACGCTAATGTATCGTTTCTGAATGTGAAAGGGGCTAATGAGTGTTAACTGAGAGGAGGGGCTATTTATGGTGGCCTGGGGGTCGAATCCCAGACACCACCCCTCAGTCCCCCCTAACCCAAACCCCCCCAGCTCCTGTGAAAGTGACTGGCTGGCTGCTCTTTGAACCCCAGGATGAGTTCAGCCCAGGAACGGCTATAAATACTATAGCAATCAGATAGGCTGGAAGACCCTCTCGCAAAACAATATCGGTCAAACACCGCCACCCACATATGACCACAAATAAACATAACCCCGTAGACTAGCACCACCCCTATGGCCATAAACACCTACTCTTACTAGCACCATATATGAACATCAGAGAGCATGTACGTACGCATACAGAAGCTCCTCACGGATGACCGCTGAAATGCCACATAGGTTTGATCACAGATGCACACATGCCATCTCTGCCAGCATATCCATCTGAATGTAAAGGACACAGTGTGAAGTTACAAAGTAGGCAGTGGTATGTTTGTTTTTGTGTGTGTGTACGTGTGCGTGTGTGTGTACGTGTGCATGTGTGTATATGTGTGTGCGTGTGCGTGTGTGTGTGTGTGCGCATTGGCTTATTATGACCTGACTATTTTGTTCCTGCAGCGTATCAAGATTCCCCGGATGGACGCCCCTGACAGCGCTCATAATTTTGATTTCTACTTGTCAAATGTTGGCAAGGATAACCCTCAGGGCAGCTTCGAGTGTATCCACCAGTACATGTCTAGGTATGAGACACACACTAGGTATCCTTGCAACACAAACACCTGTAGCTCCATGCTGTCATCACTGCAGCACACCTACACCGCACACCTGTCCTACACACCTGCAGCTAAACCACAAATTCATTAACCTGTCCAAACCCTTGCACACCTGTAGTCTACGCCTAATGCCGCCCTTATAAGTCAGAATGAAATCATGGGAGTTTCACTGGAATCGCGGCGCCCGGATTGATATTGTCGTGAGTCTTTTAGTCATGGCTCATGCAAATAGTATAGTATAACAATCAATAGTGACCTTTCTCCAACACCAAACAGAAAGGGGCAAATCGGGTAACAGCTGTATGATTATGTTATTTGCTATTCCACGTGACTGAACAACTCTATCAGTTAGGGATGTCACACATGAAATAATGCTGCATGAAAAATATGACTTAGTAGGTTATCGTTTGAGTTCCTTTCAATATCTAGTACACAATGGGAAATCCTTTAAAGTAGTTTAGCTTAGTATTGTAAATAGTGACCTCCTAGTTGTTGCAAAATCATAGTCTATGACTTGTCTTTAGATGTGAGGGCCCGAGAATGTAGTCTTCCAAAAAAGTCTTGTGGTGTAAGGATGACATTAGTCATACACCTGTCCACACCCATGGTTTTGAGTCAGCAATGTGTTGAAAATGTAATGATTGCGACAGCAAGAAAGTCCCTCAGTCGTGGGCTGTCATCGTATCTGTGATGAGGCTGTGACACGTGTCTGTGCTTGGTGTCTCACCACATCAGATGTGTGAATGTAAGAAGCTGAGGCTGAATCTCAGCCTCTCTCCTAAGCCCTGAACCCTCACAGTTAACATCAGCTGTAGGCAAAGATTCTAGAGCGTAGCTCTGTTCTAGAATCTTTGGTTGTAAGTGATCCAAGTTTGCATTGGTTTGATGGTTCAAAATGCTAATACCAGGAATGGGACAGCAAATGCAACCTGTCACTAAATTGACAACTCAAAAAAAAACAGTTCACCCAAACATGTTGGTAAACTCGTTTCTGGTTCCATTTTTGGCATTTGTTTTCTGATGTTTTTCATGCTTCCAGCCTCTCACTTTGGATTACCCTGTGTTTCATAGCACTATGAATTGTAGCTAATTCCCTTGAGAAAAATGTTCATGTACGCCGACTTAGGGAAAGGGCGCGGGCGAACCCTCAAGCAATTCACAATTTCCCAGTGGGACAGCCCTAAGCCCTCACGAAGTTCACGGGAATTTGCATCAAAGTGTGTGAGTGCGTAAGGGAAGAGATTGGGATTGGGCCAGGGAGTGTCACGGAATTCAACACGTGTAGACAAAAGAAATGTACAGGTGGTTGTGGTCCGTGTGGTTTGGTATGGTATTGGCTTGCATTAGCAGAACAATTAACAATACCGTAATTTCCTGACTATTAGCCGCGGCTTATACCTTGATTTTGTAAAATCTCTTCAGCTAGGAGGTTAATAAAGGGGGGCAGTTAATATGGTGTTAATATGGTTTCGTTTATTTTAACTTGCATAAAACACTGCCCTGCGGCTTGCAGCTTATATGTGGGAAATTACTGTAACTGCAGTTAATATTACAATAACATTAAAAGTATTAAATTTATAGGTACAACCAATTGAAATCAAAGTGCTAATAGCCTAAAGTTTACAAATTAAAGCTTACCCCCTTTGGTAAGATTAGCTATATATCCCCCTGGAGAAAGTGTGCATGCTATTTCTTCTTCGAAACAAGTAACGACAAAGTACATGGATTTTACAAGCTAGCGAAATGCATAAATTCAGTAGAACAATGTGGATGTTACAAGGTAAGAAACACGATTTAAAACGAGTTTCCGGTTTCTCACTTCTCTTACCGGGACGCTGAAGTCCCAATGTTGCAATGTTGGTTTTCGGCCTGGGGACGCTAGGGGGAGCGGGGGAAAGTCACCATTTTCACTGGAACAGATCATTTAATCATCCAAATGATTTCTAAACAGGTTTATTAAGTTGAAGTTCCCCTTTAAAAGCATATAGGCCGAGATCTGCATGCGACGTGTTCATCCGTTCCTGTCTGTTACCACACAGAGGCACTTTGCAGTGGTGTGACTCAGCAGCCACACATACATGTGAAAGTCCAGGGAGTTGCATATCACCTTGGCTACTGGTAGATGCCCTGCTCATGGCTTTTCTCATGTGGCTGGGCGCTCCTTTTGGTCATCTTGGGCTACTCTCAGGTTGAAATGACATGTTAAAGAGGTTGTTGTGTGTTATTTCAGCATGACCTTTTCTACAGTCATGAATCATGATTACTCATGCCAATACGGTCTGCACGTCAGAGAAACAAGGAAATCTCTGCAACTTGTTGATCCTCATTGTCTCATGTCATTGGTGACCTGGCTAGTTACGAGCCAGGCGAACAATGTTCTAAAAATACACCAGCCAGTTACTCCTTTGATTCACATGTGATAAGTAGTCATTTAAAGCTAGAGCAATGGGTCTGTATCTAGCCATTTTGAGTCTGTATCTAGCCATTTTGACATTTTGAGTCTGTATCTAGCCATTTTGAGTCTGTATCTAGCCATTTTGAGTGCCTTTCATTACCAGTCAGCATTTCTGCTTGTTCTTTATTTGAATCACTTGTATGAGATGAAGATACGGCGGCGTGTTTATGCTTATATAATTATTCACACTGAAATTGACTGTGCGATGTATTTGTTGGATGATTTGACGTCTTGGTCTGTCCTCCCACCCCACAGTGCTGGCACCCCACACCTGGCGTCTCTGGGCACGATACAGGACAAGATCACCGTGTGTGCCACCAGCGAGTCCTACCAGGTGACCCGCGAGCGCATGACGCAGGTCGAGGAGGACTCGCGCAAGAAGAGCACCAAGGTCATCAAGCCTGGTGGCCAGTTCAGAGGTACCCGCCCTGAAACGCACACACACGCTCACTCGCGCGCGCTCACAGACACGCATATTATAGAAAATTGCAACATTTACACACCACACAGAGGTCCCTTTTCAGTGATGCTGCCACCCATCACCACTTAGTAGTAGTCAAGGCCCCCATTCCTGCCTGACAGGCACGACCTCCACCCCACACGCGTCTCGCTGCCCCTGGTTGGATCTTCCCCCGCGACTCTCACAGCCCTGCCTGGGATTGGTTTGAATTAGTCTGGCTCCACACACCCAGTCTCCTGAGCCACACGACCATCAGCCGTGCTGCTGCGCTCACTCTCTATCGTCTTTCTTTCTTTCCTCCTTTCTTGCGCTCTCCTCTTTCTTTCTCTCTCTTTCTCTTTCTCTCCTTTCTTTTTCACTATTTCTCTCTGCTTGTCGTAGATCTGTCGGTGCATTAGTCAGAAACTCTTCTGCTGTGTTTGTTTGGCGTGTAGACCAGTGAGCTAGCGTGTTACGCGCACGCACGCATCCACATATGCACGATCGTTACTGGGAAAATCAGGAGTCTGGCCACGACTGGTCTGTGAGATTAAGGTCAGTGAGATGAGCAAAGTGAAAGTTAATCCCATTACACTCGAGTGATCTCTCCTGCTTACCTTTCTCTCTCCAGCTCAGTCTCGCCTGCTCATGGCTCTCTACTCAGTGATTGTAGAGAGAGAGAGAGAGGGAGAGAGAGAGAGAGAGAGAGAAGGGAGGGGAGGGAGGGAGCGAGCGAGCGCGACAGTCCTGGGTGAAACTGAGAGCTGCACAGTGGGTAATCTGTTGCAAGCCGCTGCAATTGTTTTGCATAGCCCGGGTGTCTTTTTCAATGTGTGTGTGTTATCTGCCTGCCTGGCTGTCTCACCTGCCAGAGGTATATTTAGTGGCTTCTGTCTCCCTGTGTGTGTGTGTGTGTGTGTGTGTGTGTGTGTGCTCGGACTAAGCGGTAATTTGCGTGTGGGTCAGAGCAGAGGCTATAAACCTAAATAGCCAGTAGATCACCTGGCGTCAAAATGCTCTGTGTGGTGAACAATGTGTGGCGCTGGCGCCGGCTCTCCCACACAGCCATGTGCTGGACGAGTGAGGATGCTGCTCTCACCAAAGAATGTTACAGACCGCTCACGCTTGTCTCTCTCTCGTCTCTCTCTGTCTGTTTCTCTTGTTTCTCTCTCTCTCTCTTTGTCTTTCGTTCTCTCTCTCCCCCTCTCTCTTGTCTCTTTCTCTCTCTTTTTCTCTCTCTCTCTCTCGTTCTGTCTCGGTCTCATTTGTTTCCTCTCCTCTGGTGTTTCCTAGATGAGTTTGGTGTGCATTAGTGTGGTTCCCATTGGGCCAGACGACACAGCTGCTCTTTATACAGTTTCAGTCCCAACACCTGGGGGCTGGCGCATGGGCAGGCACACACACACACACTAGCACACACACACACACACACACCCTCTGCTGCAGTCTCAGTGTCTCTCTCTGAAAACGAGAAAAGTCAGTTACTCATCCCGTAATCTGTTTCACCCTCTTGGGGCTTTGCATGAAGAAGAAGCAGCAGCAGCCTGTGAGGGGGAAATGGAGTGGGGGGTTGGGATAGGAGAAAAGCGTGAGAGAAAATTGAGAGCGAGTGAGAGAAAAGTGGTTTGGAGCAGGGAGGAGGAGGAGGAGGAGACGCCAGTTCTCTGGAAGTCAGGCCTGGGCTTGTGCCACGTCCCAGAATTACACCAGAAAGGAGGTAACAGTAATGTTGTCCACCAGGCTTCTGACATCCAGATTGTGCTGGCATGCACACACCCACCCTCACCCTCACCCTCGAACTGCGCCTGAATCAGATAATGAGTAATTCCGACCGCTCTGGACGTTCCTGCTGTAGAAACTTAGCATTCCGTGGAAGCAAACGTGAGCACCATGTGCGGGAACATGTGCAGATTTCCTCGCTGGGCCACTCCGAGGGCAGCTGCAAGGCTCCCTTTAAAGAGACGAGAGGGAGGGAGGGAGGGAGGGAAGGAGGAAAGGAGGAAGCTATCCTTGGCTTTATCTGTAAACCATGCCTGGCGTTTGATGTCCAAACGAGCTGCGTTATGTCACATGCGCTAGGTAATGCGCTTAAGCGGTGACACAAGCGATTCACCTGCTTCCTGGGCAGTGAGACAGCAGAAACCGTGTGTTTGTGTCATGTCTCGGTGTGTGTGTGTGTGTGTGTGTGTGTGTGTGTGTCGTAGTGGGTCACTCTGCACCCATCATGGTGAGGAGTATCTGGTGTGTGCCCTTAATCCATTAAAGAGCTTTTGAATTTCATAACGGGCAAAGTGAACGCCAAGGTATGTTAAACTAAGCCACAGTTGGAGCGAGGCCACAAGGACCCATTTGTCTGTTAGATAACTAGCTTAGAGGTGGGCAGAGATGGAAAGGAGTGCAGGGAATTTCATCCATTTCGTTAAGACGCAATCGCATCCCGTTTTTTTTTTTTTTGGTATCCGGTGTTATGTGACGCGTGCAGATTTGCTAACGTATGGGAGAGCTGCCTGGCTTTAAATGCACACCTGTGCAGTCTTACAGATTAGCGAACCTCATGCCTTCATCAACAACAAACACACTCAAGCGCACAGCTTATGCATACACTTTTTTTCTCTTTTTTTCCCCCCCTCCCCCCTCACACACACACACACACACACACACACACACACACACACACACACACACACACACACACACACACACACACCCACACCCACAGCCTGGCGCTTTTCAAGTTCTGAAATCCTGTTCAAACTCCACAGAGCTTTGCATTTTATTCTTTTATGATTTGTTGAGTGCTCTCAGTCTCCTGAGTTTTCTGATTTAATGTGTGGCAGGTAATTGTACACACACTCCTTGAGTGTTCTTGCTAGGCTAGAGCAAGGATTTGTGTGAATTTTATTGCACCAGTTGAAGATGTCACTAAACGCACAGGTGTGTTCATGCACCATAGTTAACATGGTAACACCTGTCCTCCTAACCTAACCTGTTCACAAAGTAACCTTGATCTCTCTCTCCCCTCTCTCTCTCCCCCTCTCTCTCTCCCCCTCTGTCTCTCCCCTCTCTTTATTCCCCCTCCCTCTTTCCCCCCTCTCTCTCTCCCTTCTCTCTTTCCCCTTCTCCCTCTCTCCCTCTCCCCCTCTCCCTCTCTCTCCCCCTCCCTCTCTCCCCCCATCCGCAGGTAAAACCGTTCAGATGCGTAAGCCGGCCCCCTCCGCCCCGGACCCAGTGCCCGAGCGCAAGCGCTCCACGCCCATCAACCCGGCGAGCACCATCCGCAAGTGCCTGACCAACAACCCGGTGGCGCAGCGGCCGTACCGGGACCGCGTGGTCCACCTGCTGGCCCTGCGCTCCTACAAGAAGCTGGAGGTGCTGGCGCGCCTGCAGCGCGACGGGGTCAGCCAGAAGGACCGCAGCTCGCTGGGCAGCACCCTGCAACAGGTGGGCATCAAATGGGCATCAAATGGGCATGCAGGGGGCAAAGGAAGTGGCATGCTGTGTTATATGGGCGCAGGCCTCCAGCAATGCTAGAAGGGGTAGGAGGGGCGACTAGGATCATAAGATAAGGTGCTGTAGATGAAGTTTGAAGGCTGAAACCCCGTGGCTGCTAACGTCTGTTGCGAACGCATCTCTGAAATTGGTGGAGAAAGCTGTTTAGTTACTGCACAGTGCCTCCCTGTTGTTGCATTTGCTGTAAGGGGATGGTGAGGAGTGGAAAGGGAACTGACATTAAAAGGGAAGACAGCAGGTGTGTGTGTGCGTGTGTGTGCAGGCCATAGATTCTAAAGTTTGCCGACTAACAGGAACCAAAGCTGTCAACTTTGAGGAGATTTGGTTGCTAATCCAAGCTAACTACCTATTGCACGTTGCACTGAAAGTTAGCTCTGGGGTAGCAATAAACAAAGTTCATCGTCTTAACATACTGAAGATTGCTGAACCAACTCGAAGGCAGATGACGAAAGTGTGTTGGGCAAAACGTCTGCATTTCAGACTTCCTCATACCCACAAGAGTCAAACAGGTACAGTTTATTCAAAATCCCCATGTCACATAGGAAAAATCGCAAGATACCGGATCATCTTATATGGACAGAGACGGAAGTCTTTTTGTAGGCAAACTTCAGAGGTCTAATTGGGTCTGAAAGTCTCTTGTAGCTTTTACTGTGTTGCCCATGGCGTCGGTAACGAGCCACTTCTGGGTCTGGTTGGCCGTACTGAAGCTGTGTGGAAGCTTTAGTGAGTGGCCTCTCGCTGGCTTTGCTGGTTCAATATTCACAAACTGGGAACACAGGTCATTCTCTGCTGTGCAAGCATGCAGTGTTGAGTGTTGTCAGTCTTGCTGTTGACAGCCCTATTGCGCAATAATGTGTAAGAAGTACGCATGACTGCTGCATAACTTGATGAAGTGTTGCTTACGGGATATTCACACAAGTTGCATACAGAAATTCCAGTGTTGCCAAGTTGGCGTCTTCCAACTTCAAGGCGTGTTGACAGTGTCTGTTATGTTGTTGTTTATGTGTGTGCGTCAGTATATGACTTTATGCACAGACATGTTGCTCTTTCACCGCAAGACCTTATAATGCCTGGAGGGACAGCCTTTGAAGCGGTTGCAGTTAATCAAGTCCATGCAGTTCTGGTCTGTCTCTCTCTCTCTCTCTCTCTCTCTCTCTCTCTCTCTCTCTCTCTCTCTCTCTCTCTCTCTCTCTCTCTCTCTCTCTCTCTCTCTCTCTCTCTCTCTCTCTGTCTGTTTCTTGCTGAAAGGGTTACTTTCACCCAATATTCTTTACAGCATGTCCTGGAGCATGTTGAACTGATCAGCCTGGATGAAGGCGTGAACAAGTGAAAGTGTGTGTGTGTGTGTATGATTTGAGGCTACAGTGTGAGTCCCTTCAGCCTAGCCAGCCTTGGGCCAACACAAAGGCCTGCATTCATCCCTAATTAAAGCCACGGGATGAGTTAAGAGCTATACATTAAACCACTCACTCATACCCCCACTGGATAGAGAGAGAGAGAGGCACACACACACACACACGCACACGCACACTCGCTTTGTGTTTTCCTATTTAGATCTTGCCTATGCAATCTGCAGATGCACACACACTGAAATAGTAGTCAAACATAAGAGGGGGGGGGGGGGGGGGGTGTATACAAACGCAGTGCACATGGCTTGGGGAATGTTGTTAATGTACTTTAACATCTCGTACACTCGTGAGTGGGTGTGTATGGGGGTGGGTGGTTGAGAGTACAATGCTGGCTTGTTCAGGGATTTGTGTGGTCAAGTTTAGTTTTGGGCCGGCGTGTCCTTAAATACACTTAATTTAGCAGAGGAACCGGTTCCAGCGGTATAGAGGCCCAACCCCCGCACGTGCATTCTGAGCGTACAAGTCCTCGAGCTGCACCAGCGGAGGCTCTCTCAAAACGGTCCCGCCGGACAATATAGCCGTGCCTTTAGCTCAGCGACCGTCCACGCTCGCGGTCAACGTAGCGTCTTCGCGAGAAGACGGAATTTGATCCAGTCGGCAACGGTTTCCTCCCAGCATATCATTTGCAGCATTATGCAATGCATTTGATTCCAGAGGTTGTCGAAGCTCTGTGTGTTTTGCTTCACCTCGACAAACATGTCTGTCCGGAGCCCACAGCTGGCTCTTCCAAGTCAAACCAATGCGGTTTAATTGATTCTATTTTCGTGGACACGGTCCTTGCGTTCCTTTCTCTGCCGGACGGAGACCACAGTGGGGTTGGTTAGGCCCTTGTCTGAGTGTTGTTGGCTTATTGAGCAGTCTTTTATTTTGTGTCCCTTGTTTGGGAAAGGGGGGGTGTCTGAAGAATTTGAAACCGTGGACGGATTGGAGGGGGAAACTCGATAGCCCTCCTCTTGGCAGCACTCTGCATCTATTTTTAGTCTTTTTTTTTTTTTTCTCCCTTCCTTTCCACTCTCCCCGTGTGTGTGTGTGTGTGTGTGTGTGTGTGTGTTTGTGGCTAAAATATTGCGAAATGTCTTCATATTGTCTTGGGGAATATTGCCAGGGAATTTTAGAGTCATCTACTGGGTCAGCATTGTGGCATGTGTCTGGTGTCCATAAAGTCCCCAGAACTTTCACAGACATTAAGTGGTGTGTGTTTGTGTGGGGGGGTGTGTGTGCGTCTGCTGGTTGTGTTCCTGTCCCGCCCTGTTTTTTGAGCTTGCGTTGCCAGTTACCCGTTATGGTAATGCTAGTGTTTTGACTATAAGGGACTGGGAGTGTCTCCACACAGTAAGGACAGCTGGCTCGTCTAGGTGTGTGTGTGTGTGTGTGAATGAGGGAGCGAAAAGGTTAAGTGTGTGTGTTGGTAATAAGGCCTGCTGCTGTCTCCTGAGTGTGCATAGGGCAAAAATATACTTGACTTGAAACTGAGAGCTTGTCCTAGTGCCTGAGGTCAAGGTTCACGCAAGCGTGTGTGTGTGTGTGTGTGTGTGTGTGTGTCTTCATCTTCATCCATCAGTGCACGCATGCATGCATGATAGTGAAATTCTAACGGCTGCCGTTGGTCCTTCCTGTGGTGGCTGAAAGTGAAAGGCCTTGCCTGTGTCCCATAACGTTGTGTGTGTGTGTGTGTGTGTTCTGTGACAGGTGGCCAACTTGAACCCCAAGGATAACTCGTACGCTCTGAAGGACTTCATCTACCGCGAGGTGCAAAGGGACTGGCCCGGCTACAACGAAGATGAGCGCACGCAGCTGGACCGGCTCCTGACCCGGTATACACACACACACACACACACACACACACACACAGAGAGAGGGGGAGAGTAGTAACTGGTAAAACACACAACAATAGCAGAAATTGCCGTCTGGAGAAATGTGCAGCCGTCCCCTCAGCCCTATTAATACACACTCGCTCACTATTGTGTGGTCAACGGTTGGGCAGCGCTGCGCCACACCTACGGCGGCAGGTAATCCAACCCCGAGCGCACCTGGAGAGGATTTCAGCTCGGTGCACCCACAGCTCATTTTCCATGGTAACTCAACATGGTTGATCCCAAAGGGCCATTGTGGGGATGAGCCTTTACAGTCCAGCCCTGCGCTAACCCACCCAAGCCAGCTGCTGCCGGTCCTAAAGAGGGCTTACAAGGGCTCACTACAGACCCATTCCCTGGTGTACTGTGTGCGTGTGTGTGTGTGGTGCCAGATGTGCTGTGTGTGTGTGTGTTCCGTTCTCGCTATCTGACAGCGACGCGATCGCCCATCGGGCTTCTCATCTCCTTAGCTAATGATTTGTCAGCGCCGGTCCCCGCTCTATCTGATTCCACAGACGCCATGGCACGTCTCGCTCTCGTCCTCGTTATCAGCCCCCCCCGCTCCCCGCTGATTAGCCGCCGCTCGGCAAAACCTGTTGAATGGCGCAAATTACAATATCAATGCTACAAAGTGCCTTAAGAGCCCTGTAGCAAAGGGCTCCTTATCGCCTGGAATGATGTTCTTATTACTGGGGCCTCTTAAGTTGTTAAGCCAGTTTGCTGTGCAAATGTTTTCTCCATTTGCGAGTCCCGTACGGCCGCTGTGCTAGCGTAGCCTGCCGGTGTGATTTGCATGAAAGAGACCATGGTTGGGCTATGAAAGGGCCCCTTTTACCCAATGCGAAAAGCCCCAGCTTGTGTTTTTCTGTCAGTCAGCTACCACTCTGGGACGCTCTATATTTAAACTTGTAGAGTGCACGACCTCAGCGGAGAAAAATGGGTGTTTATTTTCTGTGTGGTGTTTTTTTTTCTGTAATTTTGTCACTGCTCAAAGGGTACTCTTGTTTACAGGAAGGGTATTGTGCCGGAGAGCCTGCCATCCACCAGTCCGCCAAAGGAGCAAGTCCCCACGTCCCCACAGGTAAGACACGCACGCACACGCACACACACACACACACACACACACACACACACACACACACACTTTCCCTTTAAATAAAATTTGCATGTATGTGAACGTGTAATCTCAGGGGTAATCTAGTTTGCTCTAGTTTGAGCACACCTGAAGTATGTATGAAGTTATTCATCTAATCCTCTTAACCCCCCCCCCCCCCCCAACACACACACACACACACACACACACACACACACACACACACACACACACACACACACACACACACAGCAGAAACGGCAGCCGGAGGGTGACTTCATCGACCCTTTGATGCCCAAGAAGCCGCGCATCTCCCACCTCTCCAGCCGAGCCCCTGCTCCCGCCGGCCCTCCCCCTCCTCCGCCCGCCTCCCTCTCCTACTCCACCTCCACCCCCTCGGCCGCCGCCACCTCCTCCTCCTCTTCCTCCGACCGGCGCTCCAGCGCGGCGCCTCCGCCCCCTCCCCCCTCGGCGGCCTGCCCGGGGCCTCCCGCCGCATCCTCCTCCTCCTCGTCGTCCACCTCCTCGTCCCGGCCTCCGCCCACGGGCTCCACCTCCAACTCGCCCAGCACGCCGGAGGGCCGCGGCTCGCAGGACCTGCCCCTGGACCAGAGCTCCACCTGCGCCGAGGCGGCCGAGCGCTACGACCGCCCGCCGCTCCCCCTGCTGACCACCTCCTCCTCCTCCATCGCCTCCTCCCGCGCCCACTCGCCCAGCCCCCCCTCCTCCTCCTCCTCCTCCGCCGCCGCCAGGCCCGCCCACGGTAACGGCCACGCTCACGCTCCTCCTCCCTCCTCCTCCTCCTCCTCCGCCTCCTCCTTGGTGGCCCGCACCTCCCCTGACAGCGGCGTCAGCAGCAGCAGCAGCAAGAAGCCCAAGAAGAAGTCCAAGAAGCACAAAGAGAAGGAGCGCGACCGGGAGCGCGAGCGGGAGAGGGAGCGCGACAGGGAGAGGGAGGAGAAGAAGGAGGAGAAGAAGGAGGAGAGGATAGAGGAGCGGAGGGAGGAGAAGGCCACGGTGGTGGTGACCACGGAGGAGGAGGAGCGGCCCAGGAAGAAGCACCGGCCGGAGGAGGAGGAGCGGCCCAGGAAGAAGCACCGCACGGAGGAGAAGCACACGCCGGCCCACAGGAGTCCCAGCTCCGAACACGAAGGTATTGTGTGTGTGTGTGTGTGTACATATGTTGCACTGTTTCTTGAGATATGGAGTTGCACGCGGGTGTATGTTAAGTTGGTGTGTGTAGTGTGTGTGTGTGTGGTGGGTGGGGGTGCGTTGTGGGCCATGTCCTTGGGTAAGTGCAGCAGTAACGCTTCATGAGCACGGTGCCCTGTGATTGCTGAGCGGCTTGGATGGCGGCCCCCAACCACCCCACCCTCACCTGCCTGCAGCTAACGAGAGTCGCGCTCCAGCACCTCTCCTGTCGGCCATCTGGACCACGATCTGCGTTCTCATTATCACAACAAATCTGTGCCGTGTGTGTGTGTCTGAAATGCAGACACACAAGGGAATACGCTCACAGGCATTTACTTGTCCTTGTCCCTTCTATCAGAGCTGAGCAACTGCTGTGTGTGTGTGTGTGCGCATGTCATGATGTATAATGTTAGCTTATGTGTCTGTGTGTGTGTGCATGATGTATAATGATAGCGTGTGTGTGTGCATGATCTATAATCTTAGCTTATATGTCTCTGTGTGTATGCATGATCTTTAATGTTAGCTTATATGTGTCTGTTTGTACTTCCAGATGGGAAAGACAGGACTGTCCACTCCACAGACGTGTCCAGTGCGCCACTCACACCGGACTTTATCACGTGAGTACCACGTCCCGTCCTCCTTCACCGTTGTTATTGCGGTGGCGTTCCAATTTCCTGGGTATTCCTAGCTTGTGACGCACCCAATGCGGTAGATGGTGTTTGGACTCTGAGTGCATACTGATGAGGAGAACGCCATCACCTGGTCTCGTCTGGCTGCATACAGATCATGAGCGTTCAGAATCCTAGTAAACACCGAGCACACAATTAGAACAATGTAAATAACTTAGGACACAACCCTAGGGGTTTTGGGCCTTTTTATTGTGCGTGATTTATCTCTTGCTCTTACTCAGTGTTACTGCTCTAGGCTCTAGACACACACACACACACACACACACACACACACACACACACACACACACACACACACACACACACACACACAGAGAGAGAGAGCGAGCTCTTCATCTTGCAGAAGGTTGCGCTGTCTTGTGAAGGGTGGGAGTCCCTCCAGGCAGGGATGAGGATGGGAAGTAATTGCAGGTTAAATTGTTAGGTGGTTTAAAAGCTATCATACTTCACACATTTAAACTGTGACCTGAATCATAAAGGCTAAAACCTCAGGTGATGTAAGTGTGTGTGTGTGTGCGCGCGCGCAAGCATGCGTGCACAAGCTTTAATAGATTTCAGTCTTTCCCCAGGCTCTTGTCTTAAGACTTTAGTTTGTCAGCAGGTTCTGCAGCTCTCTTCATAACACACACACACACACACACACACACACACACAGGGCACCTGTTGACAAGCCTACTGCTCTCAGTACTTTCCACTCAGTCACAACACTTCACTGTGTTTCACAGTCAGTAACAGACAGTAGATGTGTGTACTCACTCAGTGGAGAAGACAGCAGGCATATGACTTCAATATTTATGAACACGTGCTTTAAAAAAAAAAAGAGGCTTTTCTCCAATGGTTGTCTAGTCAAAATAGCACAGACTAGAAAAGCACTCAGAGAGCGCAAACCTCCGCCAAGCGAAAATAAAAAACATAACCGCTTCCTGGATCAAGACAGTGATCACTTCCCAAAATGTAATCGTTTCTTCCTTGGGTCATTTCAGACCTTTCCTGAAAATGTAATTGAAATCCATCCATAACTTTTGAGTTATCTTGCGAACAGACAGACAAACAAACAAACAAACAAACACAAACAAACACAGACAGACAGACAGACTTTGAGCACTTTGAGATCATTTATTTGATGTAAAGCGCAATATAAATAAAATGTATTATTATTATTATTATTATTATTATTATTATTATGACCGACAGACAGACAAACAGACAAACCAACCAACCAACCAACAAACAAACCCAGATGAAAACATAAACTCCTTGGCAGAGGTATTGACTCTCTAACTCTCTGTCCCCCACTCCAGTAAGTACCCAGCGCTGGTGTCCAACGACCATAGGCAGCGCTACAAGGACGACTTCAACTCCGAGTACGACGAGTACCGCGTGCTGCACGCCCGGGTGGACGGCATCAACCGCCGCTTCACCCAGCTGGACGCCCAGTGCCGCCGCCTCACGCCGGGATCCAAAGAGTACCAGGTGGGCCACCGCCACGCCGGCAGAACTACCGTAATCTCCGCTGTATGAGCCGCATTGTGTATAAACCGCAGGGCGGTGTTTTATGCCAGTTAAAAGAAACAAAAAACATCTAGAAACATATAACAAAAGCATATTATATTATATAAAACATATTATAAAAACATACTATATTAACTGCCCCAGTGTATTGACCTCATAGCTGAAGAAATGTTGCAAAGTCAATGTGTAAGCCGCGGCTAGTAGTTGGGGAAATGACGGCAGTCGCTGGGACGACGACCCTCGTGCACGGTGTGGGAGAAGTGTTGAGCGATCGCTACATCAGCTGTATGTCTGCTAAACTGTCAACTCTGTTTGTGGCCCCTGCAGGAGGTACATGAGGAGGTGCTGCAGGAGTACAAAAAGATGAAACAGGTGAGCGCGTGTCCAGTCACCTTACAGTGACCGTGTTTGTGTGTGTGTTTGTGTGTGTGTGTGTAGGCTACACTGTCTGTCGTCTTTTGAGCTTTGTTGCAGTCTACAAGCTTAGCATCACTGGTGTGTGGGCGTCGGTGGGTTTAGCCATTGCATTACTTGCATTCCTGTGTGTGTTGGAGAGATGAGCTGGATGGACAGAATGGAGACTTGGGAGTTGTGCGGCTTTATCTGTTGACCTCAAAAGACCTAAGAATAGCAGCGAGATGGCGGAAGTTTAAAGCATGCTGAGAGAGAGAGGGGGGACAGTTGTGATGTGAGTGTGGTTGCTGACGCCCGTCTCTTGCTTTTGCTCTCTTCTCCCTCTTCAGCACAACCCAAACTACTACGAGGAGAAGCAACGCTGCGAGTACCTGCACAACAAGCTGGCCCACATCAAGCGACTCATCGCCGAGTTCGACCAGCGGCGGGCACAGTCCTGGCGCTAACAGGCCAGAGCGGGCGGTGGGGAGGGTGGGGCCTGAAGAGCGACGGGGAGTGGGAGGGGTGCCAGGGGACCACTACACCAGGATGCCCAAACCTTCATTTCAAAAGTGTGAGAGAGAGGCGGGGGTGATATTGAGGAGGTGAAAAGAACTCCCTTCCCTCAGTTGTTCCCCAAAAGTCCCCCATCCCCTTCAAAACACCTCCTCCCCCTGCCTCTCACACTCTCCCACCAACTCTTTTGGGCTGTGTGACACCTCCCCACCCCACACTCCTTCCTCTTTTCTCTCTCTCTCGTCCTCCTCCCAAGGTACTGTTGCCATGGCAATGGCAGAGGAACACCCCTGTGATGTCATAATCATAGAGAAAGGAGTCGGTGGAGCTTCACTCTGCGAATCTTTTTGAAGGACTATACAAGAGAAAAAAAAAACCTATATGAAAAAAAAATTAAACTTATTTTTTTCGAAAAGCAAAAAAAGAATATATTCTATCTGTAGCTACCTGTATTTTGAGAGAAGAATGGAGGAAAGAGATGTATTTATTTTTTGTTTTTGGAGCAAAGAGGAGAAGGAAGGCTACAATGGAGGAGTGTTGCCAAGCGACCCACATGTCCAGCGCAATCTCTCTGTTAGAATCATTTCTTTCCTCAGAGCAATGCAATACCTGCAGGCCTTACCTGATCAGGGGACTTCCTGAAGCCTTTTGCACAGGAGAGGGTATGCGATGTGATGTGTGTGTGTGTGTGTGTGTGTGCGTGCGTGTGTGTGTGTGAGCGAGAGAGAGAGCGAGCGGGTGGGTGGATGGGGTGGGGTGGGGTGGGGTGGGGTGGCAATCAGGAGCCCATTAGCCCCCAACACAGGTGGCTTGTGGAACCATGACCCCTGACATTAGATGGCGTCAGGGAGCTGCATCAGTATTTAGGCCTGGTGACGGGCGTGCGTGTTTGTTTGTTTGTGTGTGTGTGTGTGAGTGAGGGGAAGTAAGAGAGGTAAGCAAGCAAGCAATGGGAAGGGAAAGGCGAGCCGTGCCTTAACGCTGTGTGTGTAGGTGTGTGCGTGCGTGTGTGTGTGTGTGTGTGTGTGTGTATGTGTGTGTGTCTTTACACTCGCCTGACTCCTGATTCACCAGGCCCTTGCGGAGGAACTACTACAACCCAAGAATGGGTCGGACATTCACATTGGGAAGCGATGTGGTGTTTGTGCACGTGTGTGTGTCTCTTGTGTGCATGAACCAGCCAGTTTGAATGATGGATACAATGGATAGGATATAGATATATTTGGGGATGGGGAGGGTTGGCGGAGAAATGGTCAGAAGAAAATTAGTGAGTGTGTGCTGGTGCAGTGGGATGCTAGTTGGTGCAGTGGGTGGGTTGGGTTGGGGCGGGCGGGCGGGGGTGGGGTGCAAAAAGCATGAAAAAGGAAAAATGGAAAAAAAAAGCTGCTAAAGTCTTGTTTCGGTCGAGCCAGAGCACTCGGGATCAATCTGGCTAGTGTTACATGTTCTTAAAGTGGCCAGAAGTGGCGCAGTATGCGCTGTTTAACAGAGGAACGAATGTGTGTGTGTGTGTGTGTGTGTGTGTGTGGGTTGGGGATTGGGTGGGGAGCAATGTGAAAGTGTAGAGCTGGGATCGAGGATGGTGGGGTGGGGGGCACAGAAACAGCCACCACAGGCATATGTGTTTACCAATGTGGTATTCTCTCTTTAATTATTCCAGAAGTTTCAGAGCAGAATTATTTATGAATAGCAATATTATCACTTATTACAATGTTTTTGTTTGGCTCTTGGATTAAAGTATTGGCTGATTTATGTTGAAATGAATGGACAGTAAAAATGAGTCCTTTATTCTCTGCTTTCATTGTTAAAAGAAGCAACTTAAGGCTTAAGGGAAACATGTTTACAGAGTCCTGAGTTATTATCGTGATTAAGGTATTTGCCAAGAAGACATGAAGTGAAATGATGATTATGACAAATGCCCAAAGATCTGAATAAAGTGCATTCATGGATTCAGTCAGTCTTTGAGACACCATGGGGATAAATGTGTGTTGGTTCCCCTCCCTCCCCACAAAGAATATTCAGCCCATATTTAGGATGTTTTTGTTAATCACTTGTAACGTTCCATTTGTTTTTTTCCTGCTTTCTTTTTATTTTTTTTATTTAACCAAATAATAATATTTTTTCCTGTGCACAAAGAGTTAGCATACAACTCACTGGTTCAAAGAAGAAAAATCAACACTGATTGACTAGCACTGCCTGGGGTAGTTGGGTGGGGGGAGGGGGGGGTTATAGTGTTCTCACGTGAGGCACCATCAGACTGAAGCCCATTGGAATCTGCTACTGCAGGAGCACCCTCGCTGTCTTTTGGCTACAGTGCGATCTGACTGATTCTCGAGCTTCCAAACAACACTAAATGTTCAACCTGAATGTTGGCTCTTTGTGAATTGTTCAAAAAGTTGTGAATGCCATTTTAATGATCGGTAGTCCGTGTTGAGGCCAGGAAAGGACTTTCTGATGTCAGTGAGGCCAAGCCAGTGACCTTGGCATACAGCTCTTGTGATAAGAGGATGCGATGAAGAGGATGATTTTTTCGTTTTTTTTTTTTTTTGTTTTTTTTGGTTGGTCTTTTGTTTTTGCACAAGAATCTTCAAGGGATTGTCCAATTTGCAGGGTGTGACCCAGCCAAAATATGCATTTTTGTTTTCAAGGTTAACGTGCCAACTTAACCTGGACTAAGGGCCATGTCTTCAGCTCCTTCAGACCTCTCTTTTCGCCACCCATCTCAGCTGTGGAGCTGTGTGTGTGCGCTGTGAGACCACAGCTGTGGCTGAGAGGTCGTTCCCTGGAGGACAAGGGTGCTGAGTTGTCTTAAAAAAAAAAAAAGTCACGTGGGTTGAGGAGATGAGGGAGGGGAAGGCCTGGGAGCTGCAGAAATGACTCAGTCGACTATTTACACATGTTGGATTTGGAAGTTTACTGGAGTCTGTTTCACATGGTCCTCTTTCTTTCTTCATAGCTTCTTGGAAGAGAAAGGTGTGTTATAAGCCCCACTACATGCCATTACTAGAGATGTTAATTTGTGATGGAACAGGTTGAAAAATAATCTCCTTAAATCTCTTCAAAGCAGTGTCATCTCTTTTTTTTTTTTTTTTTTTTTTTTTTTTTCTTTTAGTGGCAGAATGGCAAAGTGAGTGTGTTTCCGAGCTGCCCCATCTGAAAACACAAATGAGTTCAATAAAATGTGAACTTCTCGAACATCATGTGTTTGTCTGTGTTAACTTCTTTTACTGAACGAAAACTGCTCACTCTGACTTTCTAAAACCTTGCCTGTCGACACAACCAGGTGGATCCAATTTTGAGATTTCTTCATAGCCAGTAATTGTGTCATGATTGCTCCCAGCGTTTATCATTTCAGCTTCTAACATCAAGAAAAAACATTCTAAATGTGCGTCATAATCATGCATACCCTCCTCACACTATTGCAGTTTTCCCTTCTTTGTTGGAGACACAAATCTTGAGCAGTTTGCCTTCCTCAGTGGCCAGGTTCCCGGTCGTTAGGCAGGACTAAGACCTGATGAACTGCAGAGAGACTGAGGAAAGTTATGTCCTCCCCCCTCCAGTTTGTGATGGGCCAACGTGAAGCACTGATCATTTTAACAGAAATAGCAAAGCATTTCTGCTTTTTGTAGCTGTCATTTTAATAATGCAAAGCACAAAGCTGACTTTAAAAAGTAGACAAAATCACTGGGGAAATGTTTTCCAAGAAGCCACATTTTATATCTGATGTCATTCACTTTGAAAGTCACTATTAATGTAATGTGATGCTTTCAGCCATTACAGTGTCAGAATTTCCGATAATCACTGTGTTCAGACCATCAATCTTTGTCCAGGCTGAGCAACCACATCCACAAAGGGTACAGCTGAGCTGTACTCAGTTGACTGAAAGAAAACTCATATCAATCCACTAAAGGAAATTATTCTCAAACCATTTTAAATTGGTGCTGTTTACTGGACTGAATGCACTGTGCTTATTGGCCCTTAGCACCGATACTAACCTTGGTGTGTGTCTATCTGAACTCAGTCAGGTATGACGAGGACCTTGTGTAATTCCCCTATGACCACAAGCCCCACCTGGAGCCAAGAGTCCTATAAAAAATATTCACCGCTGCCAAAGACCTTGGTAAAATCTTCTCAAAAACCCTTGCACCTGTGCGGTGAGCCTCGGGTCCAACTGCTGCTCCTCCTCCATTCCAAGTGTTTTTCTTTAACATCAATTAATGTCACCACTTATTCAATGAACTGTATAACAAAACAAGTAACCAGACTGAATTCCCTCCCGGGTATTGGCCTCACTCTCGTCCACACGCAGAGGACATTTCTTATAAATGTCTCTAGCGTTGGAGTGTGTTCTCATATCTGACATTCTGCAACAAGCTATCAATTTCAGCAAGCAGATGACAAAAGTGACCAGCACTCTTCTTGGGACTTGTGCGTTCATGGAGTTGGAGAATAATAACTGATAAGTATCTTATGTCGCAGTAAATGTCAGAGAATATTGGATCTGTATTGGAAATGGTCTGTTTCTCTCATTAGTCGGCTTTGGACACGGCAGAAGTCCCTGACAGAATAACTGCTTGGGGGAATATGTGGAAAATTCCCATCTCTGTCAGCCCCCCATTCTGAACTGCCAGTCTCTTCTAGGATGGTGTGTTTATTGTCCATTACGTGGGTGCAATGATGTCCTCAGATTACCTGAATGGGAACTTGGATGGTAGGCCTAGTTACTCATACAAATGAATGGCAGATGTGGATCTCCACAGGCTGACCCTAATGCCTGACACAATACAAAATGGAGGTTGAACTATACAGACGGACCAAAAAATGCCTATTTCTGTAGATTTTAAAAAAAATTATTATTGGAGAATGTGTTTGTGGTTAGACTACTAACTGAAAATCATTCAAGTCAAAAAGACGCAGAAACAGAAGCACTGTTTCCCATATTGCATTTTACTAGACCAACTTATATGATAAATTCCATATCATTTTGGTCTGATATAGCCTACTCTCCATTGACTTGTCCTAGTACTGTAGGCCCAGATCAGAAGATTATGAGAAAAATGATCTAGGCCTAGAACAGTCAGCCATAAATTCAAAGTGCACCGAAAAAAGGTCACATAGTAAACTCTTTGCCTAAACCGAGCATTTATTTCCCTGGGAAATGGTATAGTATGGTATGGTATAAAGCTCTGTATTTCATCAAGCATTTTTGTGACATTTCTGGACTTGCATTAGTGCGTATCTGGAGTTATTAAGACAGGTTACGTTTGACTTTTATTTTGACAAACCAGACCTTTAAACGCTAAGATCTTGATAGTTACACAAGTTACGTACGTGGCTAACAACAAGTCGTGCACTGTTTTCCTCCAAATTAGTTCCTGGATCCATTCATATCATGGCTCAAGAATTCGTGAAAGCTCAAATCAAAGGGGATAAGGTGGTGGTGTTCTCGAAACCGTCCTGCCCTTACTGTGTTATGGCCAAAGATGTTTTGTCAAAATATAAATTTAAAACTGGGCACTTCGACATCATTGACATTAGCGGAAGGAGCGACATGAGTAGCATTCAAGATTACTTGAAGCAAATCACCGGTGCACGGACAGTGAGTATCATTGGCATTTCATGCAACATGTTATATGTGGACCTACCGGGACCTACTCAGAGACTTTTGTTGCGACTTCATATACACCCAGACTGACAATTATAGAAATTGTACCTAGACCGAATAGCCAAAATGGCGACCCAAATATAAAGGCGCTACGGAAATGGAGTTAAACAATGTATATTTTGTCATTTACTGCAACTGATGGCGGTAAAATATGAAAACAATTTCATATTGTTTAATTTGTTATTTTGGCTGGGTATTTTACTAATAGCCCTGTTGACATCAAGTGAGCTCCAGTGTAGCTTACCAGTGGCACACACAATGTTTGACTTGGTTCTTGTCACGGACAGATGAGAAGGAGGAGAGCAGAATATTATATAAGCTTGCTAGCAGCAGCGGGTCATTCCCCCTCCACTGTGCCAACGATGACCTGAGGATGGTAATGTGTTTGTGTGTGCTCTTGTTGCTGTGTCTTTGTAGGTGCCTCGGGTGTTCATTGGGGAGAAGTGTGTGGGGGGCGGCAGTGACGTGGCTGAGCTGGATAAATGTGGCAAACTGGAGGGCATGCTGCAGTCCATGGGAGCGCTGCAGTGACAAGACAGCACCAAGGTTTGTACCCCCCCACCCCCAACCACCACCACACACACACACACACACACACACACACACACACACACACACACACACACACACACACACACACACACACACACACACACACACACAGAGACACTCTCTCTCTCTCTCTCTCTCTCTCTCTCTCTCTCTCACACGTGCGCACATAGCCTACTGTACACACACACACACACACACACACACACACACACACATACAGTGTACCCACAAATACTCACACATGTTCAGACACTCAAGATTACACTTAGTCCACACAGAAATGCCTCCTAGTGCAGTCATGCATGTCAGGTCTCCTGTGGCACACACACACTCATTCTTCATGCCGTGGCTTTCTGATTGCTGAGGAGCTCAAGCATATTCCCAGTCTCATATACAGTGTGTGTGCAGAATACATACCCTCTTTCATGGATTCAGTGGTCTCCAACATCAGAATCCATTGAATTGAGACAGGGTCATTCCACAGAAATATTGTTTAGTTTGAATTTTAGTGAGGTTTTTTTTTTTAAGGAAACCTTACACCATGAAAATGTGCAGAATCAACATTATCAAACCAAATAAACACATCTCAAATGCCTCCATTTTAACTCGGCTCCACTGGCAACAGAATGTTGGGAGTATGGGATTTGAATCCATTGGTTATTCAAAAACAGTATATTGGTCACATTGGCAAAGTAGCAATGCTGTGTAGCAGTTACATGCACCTTATCCAGTCCTTAAACTTGCTTATCCAAGTATCAGATAGTAACACAGCCATGGTCCTGGTAAAATCATGTCTTTATTCAGAGTGAGCAGGAGATCAACAGAACAGCACTAGACTACACAGAGCCTGGGACAATGTCTAGGGTCCCATTGCACACGCACACACACATTCACACATACACACACACGTATACACATGTATACACACACGCAGACATACACACACACACACACACACACACACACACACACACACACACACACACACACACACACACACACGCAGACATACACACACTTCACTACACATGCTGGATGCCTACTCTGTACACGTTGTCAAATAAAACCCCCCATCATGTACATGTATAGAAAAATAGTTGCATCGCCAAATGATAATCTCATGGCAAAAAAATAAAAAACATTTTGTGGTGTGTGTTTTGTTTATTTTAAAATTAAATTATTTAAGTCATTGAAATCAAGTAGGGTTTGTCTTTTTTCGTTGATCATTTTCTTTTTCTTTTTCTTAATATATATATCTTTTCTTTTTTTTTTGCAAGAAAACACTCAATTAAATGAATGCGCACCATGTAAAAGGGCTTCAGTGAGTTTTAAGTCTGAAGTGGATGTGAGGGTGGCCCCTACCCTGTTGAGCACATTCTCAGGCTTACAGTACAGTTTTGGCACCTCGTCCAGCCTTGTGAGTGGCGCAGCAACCACCGCAAGTACAAAAACAAGTCCCCTCCAGCTCCCCCCCCCCATAGTTCAGCTGAAGAGCACTGGCCACAAGGGCCTCCCCAGTCCACAGTTACTCCTCGGCATAGATGTAATACCCAGGACCTAGATTTGCAACTGCCTGTTAAGCCTTTAGGACGGTCATAACTCGTCGGGTCTTGCGGTATCGACAGTGGCAGTCCGTAATAAGGAGGGGGGGTCGAACGAGTTATGACCGTCATAAGTGCTAACCCAGGTCCTGAGGTGTAAAGCTTGTGGTTGTCGTTATTTAGTCACAGTTATCGCCTTGCGAAAAGGCCTAGCGAGAGAGCGAGACAGCGATATGGATCTGTTGAATCCCCCCTACGAGTCCGAGAGCCAGAGCTCCCAGAATCCACAGCGGTCTCTTCCTGTTTTTAAGGTCCTTATGCAGAGTGGTCACAGAGTCAGTGGTCAAAGGTCAAAGTTTGGTATGGCTGAGCGTGTGGGACCCGCCACCCCACTGGCCCTTCACACAGAGCCCGGACAGCCGGAAGAGAGGGAGCGTCCATCCCCACGTCCTCACACTCATCGCCTTCTCTTTCTCCTTCTCCTTCTCCTGCCTCTTCCTCTCCTTCTTCTCCTCCTTCTTCCTCTCCTTGTCGCTCTCTCTCCTGTGGTCCTGCGCCGCACCCACAGGGCAGACGGAGGTTGCCGCGGCTCGGGCAGGTGCAGGTGCGGACGCAGGGCTCAGGGGTCACATGAGGTTGCAGCGGGACTTGCGCAGCTGCCGCCGGCGCTGCTGGTACTCGCTCAGCTCCTGCAGGTAGCCCCGCGACGGCCAGCGCAGCCTCTCCACGTGCTCCCGCTCCTCGTCTGCCCCAACCAAAACAAACAAACAAACAACAACAACAACAAAGATGATGCAACAGGCTCAGAATCCACCTTCCTCCACCTCTAACCACTCTGAATCCACCTTATTCCACCTCCAACAGGCTCAGAATCCACCTTCCTCCACCTCTAACCACTCTGAATCCACCTTATTCCACCTCCAACAGGCTCAGAATCCACCTTCCTCCACCTCCAACCACTCTGAATCCACCTTACTCCACCTCCAACCACCACTACATCAAGCCAAGCACCCTGTGAACGACCGCAACCCAATTACGCAACTACTGTACTGTACTGAAGCCCAGTACAGTCAGCCTATGAAGAACCAGTTATGTAATGTGTGTGTAATGTTGGTGCCATTGTTTGTTGCATGCCAGTCATTGGTCAGATTCTATATACCACTGTTAGTCAGTCACTATCACTATCAGATTCGAGGTTTGTCAAAGGATGCATTTAAAGGCCTCACTAAGCCTGGCCTAGGTGGCATTTACTACATTTGTGCACTAAAATGTTTACTATAAGAATACATTGTTGAACTGACTTGATTTGTGATTGTGATTTGTGAAGATATGTTACAGCGATGTCTACTTTTCTAGAAAGGGATTGTTTGTGTTTATGCTTTGGTCTTATGCTTTTAAATGTGTTCCTGTAAAAGACCCGTCCATTCCCGCCTCTGATGAGAACCTCTCTGTGCCTGTGGAAATAAAGTCTGAAGCCAGTCGAATCTACTTGCCTATCGTCAAGACTTCTTTTTTCTCCGGTAGTGTTCTCTGCAGTAAAATGGGTTGTTTTTGTGTGTGTGTGTGTGTGTGTGACTGCATATGTGTGTGTACCACACTAAAGACCTGAAGTGAATTCAACCCCAACTCCACAGAGATTTTGCGAGCTGTGAGCTTAGCGACTGACAGCTCTGCGCTGTGCGCTGCACTGCAGACTCAGAGGCCCTGTAATTACGCTCTGACTTTCCCTGTCACATAATGGAGGCAGTCAAATGCATCATGCGCGTTCAGCCAGAGAATGCTGTGTTTGGTTAAGCCATTTTTTTTCTTCTCTCCAATATGCATAATAACATATTCTTCTGTTTGGAGAAAAACAGAGTCTGTGTTTGAGGCAGGGAGATATAGTGACCTTTTGGTGAGTTATGAGTGGCCAGTTGGACACTCACCTGTGAGCTCGATGAAGTCTGGTTTGTGGCTGAAGATCAGGTAGTTGTTTGCGATGAAGTGTAGGAGCCAGACATAAAGCTGGTCAGCGTTGTGACACTGCATTGAAGTGGTAGCATAGAGAGAGAAGGGAAAAAGAGCGGAAATGGATCAACGTAATGTCCGAAAGGAACCCTCAAGGGATATTCAGCATTACTGGAAATTCTATGACAAACACAAAAAGATGACTCATTTAAAATGACTCAATTCTTCACGTACTATGACGGAAGTTCCCAAACTTAAGACTGCTGAGGCCCAAATCTTAAGTGGCCCACCCAAACACTTTTTTACAACTCTGAGACGAGACTAAGATAAAATAAGTCCTTATTTATTTAATGGCGTGAACAATTACACATGTGAAACAGTAAACTAAGCCTATTACAACCACCACACCATTATAAGCCACTTTAGCTTAGCATTAGCCAGAGTCTGTCAGTGACGACCCCATCAAATATGTCAGCTGAAGAACAGGCTTATATTTATCTCAATACCTCTAGCTACTTTTGAATTCGAGCTATTTGATCATTAACTTTTCGACCTTAATTACAAAATGTAAAATAAAATAAAAATATTGGCCCATACTTTGGGACACTGTAACACTGTATAACATATAGTTCGTAACAGGATATAAAGTATAATTGACAGATAGGCCTATCTTGGGCTCTTCTTTCTATTATCTATTGACAGACTAAACCTTTTTCCTCGTAACTAAAGCACAGTGTTGTACTGCATGTACAAAAGTGTTCCCCCCACACACACACACACACACACACACACACTCACCTTTGCTCTCCTTAGCAACCGTATGATGCTTATCCCGGTGGACGCCAGCTCCCTGCTGGGCATGCTCTGTAGGTAGGCGCACACACACACCTCGCACAGGTGCTGCAGACGCTTCACCTGGTACATCTCGGCACACACCAGCACCGCCATCGCCTGTAGAACACTGGCTGAAAAACACATACACACACAGGCAGCGAAAGCGCAAGCTGTCAGTCTATCCCCACCTCTCACTCTCTCCCCCACTCATGACGGCTGAACTATCCCGCCTGACTCGTCTGTCTCCCAGCTGTCAGTCATTTTCATATAGCTGTCAGCAATACCCCCCCCCCCCACACACACACACACACAACACCATCAGATAAATGACATGAATGCTTAAGGTAATCATAACAGGATACAGATGTGAATTGTGCTCAGATATTTGACAGGTGCCAGGTCTTCTCTGGCAGCGTGTTGTCGGAAGACAAATCAATCAGTCATCAGTCAGCTTCATTATTAATGGATCTCCTGCTCAACACCATCCTTAGAGTCCCCTGTCTGTGTGCGACTGTGTTAACATAAACCTAAACAAATGCTCATGTCGTGACGGAACAGCAGGGGTCAGTAGAGAGCAAAAATGAATCAATTCCAAGAGGGGTGAGTAAGTGCAATTGTGTGTGTGTGTGTGTGTGTGCGCGTGTCCGTATGTGTGTGCATGCCTCCAAAGTCCTTTATCAGTCATGAATTATAGTTATGAGGACCAGTCACGGAGGCTCTGAAGCCATGAATTCTTATCTGCTGGCTGCCAGCAAATATCAGCACCACCCTCCTGCCTCGCGGCGGTATAAAGCCAAAGTGGCCTGTGTGATATGTTGTCCCCTTTCTTGGGCTGTGGCCCCAGACGCTGAGCTGAGCTGTCTGTCAAAAGCCGCGCCTCACCTGGACAGCAGGTGTCGGTGTAGAGGTACTCCAGGAAGGAGAGGAAGGTGTCCGAGGAGACGCCGTGGATGGGCACCACCCGGCTCCGGGCCTCCGCGTACTTGCCGCTGAACATGGCCGCCATGACGTCACAGCGGGCCACCAGAACCGCCCGGTGAGCCGGCAACACACTTCCTGGAACACAAACGGAGAACAAACGGCTATCATTGGCTGGATTCGGTGGATATAATTGGACGTTATGCGTCTTGATGTAAGCTAAAGAGAAAATCGAGAGTAGTTTTTACCCAGCACCAGTTGGCACTAAATCGCTGTCTGTGGGTGTGTGTGTATAACTGAGATTGTTTCTAGTGTATACGAGTTGCTACATTGGGGCTGTGGCCGCCTTGTTAACCACCATGCAAAGCAGCCGTCTCGTCTCGTCTCCGCCGCCTGCTATTCCCGGGAGCGGCAGAACTGCAAGGCTGAAATGTCTATTGTGAATTCAAAATAAAGACTCTCTCCCGCTGTGCGACTTGTCAGTTCTTTTCCCTCTTGCTCCCTCTTTCTCTCTCTTTTCTCTCTCCCTCCTTCCCTCCCTTCTTCCCAGTCTCTCTCTCCTTCAATCCCTCTGTTGGCTGTGCACACGCACACATACACACACACACACACACAGCCACATGCACACACACACAGCCACAGCCACACCGACATTCTGTTAAGGCCTTCTCATGGGGTTTCAGCTCTGGTGCTCCATCAGGCTGTTTGTGGTTGAAGTGTTTTGTAGAACATCACATGGCGAATAAAACAGTGAGCTGAGCTGTTACTTCGTCTGCCGGGAAATGAAAGGAAAGGGAGATGGAGGAGAGGAGAGGAGAGGAGAGGAGAAGAGGCCTGCCTTGCACCATGAAGATGACGTCGGAGTAAAGGGGCGAGTTGAAAATGTTTCCCAGCGCTTGTGGTCCTGGTTGTCGAGAGGTGGGTGTGTCCCGTGGGCACTGTGAACACACACACGAGAAACACACACACACACACACACACGAGACAAGAAGACAACATCAGCATAGCCACAGTATGATTGGCAAACTAGGCATCAGAGGCATAATGAATCCTCAGTTGTCAAAGCAGATTTACATATCAAAGGCTCATCGATTTATTTCATTATTTACTTAAAAACAAGTCAAATATTGAAAACATGTCAAGTGTTTGTCGAGCTCACCTAGAGTACGTCAGAGCCTAGCTGCTAGATGTACCTTAGCAGTCATTTACACAAGGTCATAAGGGTCGTATGGTGGTGTTCTATTTAGGGCTGCAACAGTTCATCGATTAATTAATTACTTGTCGACAATTAAATTAATTGCCAACTATTGATAATCGATTAATCCGTTTGTGTAATTTTTAAAGAAATATACATCAAAATTTGACTGATTGTAACTTCTCAAACTTGAATATTTTCAGGGGCCATTCAAAAGGCATTTGAAAACATAATCTTGGGCTCTGGAAACAGTTTTAACATTTATTCTCCATTTTCTGGCATTGTATCGATTAAACAATTATATAAGACAACTAGAAATGGAATTCCAAGGAATTACCAGTGCATGAAAATGGCAAAAATGAAATGAAAAATATAATTTGTAGTTAACACAAATAATGCCAAAAAAAAGAGAGATGGAGTAAAACAGAGCGAATGAGGATTTACATGTTATGTAATTTACAGTATGTTGTTATAAGTTTTGTATTTTTGAGTTGCTTGCTATGGAGGTTGCTAAGTAGCAATTGAATTAGACAAAGATATTGATGGATGTTGATAAATATTTTAATGGATGTTGATAGACAAACAGTTTAGTTTATGTTGATAGACAGTTTAATAAAGTGTTTGAAGTAAATGGATGGAGAGAAAGTTGGATGGAAGGTTAGATAGATGGAGACAAGGTAATAAATGCTGGTTACTATGGTGGTTCCTAGGTTGACATAATGGTGGTTGCTAGGTTGTTGCTAGGGTAATTGAGATTGTTAGGGGTTGCTAAGACACATATGGTGGTTGCTAGGTTGATATGGTTTAATAAATGTTGATAGACAAATAGTTTAATGGATGAATGTTGATAGGAGGACAGTTTAATAGAGGAATGAATAGTTGGAAGTAAATGGATGGAGAGAAAGTGGAAATGGAAAGTTGAATTGAATGGAAAATGGTCTATTACTAGGGTGATTTCGATGATTTCTATATTGTTGCAAGGGTAATTTAGATAGCTGTTAGGTTTATCATAGGGTATTCATAGTGGTTACTCTGCTATATAAAGTAGGTTGCTAAAGGTGGAGGTTCCTAGGTAGTAATTGAATTAGACATGAGTGTTGATAGACATTAAGGACAATTTCCAAACTGATCATATATAGATAACACAGCATGGAGCTCTTGAACAGTCCAAAGGCAACTAGGCGAGTTTATTTTATAACCTAACATCTATATTATGTTGTGATATGAAGTCATGCATTTATGGTTAAACCATAAATGGTTGGGTTTTTTTGCTACTATAAACTCTGCAATTTAGGATGAGAGCACAAGGGATAACAGCAAGAGATTTACAATGGGGAAATTTTAGCACATTTATGGCAAATATCTTAAAAAGTATAAAGTTGTCAAACGTCAAAGTTACATACCGCACCTGTCGTTTGAGAGGCCTACGTAACGATGGTTGAACGAAGTTTGTACGTTAAATGGTTAGAGCTGGTTAATTGAAGAAAAAGTGGTAGGAAGAATGAAAATAAAAAGTCTAGCGATAACAGTACAGTGCATTTTCATGCACTGTAATTAGCTTACGTAAGATAGCAGGCTAACGATATGAATTAGTACTAATTAGATTATATTAAAATTCGGCAATCTGATTGGCTGTTGGAATTCTGCAGTCTGATTGGCTTCCAGAATCCTGCAATTTGATTGGCTGTTGGAATCCTACAATCTGATTTGCTCCCAAAATCCAGCAATCTGATTGGCTCCCAGAATCCAGCGATCTAATTGGCTGTTGGGATCCTGCAATCTGATTTGCTGTTGGAATCCTGCAATCTGATTGGCTGTTGGAATCCTGCAATTTGATTGGCTCACAGAATCCTGCAATTTGATTGGCTCACAGAATCCTGCAATTTGATTGGTTCCCAGAATCCAGCAATCTGATTGGCTCCCAGAATCCTGCAATCTGATTGGCTGTTGGAATCCTGCAATCTGATTGGCTGTTGGAATCCAGCAATCTGATTGGCTCTCAGAATCCTGCAATCTGATTGACTGTTGGAATCCAGCAATCTGATTGGCTCCCAGAATCCTGCAATCTGATTGGCTGTTGGAATACTCCAATCTGATTGGCTCCCAGAATCCTGCAATCTGATTGGCTGTTGGAATACTGCAATCTGATTGGCTCCCAGAATCCTGCAATCTGATTGGCTCTCAGAATCCTGCAATCTGATTGGCTCCCAGAATCCTGCAATCTGATTGGCTGTTGGAATACTACGATCTGATTGGCTCCCAGAATCCTGCAATCTGATTGGCTGTTGGAATACTACAATCTGATTGGCTCCCAGAATCCTGCAATCTGATTGGCTGTTGGAATACTGCAATCTGATTGGCTGTTGGAATCCTACAATCTGATTGGCTCTCAGAACCCTGCAATCTGATTGGCTGTTGGAATACTGCAATCTGATTGGCTCCCAGAATCCTGCAATCTGATTGGTTCCCAGAATCCAGCAATCTGATTGGCTCCCAGAATCCTGCAATCTGATTGGCTGTTGGAATACTCCAATCTGATTGGCTCCCAGAATCCTGCAATCTGATTGGCTGTTGGAATACTGCAATCTGATTGGCTCCCAGAATCCTGCAATCTGATTGGCTCTCAGAATCCTGCAATCTGATTGGCTCCCAGAATCCTGCAATCTGATTGGCTGTTGGAATACTACGATCTGATTGGCTCCCAGAATCCTGCAATCTGATTGGCTGTTGGAATACTACAATTGGCTCCCAGAATCCTGCAATCTGATTGGCTGTTGGAATACTGCAATCTGATTGGCTGTTGGAATCCTACAATCTGATTGGCTCTCAGAATCCAGCAATCTGATTGGCTCCCAGAATCCTGCAATCTGATTGGCTCTCAGAATCCTGCAATCTGATTGGCTCCCGGAATCCTGCAATCTGATTGGCTGTTGGAATCCAGCCATCTGATTGGCTCCCAGAATCCTGCAATCTGATTGGCTGTTGGAATACTGCAATCTGATTGGCTTTTGGAATCCAGCAATATGATTGGCTCCCAGAATCCTGCAATCTGATTGGCTGTTGGAATACTACAATCTGATTGGCTCCCAGAATCCTGCAATCTGATTGGCTGTTGGAATACTGCAATCTGATTGGCTGTTGGAATCCTACAATCTGATTGGCTCCCAGAATCCTGCAATCTGATTGGCTGTTGGAATACTGCAATCTGATTGGCTCCCAGAATCCTGCAATCTGATTGGTTCCCAGAATCCAGCAATCTGATTGGCTCCCAGAATCCTGCAATCTGATTGGCTCTCAGAATCCTGCAATCTGATTGGCTCCCGGAATCCTGCAATCTGATTGGCTGTTGGAATCCAGCCATCTGATTGGCTCCCAGAATCCTGCAATCTGATTGGCTGTTGGAATACTGCAATCTGATTGGCTTTTGGAATCCAGCAATATGATTGGCTCCCAGAATCCTGCAATCTGATTGGCTGTTGGAATACTACAATCTGATTGGCTCCCAGAATCCTGCAATCTGATTGGCTGTTGGAATACTGCAATCTGATTGGCTGTTGGAATCCTGCAATCTGATTGGCTGTCAGAACCCTGCAATCTGATTGGCTGTTGGAATACTGCAATCTGATTGGCTCACAAAATCCTGCAATCTGATTGGCTGTTGGAATCCAGCCATCTGATTGGCTCCCAGAATCCTGCAATCTGACTGGCTGTTGGAATACTGCAATCTGATTGGCTCTCAGAACCCTGCAATCTAATTGGCTGTTGGAATACTGCAATCTGATTGGCTCCCAGAATCCAGCCATCTGATTGGCTCCCAGAATCCTGCAATCTGATTGGCTGTTGGAATACTGCAATCTGATTGGCTTTTGGAATCCAGCAATCTGATTGGCTCCCAGAATCCTGCAATCTGATTGGCTGTTGGAATACTACAATCTGATTGGCTCCCAGAATCCTGCAATCTGATTGATTGTTGGAATACTGCAATCTGATTGGCTGTTGGAATCCTGCAATCTGATTGGCTGTCAGAACCCTGCAATCTGATTGGCTGTTGGAATACTGCAATCTGATTGGCTCACAAAATCCTGCAATCTGATTGGCTGTTGGAATCCAGCCATCTGATTGGCTCCCAGAATCCTGCAATCTGACTGGCTGTTGGAATACTGCAATCTGATTGGCTCTCAGAACCCTGCAATCTAATTGGCTGTTGGAATACTGCAATCTGATTGGCTCCCAGAATCCTGCAATCTGATTGGCTCCCAGAACCCTGCAATCTGATTGGCTGTTGGAATACTGCAATCTGATTGGCTGTTGGAATCCTGCAATCTGATTGGCTCACAGAATCCTGCAATCTGATTGGCTGTTGGAATCCAGCAATCTGATTGGCTCCCAGAATCATGCAATCTGATTGGCTGTTGGAATACTACAATCTGATTGGCTCCCAGAATCCTGCAATCTGATTGGCTGTGGGAATACTGCAATCTGATTGGCTGTTGGAATCCTGCAATCTGATTGGCTCTCAGAACCCTGCAATCTGATTGGCTCCCAGAATCCTGCAATCTGATTGGCTGTTGGAATTAATTAATTAATGGTAATTAACAATTAATTCGAGAATCGACTATGAAATTAATTGTTAGATGCAGCCCTAGTTCGATATGAGCCAAATGAAAATGTAAACTAGAGAGGTCCTCTGCTTGCACAGGTGAAGAACTGCCCTGTCCTAAGGACTGCTATGTATGGCTTTGGACGTTTTTAAAATGCTATTTACGTTTAGTTTCTACACATTATCAGATTCAATCGGTTTATTATTACCTCCGCCAAGGAGGTTATGTTTTCATCTGGGTTTGTTTGTTTGTTTGTTTGTTAGTTTGTTTGTTTGTCTGTTAGCAAGATAACTCTTATGGATGGATTTTGATGACATTTTCAGTGAAGGTCTGAAATGACCCAAGGAACCATTACATTTTGGGAGTGATCTGGGAGTGATTATGGTTTGTTTGGTCTGGTTATGTTTTCGCTTGGCGGAGGTCTGCGCTCTCGGACTGCTTTTCTAGTTTTAGTCATTGGGCCAGTAGGTAATGGGTGGACCCACTGTGAGTGTTTGACAGACACCTTTTCTCTGCCCACAAAGGAGCGCACTCTCTCCATGAGCTGAGCCACGGCCAGAGGACTCTTCAGCTTCTCAGCCACCGCCTCCTCCAGGTACTCCCACTCCCAAGCACCTGCGCATACACACACACACACACACACACACACACACACACAAGAAACTTAGATCACTCAGTCCAGACAGCAAACATTTGTCTCGCTCACACACACACACACACACACACAGGAATCTTATCATTCCAGACAACAAACATTTATCTCGCTAACACACACACTCAAAGAATTTTAAGTTAGCTTTCATTCTCCCAATCCATTCATCAAACATCCCCATGCACACACACGTACGCACACACAGTTTACTTAAGTTTTTCCCTTTTATTTCACCCACACAAACATATTTTCCCTCAGAACGTTACATTGAGACGTACAGACACAAATCAAGTGTACGCATATACACATAAAGATTGTGTAACCATCCATTTTGAGCAACAGGCTATAGGCCTATGTACACTATGAGAAATTCACTGTCAGTCCTCATTACGTTGTGGATGGTAAATGAAGGGTATTTTAAATGATCTGCATGTTTCCTCATTGAAGCGAATCCACTCTGCAGTCATCTATTAATGTGAAGCGTAATGGGGGTAAACTAGTCA
>NC_085007.1:23846514-23849014 GCF_963854185.1 Sardina pilchardus | reverse complement strand
CTCCCTTTCTCTTTCTCTTATACTCTCTGTCTCTCTTCATGTCTCGCTTTCTCTCACACACACACACACACACACACACACACACACACACAAGCCCACACCATCACGCCACCCCCCCCCCCCCCCCCCTCCCCCCAGACCTCACCTCTGTACAGAAACATCAGCGTCTCCCACAGGCACACGCACAGCAGCGGGTCCTTGACCACCAGGCGCGAGAGGCGTCCGGGGAGGTGCCCGTCGGCAGGGCGCGGCAGGCCCCCGTCCTCCACGCCCCCGTCCCAGGTGGACAGCAGCGAGTGCGGGCCGCCTCCTCCGCCTCCTCCGCCTCCGCCTCCTCCTCCTCCTCCACCTCCGCCTCCGCCGCCACCGGCCACGGCTCCGTCGCGCTCCCGACAGGCGCAGCGCGAGATGGGGCGCTCCCAGGCCTGCCGGCCCACCAGCAGCTGGCGGAAGTAGGGGCTGACGGCGCAGAGCACGGCGGCGTGCGCCCAGCCCAGCTCCTTGCCCGAGTCGCCGGCGTAGAAGGCCACGTCGGCGAACTGCACGCCGCGCTCCAGCAGCCACTGCAGGTCCTGAGAGAAGGTGGACTCCTCCACCCGCACCGGGGGCAGTCGAGCTGGGGTGGGGGTGGAGGTGGGGGTGGGGGGATCGTGGGGGGGTTAGAAGGAGAGATGGAGGGAGTAAGATGATGGAGAGAGAAAGGGGCCGAGGAGGGGGGGTTCCGGGGGGGGAGGAGGAGGAGAAGAGATGGAGGTGGAGAGAGAGAGATAAGGAAATGGGGAAGGATAAAGACGGTACCCAAACTCAGTTAACATGTTAGTAATACGCACGGTTTCTGTCGTTTTCTTGATGAGAGAAGCGAGGTGCAGTAGATTTGGGGAGATGAAAGAGAAGAGCATAGGGACAGAAGTCAAAGAGCGACATGTCAGAAAGCAAGAAGAGGAGGGCAGATTAGGGGAAGGCTGGGGTGACTGCAGATGGATTAGACTAGAGAGAGATAGAGAGGGAGAGAGAGAGAGAGAGAGAACATGTGAATCCAGGAAAAGGAAAGCAGGAAAAGGGGTGAATACAGAAGAAAATGGGAGCCGAGAGAGAATGTTCCAGAAACAAGCAGCAGGGCAAGCAGCAGTTAGTATGGAGAGATATAGTATAGTAAGGGGTACAGAGGAGATACAGAAATGTGATTCATGTATCAAGGTCATATTAAAATCATATTTTTGATTAATCATTGCAGTACCACATCACTTTTTTTATGGCCACTGATATTGTGCAGTGCCAAGCAGTCTCTCTTGGGTTCTGTCTCTCTCTCTCTCTCACACACACACACACACACACACACACACACACACACACACACACACACACACACACACACACACACACACACGCAGCATTTCTGGTGGACTAGCTGCCTTCATGTTTAACAGCCAGCGCACTAAAATGCAGCTAAGTACTGCTGGAGCAAAACCAACACACCCACTAAATCCAGATTGCCCTCCCTCTCTGGCTGCAGACATCAGTCTTCATAATATACTTCATCATTAGAGTGCAAGTAAGTGTGTCCCTCACACACACACACACACACACACACACACACACACACACACACACTGGGACAGAACAGGGACAGCTGTGCCATACACTTTTGAATATGCACTTAAGCAACCATGCTCGTGCACACCCAAGAAACAGCAGTGTATAGCTCATAGAAGAGGTGAGGAGATGTTCCTCTCCTTCTTTTCTCTTTCACACACATAAACACACACACACACACATACACACACACACACACACACACTCACAAAAACACTGCACACTTGCAAAATGTGTGACACAAATGCACAAGTCTATTTTTACTCATCACAGCTATGGTTAGTGCTGTTGCTATTCCCTTTCCCAAACTCTCGCTCAAGCAAACGTAGGGTGTGTATTCCTCTCACATCAAAGGCTTACTGAGCCTTCCATCTCGGTCTCTCTCTCTCTCTCTCTTTTTCTCTATCGCACGCACACACACACGCACACACACACACACTCAGACACAAGACACACACACACACAGAAAGGAAGGGGAGGAGGGAAGAGAGAAGGAGCTAGAGGTACAGCCTCAGACCGGCAGGTTTATCTCACAATTCATTTCATCAGTACAGGCCAGACATGGGTCTGAGTCTGGCCCTTAGGCAGGAACAACGGACACACACACACACAAACACACCGAGAACCTACCCCAAATAATACTAACACGCACGCTTGCACTCACACACACATATACATTCGCACGAACACGAGCACCAATTTGAGCTTCTCTCCAAAATGCATCACACACACACACACACACACACACACACACATACACACACACACTTCCACACAGCCTCTGGCATCTCGCTGTGAGCCCAAGAGAGATTTAGCCCGAGCGCTCAGTGGCTAGTTCCATTCTTAAGTAGGTTACTCTGATTGTGTTGGGTGATAAGAAAAGCCCTCTTGGAGATGATGCTTGTAT
>NC_085007.1:23744014-23839014 GCF_963854185.1 Sardina pilchardus | reverse complement strand
CGCTGCCCAGCGCCACAATGTGAATGGACCTATAGGGAGACAGTCTCGGATTTATTCAGCAGCACTCCTGCAAAGGAGACCATAGAAGACTCCTCTACAGTATGCTCACGTGCAGTCACAGTCTTAAAACATCGCGCTTCTCTCTTTTTTTGAATTGATTTGATTTCGGCGTTGCATTAACGCGCGCTGAAGACCGAATTTATGCATACAGAGATTCTTGAACAAAAATGTAGCAGAGGAAGCACAGAAGTCTTGGTGTTGACATATTACCCCATTAACTATGTCCATCACGGAGTAGATGCGCGCGTCATGTTTTGTCATTGAAGGAATGACACAGGAAAAGCCAGCGGTTGATCATTTGTTATAGCAGTGAAAGGCACTGAGTGGTCCTATTATTTTTGCATTAGTTCAATTGCACATTTTGAAATTATGTTATTTCTATCCATCATAGTCTCCAGCTTCAGTATTATGAGTGGTACAAAACAATCATATTCATAAACCTTTTTTAAAAAATCATTTTTTCCCGATTGTTTTAGGCAAATGAGCGCTTAATTACTTACATGTTCAGCAGAGCTCTGGGATGAAGAGCGCTAGGGAAGCACGTACTTCACCGGAGCAGTGTGCCTTCACATCGGTCTCCGATGAGAGTCTTTTCCGCAATGAAGGTCGGGCACGTTAATCCCCAGCTCTGGTCTGGCTCTCTGGATCCAAGGCAGGGTGAAAACGGCTGCAGAGTTTTTGTTTCCCTGGCAGGGATTTCCTTCACCGTTGTTCATTCATTAAACATAACAGGAACACACATAGTGTCCTGTGCGCATTGACGCTGCGTCCAGGCGAGGAGCAAAACACCAAACGAGGGAGGAATCAATTGATCTTTCACTAAATACCCAAGGCACTGCGCTAAAGAAACGAGCAAGTTGACTCTCAATGCAAACAAGACTATGAAGGAATTCAACAAACACGGTCCGTTCGCAACTCATGCCACCGTTTGAGCCACAGTAACTGACGTCACCGAAATAAGGCATAGAACTCCTCTGTCAGGATGGCTGAAGACAGGGAAGAAATGAAAAGAAGACAGGGCAAGAGAAAGAGAGAGAGAGGGAGAAAGAGCAAGAGCTAGAGCGTACAGGCAGGCAGAGTTGAGTCTCTTCCTGACTCAGCAAATGAAAGACTCGGCTACAATTACAACACCACACACATCTCCGTCTGCCCGAATTACAATGTTATGATTGCAGGGCACTCAGAATAGCGCCGGTGTTGTCCATGCGTTACAGACTCTGTATTTCTTTCTCGACCCCGCGCTCTAATCCTATTCATTCTCATTAATCCAAACACAATTGCGAATCGCAGTAACCAGCCCTTAGCCTACATGAGTCGATTCACTCTTTCTCACCGACCTTGATCAATGAGCGAGCGAATGTTATCGTTCCAGAAATGTAGTATGTTTATTTATTGAAATAAACCGTGCCAATAAGATAATGGACATTGCGGGTATCCCAGTGCACTGAGTACAGTGGTTACCCCCCTAGCATGGCCGACATTGTCATGAGAGTGGGGTTGCACTGGATTATGGATCTTTAGATTATGAAATATCATAACTCCCAGGGCACATGCTTGACCTAAAGTCGATAATGCGTTTCTAATACCCCTTACGCCACGGGTTTTGTATACTAATTGCTTTAATAACATCTAAGATCTACCTGATGCTGTCAATTAAAACTCAATTACTGCAACTACCTTTATCCAGCAAATGTTGAAGATGCGGAATCCCTAACACTCTAACTTCATTGCTATCTACCTGTCTAAATTAAGCCATTTTATTCTGTGCTGTGTGGCAGTGCACTCCTGTGGATGATGAATCCTTCATGAGATGCTGTGCAGTGATTGATGTCATGCTTGTGAGACAGACCCTTTTAAGCTCAGGTCTTTCTCAGGATCAGAGCTCTTCACATGACTACACATCATATATCTAATCACATGTGGACCTCAAACCTCCTCTGTGTGTGCATCAGGGTTCACTGTCTCATGCAAATTTTATCATGTTGTTTGTTGTCTGATGTTCGCCGGAACTATTGTTGTAAGAGCATTTCCAGGCAACTATCTAAAATTCCAGGACCATTCCATTTTTAGGGAGGATGGGTGTTGCTCAGAGGTTGCATTACTTCAGATTGGTCTTTGAGAGTTCAGCTATCTTAGCCCTGAAGTGAGTGGTACTGGAGCCCATGTACTGAAAAATGATATCGGTTTTGGCTTCTGCACTTAAAATCTATCCATAAACTCAGTAGCAGCTAAAATCTTTGAAGCAATATCACCTGTAAGATGATAAATTATTCTGATTAGAATGAAGTTAGAGGAAACCTTATTGTAAAACTGAAGCTTATTTGGACAAATTCATAAACTGTAGCTAAAAATGTCTACCTCCAAAACATTTGGGACACATTTTATGCTCAAGATCCAGGTGTCTTTTAATAGCCTGTGATGGTTGTTCGACAGCCATTCAGTCCTTTAATTAGTCTCTTGTTTCCTGTCCGTTACAATGACACATCTGTGTCTCTATGGCATGGCTTTAACATCTCCATTCATCTCGTTCCAGTGTCGACCTTTATCTGGGCTTAAAAGTCCTGATTGTCATTCTGGAGCGGGAGCAGTGGAGCTGGGCCAGAAGAGTGACACTGATAAACTAAAAGCAGACCTTTCTGCCTCTCTGTCTTTCCCTTTATCTCACACCACCCTTTTCTTTCCCCCTCTTCATTCACTTACTCAGTCCACCTCTCTCTCTCCGTCTCTGTCTGTCTGTCTGTCTGTCTTTCTCTCCCCCCCCCCCCCCCCTCTGTGCCTCCCACCCCCCCTCGTTGTCACATCTCAGTGGACAGGATTACAGCAAAGCATCTCTGACTGGTAGCGCGATGCCAGTTCTGGAGAGGAGTCCGTTAATCCACATCGCTGTTCCCTTGGAATCCCCGGAGAGCCTTTTTGGTCCAGTCGAATCCAGGGAGTGCTCCTCCACTAACCCCCTATTCAGGGACTGTCACAGGCCAGTAATGGGGACCAGAGTGGGTCCTGTTGACCCGGTTTGTGGACCCCTGTTCTCCTAATATGCTCTGGAGATAAGTGCCCAGATTCCTGATGCAGCCAAGGGTTGGAGTGGGACTCTGTTCTACCCAATTAGCTCTCACTAAGGAGGCTTTGGATGTGGAGAGAGAGAGAGAGAGAGAGAGAGAGAGAGAGAGAGAGAGAGAGAGAGAGATGACTGATTCAACATCAGGGTACCTACCCAGACATGCTTTGGTGAAATATGGGGCACAGATTATGTAACTGCCAGGATTCGAGTCATGCTCTGGAAACAATTTGAGCTAACAAGGTAAAAAAAAAATAATAGTAAAAAAAAAATCACAATACAGGTTGGAGAGCTTCAAGAAAGCCTGTCTCACTGACAGAAGATGTTTCCTTTCCAAGTGAGTCGTATCCTCCTTTCTGTGTCCCCTTTTTAATTTTCTCCTCAAGTCTCCTGGGTTTGTCTCTCATGGTAATTTGTTCTTTCAAGGCTCCATGCGTTTATAGCAAAAACAAACAGACAAACATGTTGAATTCCAGCAGAGAATGATTAATGTTACAAAGCGTAAGTGCTCCAGGCCCTGGCGTAAAAAAAATGATACACTTTTCAAGCTTCATTTAGCTTCTCATGTCAGCTCCCTATTTTTTCATAGGCTACATGAGTAGAGAGTTCAGGTAAACCTACATCCTTTGGAGAATAGATCAATCCGTGCATTTAGTAACAATAAAGATTGGAATGTGAGGACACTAGATGGTATTATGTTTGGATAGGGTTACAGACACACACAGTTATGGCTGATATTTTTGACAAGGGAACTTTCTGAAAGTAGAGAACAGACACAGAACCTTGTGGGACATCTTTGGTGTTTTCTGCAGAAAAAAAGTCTTTGTTTTGTCTACAGTGCTGGTGTGGATGTGAGGTTAAATATCATGTGACATTATTTTTAGGACACATTCCCCCCTAGGCCACACACACACACACAGAGGAGGCCAGATGAGTAAGTGGGAGGGAATATGATATATTTGTTTAGTCTCTTATGTTTGGAATATGAAATAGATGATATTTATACATTTATATGCTTTCACCTTTCCATCAACACTTTGCCAAACCGTGACCGCCATTTTAGCATGGTTATGACATCAGGTTACTGCAGGTCATGTAGCCTAGGCCTAAGCAGCATGGCCACATTCATGCACGAGCGCACATTTATATGCCCCCTACACAAATTCTCGGCCCAGTGAACTTTCGCCGTCCTGCTGGGCTGAAGAAAACCATAATTACTACACACACTCCAGTTAATTATTCCCCACTGTGACGGGAACAACTGGCTCTCGTGGTCGGCCAGACTGAAGAAAAAACGCACAAGACATGACGGTGGGACAGCATGCTACCTATAAAACAATAGGCATATGACAGTCCATAAGCAGAGAGTGTGCGGTACAATAATATCTGCTGCATTCTGCATTCCAGTTAACTAATAAAATGAACTTCTCGGAAAAATGTATAATAAACTCCTGGTCGAAGACAACCCGTGATAAAATATCGAACATGGTATAATCTCCCGGATAACAAGAGGCTGGTGGAACAAGTCCACTGGGGGCGGAACTGGGTTGCTGACAAATACCCAAATATTTTGCCACTATTTGATATAAAAATATTTTGCTTTCATTAAGTTACACTTCATCCATATATATTTTTTTAATTAACATTTAATGTATTTTCGAAATATTCATGACAAGTTAAATCAGAAGAGATATGGTCCAACGGCGGACCAGAAGTGGCATGCCACCGGCAGCATGCCATCAGCGGTCCGCTACCTGATTTTGCTCTGTGGGCTATCAGTAACTCAGCGTTATTGACGATTTATAATGTCACGACATGGCTATGACATCATGAGCAATCTAGTACGTCACTGTTGGGACACTGCCTCTTGGAGTAGGCCTAGGCTAAGCTTTCCCATCAGATCACGCAGGCCTCAGACCCATAACACCGGGCAGGTATTTCACACCCTGAAATGCATTAACATCATCATTACCCACTAAACATTTCTGACATAGTAGGCTAAAACAAAGTAATATGTTGACCTATTTCAGGATGGCTAATAAGAGGTCCTTCAGCAAACTTGATTGGACAGTTATAAGTTATCATCTATTTCTTTCTGAATGTATTTTTTTCATGGGTTCTAAATTGGCAGGCTTGCTATGCGGCCACTGGGTTGGTTCTGCAGCCGTCTGTTGAAGAGTTTCTCCTACCGAGGTATTGTGAAGCAGACCATTTGCCTGGCAACCAAGCAATCAAACAAACAAAATACTCGTCCAAAACAATCTGGTGGTAGACGACCAACAGTTCCACTACTTAAGTGAATTCTGTGAATAAGCTGTCAGATTTGGGGACTAGGCTATAGGCCTACCATCAAACCACGATGAACTGTTAGCATGGACGATTAACAAATAGCTTCATTAAATCATTGATGTGGGTGAAGTTTTTCTCAACCTGCAAAAGTAGGCTATTTAACATTTTCTATAATTAGGTGCACTATAGGCTCAAGAAGCTTAAAGAACGACTGCATAATACTACTGTAAGTGTAAGTCAGATGTAAGACAAAAAACAAACAAACTGGAAGAAGATTATTCATTTTCAAAAACAGTGACATCTAGCTGGTGAGTCTATGCATAGTGCATGGTGAGCTGCATCTCATTCAAAGAGTTAATTGAAAAAGATCCTATAAAGCAGCTTGGTGACACTGGCAAGTGTGTGGTAGGCCTAAAACAACCTTATGCAGTTCATCAACATGGGGAATTATGATGTGATAAGCAGGGACTTTAAAACTTGGATTCATGGCACCATGATGATGAGTCATTACAGAAAATGCTGTGCTGTACCAACAGTGTGCCAAAAAACAGCAACCTTGGTGCACCATCACTGCAAAACTACAGCTGTTTAAAGAGACACTTTCATAGATCTCCAACACAGTAAATACATGTAGAGCTGGTGTTGTATTTTGCCATTGTTAGTTGAATTGCTGTACAGATGGTTTGTGTACTGATGATATACATTTTCATGATGTCACTGACTTCAGCTCAGGTGATCCAGTCAATCACGGACTTCCTCGACGAAATCAAGGAGAAACTCAGTGGAGACAGAGACCCACCTTCACAGGTGATTACACCTCCAGCAGCTGGCTCCAAATAAGATTGCAATGTCCCACCTCCAATACAGTACAATATCCAATGCAGTACTATACCTGAACTGTTAAGAGAATTAGGAAGAGCTGGTAGATAGAGCTGTTCACAGAGAGCTTTCATTGTCTCAGGTGGTTTTAAGTGTCAAATGTCTGGACGTCCTTGCTCGCAGCTCGCTTAAAGCTGGCTTTCCTCTTGTTGATGGCTAGCTGACAATTATTAGTTGTTCCTGATTGGACCATGAAGGTCGAAACGCCCATATGCTTCAGCCAGCCATTCGTTTAGCCGCTGATTGGTCTCTGATGAAATGGGGCCCTATTGCATCGGAACTGTGGACATCTCCAGCTGCAGCCTCGGCCTCCAAGGCACATCAATTATTCAGGTTCTGAAGACAGTGTCGTGTGGTCACTGCAGCATGTCAGGGTGAAGTCCATTAATGCACCTTATCTTCGTGCGCTGGCCTTTAGTATATTAGTGTCCATGTGAGCAGGTCAGCCTGTGCTTTTGGTTATGGCCCATGACAAGATAAGTCTGACCCCCTGTGACCCACTTCCTTATTTCTGACAAAAGCATTTTCTGACAGATGTGTCAACCAGCCGTTACATCTGCATATATAACCCCTTCATAGCGGCTGTAGGAGTGCTCTCTCTTTCTCTCTCTCTATCTCTCTCTCTCTCTGTCTCTCTTTCTCTCTCGCAGTAGGCCCTGTCCAAGATGATTTATGTCCTGTCTAAGCTGTGGACATTAACTGCATGTCATCAGGACGGAAGCGTTTCAAACGTACGACCCATCGTTTTGTATGGCACGGACAGAGAAATTCTAGGTCAACAATTTTTTGCGAAGTGAAAACACGTGCAGTGGGCGCTAGACACAAATACCTCCCTGTCTTACAAAATGCCTTGCAGGAGAACCATTCAGGAATGCTAGATGAAAATGATGTGCAAATACTGGTTGCCTAATGTAGGACCTCATTTTTTTTGTTGTGTGGAGAATTTATTATTAGCCAGCTAGTCAAGTCAAATAAATATGGTGATGACCAAAACTCCAAACTGATGACCCAATTTCATCTCAGAGTCTAATTTTCCATTTAAATTCAAAACAGAGAAGGAAAGAAAGTACCCATGAACATACTGTAGGTCTACACTGTCCAGATCTGACTCTACATGATTTGTCTAAAGGTAACTGTAAAACCTTCATGACTGAAACAAACTTGTTGACAAATGGAGAGGCTGGATCGTGGGCTTCGGCCTTTTGCTATGGTGCTGATGCTGGGGGCATATGGCTCCTACTCATGAGGGTTAGTGAAGGGCTTCCCTAAGCCGATACGGTTAATGTGCCTCCACCGCCCCCTTAATGGAGTGGGGGACAGTGATGGGTCACCTCTATACTCAGTGGTCGGAGTACAAATGGGCAACCCCGCAATAATGAGCAGCGGCTTAACTCGATACTGTAGTAGCTTAAAACGTAATCAGTTTGTTGTGCCATATGCTGAAACGACACAAAGTGTAATGATACAGCTCACTGGTGATTTCACTGGTGATTAGCATTGCCTTGAAAAAGAAAGTGTTGTACTACATACTGATATGTAGTGTTGGTCTTTTGCGAGTCAGCTTACTAATGTCACACTAAAACCACTGTTGCTTTATGCAGTACAACTGGAGCCACAGTTAAGTGTTTCTCCAACTTTTGTTCTCGAGCATTGTCTACCAAGTGGAAGGGCAATCTATTGAGGTGTGCGGTGGCATAAGGCATAAACAGAGGCGGACATTCCTGGTTCCAAAGAGTAAAAGTCCTGCCATATATTCTTTCTACCTGTGCACTTAACACAGATGATATCACTGATCTACCTGGCAGCTAATTAGGATGAGCTGGTTTCCAAAATGTTTGGATCAAATACTTGGCAGGACTTTTACTCTTTGGAACCAGGAATGTCCGCCTCTGATTGAGGTGGCATGGTGGCATAAGGCATATGGCAGACATAAGGCATAAAGCGGACCACCATTGGGGGCATGAGAGGGCAGTGGCCATAGCAATGATGTGACATTTGCCCTCGCAGCAGAGGGAGAGGCGGAGGATCAGACGGGCTCTGCATGCCCACCCACCCAGCCATGCCAGGACTGCTGGGCCACAGTCGCCACAGAGACCCTCCCCGTTGGCACGCAGTCCGTCTCGGCTCTGGCCCTCGAACCCGAGCGTGGCGGTGAGGGACGCCATGGCGCAGAGGAGCCAGAGATGAAGAGAGGAAACGCGGCCGACCCGCCGTCACCGACTGACCCCTTAACAGGTGAAACATGTACGAGCTGTCAGCCCCAATCCAGCTCATCCTGGGAAGGAAGCGTGGAGTGGTTTGAGCGTGACGTCAAATAAAATGTCAACATGCCCTTTGAGAGTCTAGTGCCTGTCCTCTGGTGTATGATTCAAATTAATTTGTAGAAACTTTCTTAACCACTGACGCAAATTAACATTAATTATTAACCAGCTCCACCTTACGTTCTTTTTCTTTTTTTAATAAAGGTCATGTCCCTGTAATGTTGATACTTTTGTGATGAAGGTAATGTCCCTATAATGTAAGTACTTTTGTGATGAAGGGAATGTTCCTGTAATGTTAGCCCATGTTGACTTGTACTTTTACTGTGTGTACCAATGGTGCCATTATGGAGACTGCAAGGGGAAAAGCAACTGTATTGGCACTCAGTGACTATTTCCGTTGACATCAGCAAAATATAAGGCTCTCTTCCAGGCCCACTCTGCTGAGATAATTGGACATAGTAGCCAGCTATGGGAAATATGTCAGACAAATATGTGCACTGTTCATAATCACATAAACCCAGGGGATTCTGGGTCTCTTTTAACATTTCATAAGCCTGTTTATAATAGCCTACAGAGGGCTATCTACATGAGGGCATAATCATGCTCGTGGGCCATAGCAGCTTCTAATGAATAGCCTTCTCCTCAGCTTCTTAATTCAAAGCCTACAGTGTGGCTGAATTTTTTGTTTTTATACACGGTATTAAAATTAAGCAAATGAAAACATTCATTCACTGTAGAGGGGAAATGTAATTTGCAACTATATCTCATGAAAAAATATACAGGTGTAATTAAATGTTATCATTATGTCATTGTGATTATTCTGAGGACACAGTGGTTTGTTTTCAGAATGAGATGAAGGAGGATGGTTTTACGATGCTAATTTCATGAGTCCCTGAAGCCTGGCTTGATCCACCACAAGCATAAAGAATCAATTATTTCCTCTCTTCCAGAAGCTGCTAATGGATTAATGTTTGCATTTCTCTTTATTCGTTTCAACTAATGTTTTCGTACAAAGTATTGCTAGACTTTTAAATGTATTTTATTACAATGCCGTACGAGAAGAGAATGTTATATAGAATTGTTACACCGTAAATGATGACTGTTCTATGCAGTGATCTAAAACCTGAAAAGAGCTAGAACTGACCAATGGGTAATTCCTGTGTGAAGTCCCAAGTATGTGCACTTGCTGCTTTATGTAGGAACTATGGAGTCTATGGAGGCCAAAAAAGGGCCTCTTTTATGGCTGAAAGGTGATCTGTCTAGAGTGGTCAGTCACTCTCGTGGACATCAGCAGTCCTCCTCGTCTTCGCTGGTGTCTTCCCCCTTGCTGTCATCCACCAACTCTCTATCCTTCCTGCCCTTTTCGCTGTAATAGTAGTCAGACTCGATATAGCACGTGGTGTCCGACAGGGTCACGAAGACATCCCCGCCGTCCTCGGTCACTTTGTGGACCCTCTGCTTGATGCCCTTGGAGTACCACTTGTAGACACGCTTCGGCTGGCGTGGGTCGTAAGCCCTGTAGAGGCCCTCTCCCTCTGCCAGTGTGATCTTGTACTTGTGCTTGGGGCAAATGATGCACATCTTCTTGTCAATCTCCTGTATATAGAGCAACAATAAACGAGTCAGTGAAGAAGACAGTTTCATAAAAACCCTTAAGAGGCAGTGTACAGCTGGGTAGCTGGGTCTGTGAATTACCATATACAGGAAGGTCAGTGAGTGCAAAATGTTCCCCTTTTTACATTTTCATTAACCACCAGTGTAGTTTCATTCAGTCAATATGCATAATGTTTATGCACAGTCACGAACAGTAGCGTGAGTGTGTACATTGTTATCTGTCAGTAGGGGTCGGGCACCCTAACACTTGCGTCGCTAGCAGCAGGCTGCACCAGCTGTGAGACCGGCCTTATCAGCCATGGGGACAATCTGATAGCGTAGTGTAGCCCGCCTGTAGCGCCCATGTCTGCTCCAGGCACAACCACACGGCATCAGAGAGTTGCTTCAGGGGATGCGGCCAGGCCTTGACAGGCCTCTGGGAATACAGGATGAGACGTGTGGCGCTCTGCTCGGCTCACCTCGATGTCGCCCAGCTCCAGTTTGCTTCCCGCATCTGTAAAGAGAGATGTTGTTATCACTGCACGGTGGTAGCCGCGGGCGACCAGCTGTCTTTCTCATCTCGGGCTCCACATGCCATTGCAATGGAGCTCTATGTGACAACACTCACTGAGGCATGAAACCAGAGAGGCAACGCAGGGAGGGCTACTCCACACATATCCCTGTTACTCTCGTGAACACAGCCTTAAAAATGTTTTCGATATTGAATGCAACAGCATAAACTATTTCTTTGTAATTTGGATCCACTCACTCACTAACTCACTCACTCACACACACACACACACACACACACACACACACACACACACACACACACACACACACACACACACACACACACACACACACACATTATTTGTCTAACAAAATACATAACTAAGTAATTACCATGTGCTATGATTCAATCTAATAATATGTGTAATTTGTTGTTTGCCTCATTCAAGCACCTGTGTGCGTCTAATATAAGGGAATATTAAGTAGCATAGGGTTCCTTTCCTGCAACGAAAGAGATGCTGTAAGTAAGATGGTCTAGAGATGCTGTAAGATCATCTTTCCATGAGGGAGTGACCAAACCTTCCAAAATGATGGTTTGGAAATACAGCTGTGTATTGTGATATAACCGAGAGACATCCCTAATACACCATGACAATCAGTTGCTTTTCATTTGAGAATTCAAACCATTTAATATGTTAGACAATAGGCTACCTTGGAGACATATGCTGGCCGCAAGGCCTGATAATTGGAACATCCATGATGCACCAATGGCTACATTGTTTTTGCTCTGTCGCCATCTACTGAAACTCTAGACAGAACTGCAGCTTCTACTCACGATAGCAGTGGAGGTCCAGTGCGTAGAAGGTGTCCAAGTGGTATATGACGATGATCTCTCTGCCCTCCACTGTCATGACTGCCCGCTTCGCCTGGACAAGATCCTTCCTCTTCCCTACGAACTGTGGCTGGCCACTCACACCATTCTCTTCCGTATTCATAATGAACCTCGACTCTAAATAGAGAATCTTTAAAATATATATATATATTAAAAAAGTGTAGGTACTAAATTATGGGTTAAATATGATTTACATAAAACAATATGCATTATCCTTATCTTGTCATTGTGGGCTAAATGCAAAAAGAATGTGGAATCCCAGATAGCAAGCCTAATGTGGACAAACGTGGTTTTAAGTAGGCTATAGGCTATAAATTATATAGCCTTCTTAATTAATATAAATATATAAGACTATTAATGAAACAAAATTGTCGCTGTGGCACATACATTTTAATAAGTTAGTAGCCTACCAAAGAATATACCTACATTTATATTAGCCTACCTTACAGTAAGTAGCCCACCAGACGCACACGCACAACTTGAGAAAGTAAAAAATGCCGCAAAGGAATGTGCTCAAGCAGGCCTAGTCCAGCTATCTCGGCAGAACAGTTCGTAATCGGACGTCACATCGGTCTTATCATAGTCCCCCACAAGTAAGGCCTCTGCAATTATAACACTTGAAGAACAACTGCGAGATGGTCACTTGCCGCAAGCTTTATTCTTAAAACAAAGTAGCCTTTATGAAACAAATATTGTAAGATTTAGGCCTATTAAAAAAGAAACTAGGCCTAGAGTAGGCTAGGCTACAGGTCTAAACCCACAGAGTTAAATCATTCTCTATGTTCTCTTGAATTATATTGTTTATTGATAATATTGCTATTGTTTTGTAATTGTTCACTCTTAATGTATTTGTGTTGTATATTTATGTGTCGCTTTGGACAAAATGCGTCTACTAGCTTAATAATCATAACAACCATAACCATTAGGTGTATTTAACATTAAACACATTGTGGTAAAAACAGTGTAGCATGTAGGCTAAGCCAAACTATTTGTCTCAACAACATTTTGAATAGCCTACTTATTGCCATGTAATAATGATTATAGGCTACAGTTGACAGCTACACAGTGGGCCTATGATTTTTGGCCAAGAACGTTTGAAGCACAGGGACATGAATGTATTCGTGGGCATGAATATTGCGCAGCATTTGCGCAGTGCAAGTGCGGCTATTGGAAATCGAACGTGATTGAAAGCGGAACTGTGCGCTGTGTGTGCCACCTCCGTCTGGACTGAAGCGGTACAGACTGGTGTGAGTGTACAGCCTAATGTATATTCCTTAAAACGCTGATATTTATCTTAAAAGCTTGTGAAGCAGTGAAATAGCCTAGGTCAATATGACAGAAATTCTGTTTCACCTGTGCTAAAGACTGCTCGATCAGCCGCCCGCTCAACAAAGACTTAAGGTTTACTGCTTGAGCTAGGAGAGTTAACATTTGCTATGAACCTAAAATGCAATTAGTAATTTGTATATTTGGATTAATTAAATGTGCTGAATGTCTGGTGTAGCGTTATGAGCTTACGAGTGGTCGTATCTCGGTGCAGAATTACCCATCTTGTGTTGTTTTAGCCAGGGAAGATTAGCCCCAACTTTGTAGTTGCACATTGTAGGGAGTGGGCGAAGAAGAGTTAGGCTACACTCCACACAAAAGAAACATATCATGGTTAAACTGTTGATTTGAACTTTAAAGCCAGCCACAATTGCGGATTTAAACCATAGCATTACGGTGTAACCCACTTTCTTCCCTAGCCTATATGTTGTCTGCAGGCGAGAGTATTTAGGCTAAGTTAACAGTCAGTGCAATTTGACTATTGAAGAGGCCACAATGTGATAAGTAATGTCTGTTGTCATTGCAACCCCAGGTGATGGCGCTGCGAGCGTGTGGCTTCATTATCTTTCGTCGTCTGGCTCAGGCTCCTCCTGACAGCATAGAATATCTTCTCCTGCAGACGTCCTATGGGGAGCACCACTGGACTCCACCTAAAGGTGATTCTTAGGGCCTACATTCTGACCTGAGGCCTGTCTATAAGTCAGACAAAAATGTTGTGTGAATGTGTAATTCACCTAAGTGCTTATCCCTAATGTAATCACTCAGTATGTATTCATGACATTTTCAAACCAAAAATGGTATACCATATATGGCATATGCACATTTGAAAACCTTTTTGTGTGTGTAGGTCATGTGGACCCTGGTGAGGATGACCTCACCACTGCACTCAGGGAGACCCGTGAAGAAGCAGGTCTTGGTGAGGAACACCTGCGCATTGTGAAGGACTTCCTGAAGGAGTTACGCTACCAGGTGCGCGGGAAGGATAAGACTGTACTCTACTGGCTGGCCGAACTTCGTGACCCTGCCATGTCTGTGACGTTGTCCGAGGAGCACCAGGACTACCGCTGGGCTCGGCTAGATGAGGCATGCACACTAGCACGTTACCAGGACCTCCAAGAGACCCTAAGGGATGCACACCACCACTTGGAGGCCAGTGAGAAGCAGTGAACCAGCTCAGACAGAAATGTAAAAGTACCCCTCAATACTGAGTTGGGTGTTCAATGAATCAACACTGCATTGTGTACAGTCATGATATATTTCTTTGTAGTGTATGACAAACCATACATACTAGTCTGTTTTACTGGAGGTATACTTTGTAATTGCACGGATGAATGAAAAGATTTAATCAATACTGTATCAAATGCAGCCACTCAGAAGTGTGGCATTGTAAATCAAGACCAATCTGATGATTGATGAGGTATATGAGCGCAAGGTGAGTCTTTCAGAAGACTGTAAATCATTTTCAAAATGAAGTTTCAACTTTCTAACAATTGGGTACCCTTGTGTATTTTGTGAAAAACATGTTATTGCCTCTTGTTCTTTGTTTATGCTGACAAGTGGGTTTGTTTCAGTTCAGATGTTGTTGCCAATATGACCTCTTTAAAGGAATTCCCGTTTTTGTCAATTTTCAATGAACTGAGTACCCATTTAGTGTTAAGGGAGTAACATCTGAATCTGACAAAAAGGGTCATGATCCTACATTACAACATTACTTCTTATTCAGCCATCACAGGTAATGAAAACCACTTAGGCTAACGAAGGGTGCAAAAAAATCACAATTAGCCCCGTTTGGGCTTGGAAGGTCTTGGGACAGTGAGGGCAGGGAATGGCATGTGTATTATGGATTATGTGCAATACCAGGAGTTACAGGCGAGCATCAGCAACGTCAGAGAATCCATTTCCCTTTTTATAAGCCAGTGTTGTATCGAATTGAGTTTGAGGCTCTTATTTTAAGTGGATGTTATTTCATGTTGCTTTAAGGGGGAAAGTGTGGTTTCAATACAGGTGAAAAAAACACTGAAAAATGTCCCTAATTATTCATGATTATAAATGTCCTTTTACCACGGTCATTGCTAGTGTTGTCTATTTGCAACCATACAAACGTTGAATCTAAATAGCACTAAAGCAGTTTTAGCAACTTTGTAAATTGGTCAGGAAATTAAAAAAGACAGGCACTTCTGCCTGCAAATAGTTTTGAATGTGCACAGCACGTTGAGAAGAATGGATGGTTTCCAAAGGACAAAGTATTGTTGAAGTCAGCATTACATACTAAGTCTGATCCTAGAGGTAAGTTAAATTGTTTGAACTTGAATAAGATTGATAATGATTAAACCTTTTCCAAGAGAGATTTCAGTTAGCTTATGTATCATTTAGCATGGTTTAGGAGATGTTATTTTCACAAGCCCTTGCCCTGGAACTCTGGGAATATTTCAGAGGAGAGGAATATTTCAGTACAGTAGACCGACTGATAGCATTTTAAAATTCTGCAATGTTCACCAGAGGGGTTAAGTGATAAGTGGTATATTGGTCCTAAAATCTGAGGTGTGTTCAATTGCTATGGCCTTGTTACTTGCCGTTTTATTTAGAGTTTAATGCAATGAGTTGAGAATTTTTACACCAAACTATTCAAATGTAGAAGGTTAAAAGAAGGAAAAGTCTATCAGGAACGTTTGTCAAATTTGAACACATCACTTTGTGCTCAATATCACTTTGTAGGTCTATTGAGGTCTCTGCCAACAACTCTGGCGTAATCCCAATCTGTCCGCTGTTGGATGGAACTGGTAACCTGGACACTTTGACTAGATAAACCAAAAGGAAAGGTTACTTTAGGTGACTGAAAGCAAAATAACGTCATCAGTTTGATACTGTTCCAATTTGGCGGTCTCATCAAAATAGCTTTGGCTGAGGTGCTATTGCATTCCAGCAATTAGTGTACCGTATCTGATCATGATGGACAAGTTGCTTAGTTGACTTACAAATGAAAGTCACGACAGAAAAAAAAACAGGATAGATCTTAACCAATGTTTGACATTCAATCTACTCATGAAATGGACTTGCAAGTTACTCACTGAATATCAGAAGCGATATCAATACTTCCAATAAGTCTAACTAAGCTCCATGACAGCAGTAAATTGCAATAGGCTTAAAACTGCATGAGCCCTCTCTAAAATTCACAGTCCTGTCTCATCTGAGATAATAAAAACCACCAATGATAGCTAAGATAACAATAACAAACCCAGTGTGTGGCCTTAAGATTTAATCGCAAATTTGGGGTGCCTCCCCGATACATACACACATGAACAGAAAAAGAACATTATCAGTGATCTAACAAGCAGTCTGAATGTGCCATTGCCTACGGGGCACACCATACACACACCCCAAAACTCATGTAACCTTAGGAATCCAAGGAAATCGCAGCTGTCCAATACTTCTTTGTTTTTCTCCTTTCAGACAAAACCTTTTTTTTTTTGCAGAGGTGATTTGCATTCTTTAAAGTGTTTGTTTTTTTTTCCTTTCAGCTTTGTCGTAATCTCCCACAAGACTACAGAATGAAAAGAAAATTAAAGGAAACTGAAGACAAACAAGGACGCATTCACTCCATTCATTCAGTTGCTCTTCCTGTGACCACAGCTTTTGGAGTTGAAAGACAAGTTCCTCAGTTCATCATCAGTAAATTAGATAGGTCCTCAGAGCCATAATGTAGAGACCTTATCAACACACACACACACACACACACACACACACACACACACACACACACACACACACACACACACACACACACACACACACACACACACACACACACACACACACACACACACACACACACACACACACACACACACACACACACACACACACACACACACACACACACACACACACACACACACACACACACACACACACACACACACACACACACCTAAGAGAATCCTCAGGAAAAAAAACAAAGCCACTGTAGACCACTTTTTTTCACAACACTTCTTAGGGTGATCTTTTCAAATGGACATTCAGTCTGTAAGGCTGGAGGGAGAGGCTCCATCTCAGAAGTCAGAAGCTTCCACTCTTCTTTCTCCTGGTGCAAAGAAGAATCAGCATTCCGGCCTGAGCCACTTCGTCTTCTTCTGCTCTTTCAAGATGGTGTCTGATGTGCGACTGTAGCTTATCAATTCCTCTAAAGCCAATCCTGAGGTCTGTTGTGGCAGACAAATCCAGGAAAAGGGCCCAGCAGTGTCCGGTGATTTTTTGTATTTTTTTTTTGTATTCAGAGTTACAGCTGGTTAGAGGGCAAAGTGGGCAATTTTTGAGCCTCGTCAGTTGTTGTCCATTGTTTCTTGCCCTGTTGTCAAGGAGTGTCACCAACAGTCCAGGTTTGGTGAGTCACATGTTAAACAAACCAATCAAAATTCACATACACACTCACACCCCAATGCACTCGCATGCTCTTGTGGCAAACTGTCTCCAGCCTACCTCAGGTGATTGACTATTCAGAAAGCTGGGTTTAATGACAGGCCCTCAGCAAGCCACACTGTGGAGGGTTTAGGGTTTGTGGAGTCCAACATCTCACCCCCAAATGCCTTAATCTGTCCTTGGATATTGAAAGGAAGAGGTATGTGACCCAAAGCGGCAGAAAAACAAATTCAGCTTTCATTAAAATATTGATATAAAACAAACAAACCAAAAAAAAGAAGGGGAAAAAAAACACAAAGGAAAAAGAATCAAATGTTAAGTTGGCCGAGGGGCGCAGAAGTCTTCCCCTGACCAATGAGATCACAGAAAAGCACTTCTGTCCTGTTCTGTGTGGTCCTCTGAGGCCATGTGTAGCTTGTGACACACTCAGAAGACAAGACGAGATATCAGCCCTGTCATGTAGCAAGGCTATCAAAAGAGACTGTTGTCTCTAAGCACGTCTGTGGCTCGCCGAATTCTTATTCTTGCGAGTCTTGCGTTCAAGTAGCCAGTGTGCTTGCGTGTCGTCAGGGCAAGTGTTTTTTTTCTTTTCTCAGAGTAAAACATTGCAGCACCTGTGAGCAGTTGCACTAATGACTATGGGGCATCTCCAACAACTCCGCAAAAAAAAAAAAAACAAGAGAGGGAGGGAGAAAAAAAAAATCAACTCCATTTTGCTTCGGGTGAAAATGTGTCTGGCTCAAAGAACACCAAGTAGCTCAAAGGCAGTCAACTCAATCTACATCAGTTAAGGAGAGGTACATCCTCAGTTCCAGCTTCTCATTGGAGAGAGAAGTCCAAATCAAGACACTGCGCTTGTGAGGTCTTGATACAGACAAAAAAAAACAACAAAAAACAAAACCAAAAAAACAGAAGAAATCCTTCTTCCTTGTTTGTCTGTTAGCATGTCCTCGGTCTCTTCCTTGGCAGGGAGACTTACCTCATTTGTCATTTGACATGAAATGAGAGACGTAAGTGAATGCCACAACCAGGATACATGGGGTGGAGGGATGAGAACGCTTAAAGCTCTATGCTGTGAAAAGAGACAGAGGAGCCTGAGAGAGCCAGAGAGGGCCAAGGAAGGGCAGACAGGAGCAGACACCAGTGACATCCACTCACACATCACTCACGGTTGTCTCTTTTTTTCCATCGTTTTGCATCATTCATTTCAGCACACGCAGGCAAGATGTTTTGAGGGCAAGACAGCAAAGACAGAGAGAATGAAAGACTAGGAGACAGAGAGGAGGGGGGGGGGGGAAATGGGAGTCACTTAACAAAACCCTAAAGAAAAGCGGCAAAAAACAGAATCAAGGTGAGAGACAAGGGTGGCAGCTGACATACCATGGGGCGAGGGTGAAGCATCAGCAGATACCCAAAAGCCCTGAGGAGTAGAGGTGGGGGGGGGGGGGGGGAGCATGAAGGGACGCCTGGACAAGAAAAGTGCCAAAACGCTCTCTATAAAGCAATCTAGTAAATGGTGAGGACTACATGGAGACGATGCTCTCTCTCCAAACTCCTTCACAAGTACGCTATCAGAGACCAGAAGCCCTGAAGCACATTCCTCTGGGGGCAACTGGTAAAAAACAAAGGAGTAACAGAAGAGCGTATGAAAAGGACTGACAAAAAAAAACAGGAAGAGGAATCAACCACCACAGGAATTCCTATTGAAGACCAACTAAAAAACGCGGACACACAGACAAACATAGAACTTAGGGGCAAAAGTTTTTTCTTTAAATGGTGTGTGGGTGTGAAATGTGTGTGTTTGTGTGTGTGTGTGTATGTGTTTGCGTGTGTATGTGTGTGTATATATGTGTGTGTGTGTGTGTGTGAGTGGCTGGGTGCAGAGAAGGTGAGTTGGGGGGGGGGGGGGGGGTGGGGTGGAGAGAGGCTGGATCATCAGGACTCCTCGTTGCCCGAGTCGTCCTCATCATCGAAGCAGTCCGCACCCATCTCACTGCCCATTCCGCCTGTCTCAGCCTCTTCCTCATCGTCATCCTCCTCCTGGATGTCGTCGTCGTAGAGGTCGTCGTAGAGCAGGTCAGAGCTGCTGTCATGGGAAGGCACTTTGGTCTGGATGCAGTACTCGGCCAGTGTGGTGGGCACCTTCACCCCATCACGCTCGGCCTCCGCTTTGGTGGACAGCACCTGTTTCCTGTGGAGCAGAAGATAGTGATGTTTTAGAGAGAAGGGTATGGTCTGCACACTGGATATTGAAAATATACAAAAATACTTTATCTATTTTTTAAAGGCAACGTTTCTATCAACAGATCTTCATCAGGACAATAGCAACTGGTAGGGAAGGCCTATATCGCATGACCATAAAGGCCTCTCTTTGACACATTTTGTCAACACATTTTTGGATGTGCGCACCCGTATCTACACATACTGATGTTTCGTAAAAGACTATGAATACATGACTAAGTGTTACTCTGAATATTGCACCATATTTCAACCACTCTCACATCTAACAGACTTTTACTCCCAATTAGTCTAGAATAGACTGCTACACAGTGTGCAGCAAGCACCTTCATCACTGATCAACTTCTTTAATCTCTATGGGGCGAACATAGGCCTGTTCAAAAGCCTCGGAAATGTAATAATATGATTGCATGTATTCTATTTTGCAATGTGTAGGTGATGGGGTTGGTTAGCTCATGGGTTAAAAATCACTGATTATTTGGATTTGTTACGTTAACTTGACATGGTACATTAATCTGCAGCATGGCAGATAGAAAACCAACTCCTGAACAGAGCATGGAGAGACTAGAAATATGTCTTTCAAGACAATTGACAACTTTTTGTCACAAAAATGCAGAGTTATAGACACTGGAAGTGGCCAAGCCCATTTCAAGCCAATTCTATTTTTTTTGTGTGTGTGTGTGTGTGTGTGTAGACAGGGCCTTGACTACACTGGACATACAATTGTGTTTTGTTCGCAGAGCTATGCTTTCTCTGTCTATGATCAGCAGTGTTTATGGGCCTCCTTGACAAGAGGATTACTGGTCCGTGGAGACACAAAGTTTAATTATGCCGGTGCTTCTGTCACACGCCTGATAATTTGCAGATTGAAAAGATTGAATGGTATTATAAATCTAAACGTTTCCCCAATGATTCATGAAATACATCTTAATTTGGAGTCATCAACTATAGAGGCATAGCCTACAATTCAGAGGTATTGGTATGAGCGCTTAGCCTGGCTAGCGCCTACCACTTCTCAAATGAAAGGTGGTCTGGCAACCAGACGTTCATTTTCTCGTATTTGAAAAAATGCCCAGATCCGTTCATTGGGCGCCACGAATGTCTATCAAATGCGTCTGTACATAGCTCATCATGGTCTTGCTTTCTCCCCTGTTCTGTGATTGGTCACCAACATCAGGCGAAAATTTGGGTGTTAGTTTCCAGACTGCCTTAGCAGCGTGAATGAAATCACCGCGCAAGGCAGGATGGGAACACCCAGGCTAATGAGCGCTCATGCAATGTGCACACGTCCCATGCGCAAGTGAAACCACTCTGCAGATAACGTGGGCTCTGAGCTATAAGCAATGATATGTAATACGACGTGGATTCCTGTACCTATCTATGGAAACAGCGTACAGACTGCAGTGCATAGCCTAATCCTAGTCTTTGAATTGACATGATTTATCTCTGTGCCTGTCCCTCATCACACCTGAAGTCACATCCCTCTGACTGCCCTACCATCGCCATTGCCTTCGCCATCCCTATGACTGCCCTACCATCGCCTGCTGTGGTTCCCTGCCCGAATCTTTGGCCCACGCATTCCAGCGACCCATCACTTTCCGAAATAACTAATGGATTACTAATGGACAATTTATTCCCTACACTGGACTATTTGAACTTTCATTGTCATTGTAACTTTCAAACTACAAATGACTGTACTGTAACTGACCCAAGGCAGATGGTTTGGGCCCTTGAGTCGTGGATCTGTCTGAGGTTTCTTCCTATATGTATCTCCAATTCTAGGGAGTTTTTCCTTGCCCCTGTTACTCATGGGCTCTCTTTGAATGTCTAACACTCTGTAAAGGGCCATGAGACATGTGTAATGTTTTGGCGCTCTATAAGCAAAATTAAATTGAAATTGAAATTGAAAATTTAAGATGGCACAACACAATTTATTTATATTCCTATTGTGTACATTTGCAAACATGCTTTGGGTAGACTTCAAAAGTTTTTGAATTTGATCTTCCAGTTCTGTCATTAATCTATGTATTTTACATTTACTTAATAGATATTATAGCTTCTTGTTTTATTAGGCTGTTGTAATTTTAAAATGACTAATGCCGCGACTTCTGCATTCTCCATTTTTAACATGAGACATATATAGTGTATAGTGTCAAGCAGTGAAGGGAGAGCAGGTAGATAATGTACATGTTACATGAGCCACACAGAAGAGGGGCACTGCATTAAAGTGGTGTGTTTAGCAGCCAGAATGTAACTTTTTTTTCCCCGGGGAAAATTCCCCCAGACACTTGCTAATATCGTCTGCACCCTTTCTCAGATAATTTCTCCAACATCCCTGTGCAGGCAGTTATTTAGAATTTGCTCCCCCACTTTAAAAAGCTTGATACGCCTCTGGGTTAGGTACATTACAGGAAGGGTGGGATGTGTTCAGACAACTGCCATATTGGAGTAATCCCATACATTTATATGGAGGATTCCTATACATTCCTATAGGAATAGAGGACCTAGAGGAGTGCTGTGTCTCCTCATAAGAAAGTCTCAGCATACAGTATATGCATGTTGTATGATGCAAAGTTCACCACAACGGTCTGCAGATTTTCTGCACAGGCACAGCATCAAAATGTTATGCCCACTTGGACCTGTGTGTGTTGACTGTGCACGTGCATGGAAATTTAAAGCACACACTCGGGATCAAGGGATTACAAAATCTAGCAGATGCTTTTATCCAAAGTAACTTACAGTGCAAATGCATACATGTACTTTCATTACTAGGCTTCTTCCTTAGGAATAGAAAACCCACTGACAAAATTGGTTTCTCTTATATACAGTAATGCTTCAGTGAATCAAGGCTGATTAGATTAGGAACTGCATTTTAAGGTATGGACATGGAGGAGTAAATGGATATGAAGGAGCAGAGAAATATACTGTCCATGCCTATTGCTGTATATGACCACAACACAGAGATATGAGAAGACTGAGCAATTGAGCTTGTATGCGGAGATGCACGTCTGCAACAGCAAAGACTGGTATTCCTTTAGAGACACAGATTCAGCCTTCTACATATGGTTAAGCCCTTAGGTTCCAATATGCCAATTCAGTGAAGTCAAACCATAGGATATAGTTTACCCCCTTTTCACTCTGCCATTTTTTGTCACATACAATCTAATTTATACATATGATGGAAATTTTTGTTAGCTGGCAATGCACATAAGGGTGATAATGTCTTACTAGTTTTTCACTATTTACGCTACTGCTGATCTCTCTTACACAAGAAAAAAAAGTCACCCATCATAGTATCTAACGGCAAAATCGCATATTGGATTTTTCCCCCCAGACATATGCTGAGATATATACAGTATTATGTGCATTTGTGTGCAGGCACACACACACACACACACACACACACACACACACACAAACACACACTCACACACACACACACACACACACAATACTTTAACAAACCTTGACACGGTAACATTGCAAAGTCTAGCTCAAAATGTCCTACCGTCTTAATTTGTAATATCAGTGAGCTGAGAGTGTACTTTGCCGTACAGTTCAGTTTCATTAGCTCTCATAAAATCAGACAAACAGAAAACCAATTTTTAGGAGGACACACAGTGCATATTATTTGGTACTGAAGCACAGATAAGCAAGGCTGCTCTATTACAATTTACAAATGGGCATTTGAGTCAGCTGCAATCAGTCAAAAACTGGTTAGGGTACACACAGGAACATTTCAGGCAACTTAAATTAAGCAGATATGCTTCTTGATGAAGCGAGGGAAATGATTTGGCTTTGCGTTGTATACTACATAACCAGTAAGCAACTGAGCCTAAATCAAACAATTGCACTGATGCTGTTGTGTGTACTGTATATGTCCATAGAAATTCCTACTACAGACTGATCCTCAGGGGATTTAGGACTAAGGTGTGGAGATACCCTACAGTGTGCTGCAGCCCCATCATAGATTAAAGTCCTGGCTGGGGAATTTTAAGAGGAAACTAAAAGCTTGCTTGCTAAAACTATCAATGTAATGGCCCATTCACAAATGGCTTTCTGGGTACACTCTAGTGAATTGTGAGCAATAACAAATGACGATGTATGTGCAGCAATTATCTACTGATATGCGTACAGTTTTCAATGAATCGCTAAATGTTTATGCTCACATAGTTTAGAGGACTGCACACATATTAATTTTCTTGTATTGAGATTTTCCCCATACTGCTTTTAAACCATGTACTGTACATGTATACAGTATGTGTATTTGGACGTTTCTGTGGCCTACCTGATGATCTCTGCATACTCTTTATCTTTGCCCTTGCTGTCTCTCCATTTGCGAAACATGACGGAGGCGTCCACATTGGCTGGGGAGAACGTGTTGGGCTCATTCAGAAGAGAGATCACACTGAGGAGGATGGTTCTGTGCATAAACACAACACAACTGGAGAGTTAAAGACTAGACCGAGGCTGCAGAATGCAATGAAGAACATGAAGAAATCAGTAATCCGTCTTTAACATGAATGTTGAGAAAATGGCGCAGTAACAATTCCACATTTCTAAAGACAACAGCTATGCTAATAAATAATTAAGAAATACATGGCATTTTCCGTGGGTACATCAGGTCTGAGGACCCTACACAAGTGGCTTGTCAATTATTATGTTAAAACAAAACACATGGTTTACTGTATTCTTCTCCATAAGTAACATCTGAAATTGTTAGTGGACATCTGAGGTGCCTTAAGATGTTCCAAAAAACTAATACAAATTTAGTATCAGATTACAGACACTGATCACTGCATAACATTTACATATCAGCAGAGACTACTAGCATGCATTTGAACATGGAAACAATTTTACGAAAACATCTCTTGACCTTGTGGCATTTATGTTCAGCTGAAAGATATCTGTGGAGGTCTCCATCCATTTTTTTTTCCAATCCATTGTCCCTTCACTAACATGAACCTAGATCAGTTGAGGGCACCTTCTTCTGTTCAAAGCAGTTTGGGTTACACCATTCACCAACACCCTGGGATATCAACTGACATCCTGCTCACTCCTCTGCCATCTAAAACTACCTCATCTCTCCATCTCAGGCTCTTCTTTGATCAACTAACACATAGATAATGATCGGCCAAGTGTCTACTGCCCAAGTTTAAGGAAGCAGAGCAAGGACAATGACAGGGGCTTCAGGGAACCTCCAACCTATGAGCCCTGGTAGTTGAGCCTTACAGCAGACTGCACATCAGGCAGACTTCAAAGCACTAGCTACAATGCTGACTAACCACTTAGTTGCCTTGTGTTACCTTTACGTGGCAAAAACATATCACTGTATGTACACACAGCAATGATTGCCCACTGTTTAACTAGCCTGTAGGCTACATTTGGCTGCTAACTTAGTGCACAGATATAGCCAGTGCAGATAAATAAAACATAAACAAAGCAGTGCTGGCTTGGCACTCTCACACTACTCTTGCTCATTAAAGACAGTCCACAATCTACTTCACTAATCTAATCCAAAATATGCTTGATAATACTGTAAATTGCAAACAACACCAGTATTGTCAGTCCTGGGTTTTTTGGTTATGGAAGAAAGGAAGAGGCAGAGGAGAAAATAGGTCAACGTGTGTTATCAAATCATCGAACAAACAGCTACCTACTTTACCAGAATGGTATCTCCTTAATATACTGTGCTTCTTAGCAACAAGTAGGCAAGCTACACAACCTATCAGAGCAAATCTTCTCCTGACCAGAATTTTGAATGAACCATAAACAAGCCGATGGATGTCTGGCAAGAGTTGGTGGTGCTGTGCATATCACATGAATCAGAGCTACAGACGCTCATCGACTGGCCAGATTTATCTGACTGGCTTGGTGTGCAGTCCCTATGACCTTACTGCTGTACCAAAGCCTGCCTTCTTTAGAGGTGAAAGGTCACAGTACCTGACATTCTGTGTGGGGTTCCACCTCTCAGAAGGCAGCTCTCCACTCTGGGGGTCATCCACGGGGGGATGGAGGATGGAGATGCACACGTCGCCATTCTGCAGCCGGCAAAAAACACAGAGTGAAACACTGACCTATTATAAGTGTGGGGGGGGGGGGGGGGGGGGGGGGGATCTATGTATACAATTTCAACAATTCTAGAAAGCAGGCTATTTTTTTCTGATGCTGATGAAGTGCCTTTAACATGCCCAAGGCAATAGTTGCCTGGCTAACGAGTTCATGTATTTGAGCTTTTGCATTCCCACTGAAAACTCACCTCATAGATATTTGGGTGCCACATCTTGGTGAGAAAGCGGAACGTGGGAGGGGAGTAGGGGTAATCAATGGGGAATTTGATGTGGGCCTGAGAGAGAAGGGAGGGAGGGAGAGATGAATAAGTCAACAAGCATTCCCTGTTGAAAAGTGAAAAGTGACAAAGCCCTGATAAAACATTTCAGCAGATGAGGTTCAAAACTTGTGTGTCCCCACCAATGATTGAGATAGCGATCATGTCTGCAGGGTTAAAAAAGGGTTGTGTTTCTTGTGAAGTACCTCTATTAAAGGCCACAGGACAGACACTTTTTTTGACGCCATTCAACCCTGAGTTACAACCAGTGAAAGTCAAGGTTTATGGGTTGTCCTTGGATAGGACATTCCTGCTGCAATTATCAGCAGACAGGGTATGTCTAAATCAGTAAATAAAAGGGGAAAGAGAACAAGATCCAACTCACTCATCACCACAGATATGAGTAAATCCAATTCTTAGATGCATTTCAAGTGTAACAATTACCCATTTTAAACCATTAATGGCACATATTGCATAGCAATTGTAATTAAATTATGCAAAAAAAACCCCACAGAATTAGAAAACTATCTGTTTCTACTGAACACACAGGCAGACGTTTAAAACTGTGCATGTTCATGTTCTCTGGGTGGGGTCATTTTCTGCTTTTTCAGTGATAGCACTATCAAATCCTCCAAACATGGAAGACAGCTCAGTACACATTATCCATCAAGAGATTAGAAAAGAGGGATTCCCTTAACAAGGGGTTCCCCATCCTCCATTAGGCAGACCTGTTATTCCGACCTAAATATAATCAGCTTTGAACAAAATGAGATGGGAAAGAAAAATGGTATGAACACTGTGGTGTAAGCGACCATAGAGGCTGATTAGATGGAGGTTGGATGAGCAGATTAATAGACAGTAAGCGCATTAATAAATTGTTTTGGTAGATATATGAATTCCATGAATGCCCAGCTCTTGAGCAGTGGCCATATTCAGGTCAGGTAGGCATTTAATTGATAAAGAATATAATGGGGCCTTCCTAAAGAGTACACTCTATTTGTTGGGTTTCTTTGTCTTCAAAGAAACTGGAAGGGCAGTATCTACGTTTGTCTGAAACTTTCAATATTCCTGAGTTCCTACTCCTGTTCTTAACTTGAAGAGAAGTCTCAGTCATGTTGGGGTATTGGGGTGGCCAAGATCAGTGACGCCATTGCAAAAGTGACATGCCAATGACATCAGTTCAGTCAAGCCAAGGGTGTGCATGCAGAGATTAGAGAGGCGTGAGTGTGTGTGTGTGTGTGTGTGTGTGTGTGTGTGTGTGTGTGTGTGTGTGTGTGTGTGTGTGTGTGTGTGTGTGTGTGTGTGTGTATGAATGACATAACTCAAGTGCTCACAGTAACCCGTACTGCCAAGGGGGCAAAAAGCAGGAGAGCCTCCCCCTGTCCTTCTCACTTTCAACACACACTCACACACACACTGAGATACCATTTATATGTCATAGCTAAAAATAGTGTGGGGTATAAGGATCGCACCACCAGGGGAAATAAGATCCAGTTAGAGAATGGGGTGGTGGGACAACAGTCAAAAAAGGGAGGACAGAAATAAGCGAAGAAAGTATTTGGAGGGGGACAAGAGTGAGAGCAAGAGTGAGAGTATGAGGAAAAGAGTGAGAGGAAAAAGACAGAGAGAGAAAGAGGAAGAGAGAAAATAGAGACAGAGATCCTGATTTTCCTTTGGGTGAATAAGCAAATTGACACATTGAATTCACATAGCTCTACCAGTAATCATGGTGCTTACTGGATAGACTCAATGGACCTTAGACACACAAATGCAGAGACATCCGATTCATCTCAAAAATTCCTATCTCACCCTCACCTTAAAGTAACCCCCTTCATACAGTGTGTTGGGGGGACCAAAGATGGCAACCTCCCAGTTGTAGAGGTCAGACTCCTCCACAAGGGTGATGCGGAAGCCCTCCACTGGCTCCTCCTGGAGGGACTTTAATTCCAGCATCAGGGCCTTCTGAGAGCTGGGCATCTGCTGGTGTGCCATGACAATCCTTCTGCCTGTCTTCAGTTGCTGAACACAGGAGAGAAATGTGCATGAGGAAAACATGTGGAGGGGACTAATGATGAAGTGAAATGTTAACATCAACCGTCACATTGGTGTTAAATTGGTAAAATTGATGGAATGGATTTTTTCCTCTCTGGTTTCAATCACTGGAAGCTGAAGAACACATCAAACACTGCATACTGTTCAACGCAATGGGCTATACTGTTAACAAATTCACATTTGTAAATATGATATCCTATAAAGAATGAAGGATGCTTGCAAGGTGATTACGAACTCCTAGAACTGCATATTGCTCAACTTTTACAAGGCCTATCGCTATCATGATATGTTAACATACAAGTTCACTGACGAATATTACCTGGTTTATGACAACCCCTCTTTGGGCAAATTAAGATTTGTGATTGAAAACAGAAAAATCTAGATGGATTTTCTGGCGTAAACGACCGCAAACCTTTTGTCTTCAGTTCACGGTCAAACTGAGAGTAGCCTATTTACTTTGACCAAAAGCAAACAACGTCAACTAGGCTTTATCCAGCTAGCTGCCAGATATTCCGCTCCTAGGGGCAAATGCTGCACTTCAAATAAACTTTTAGTACAATTTTCGACTCTACAGGTAGTAACCTAAATATACAACATATTTTAAAATGGTGCCACAAGAATAACTGACTAAAACGCATTCAGCTTGTTCATTAACGTCGCTAGCTATCTATCTCGCTATTGACGTTAGCTCCAAGGAAGCAATAGTTAGCTTGCTGGTAGGGAGGTGTCTTTGCAACAAATTGTTCCTGGCGGTAAAGATTTAAGTGTAGAGCTACTTATAGACATATGCTAACTCCATAAATCATAAACTATTGTTAATAAAACGTAGCTTTCGCTGTCATCTTTGCGTCTTTCTGATTCGTCCCCGTTCGCCGTCTGCACAGCTGATCCAGTGGTTGTTTACATTTGTTTAGCTATCTGGGTCTGTAGCTGCTCCCCTCTTCAAACGTCCATAACCAGCCTCCTTTCGGTTGACGTTTTCTATGCAAAATATGCTATTTTTTCAGGCCTACACTTCTACCAACTCTTTTGTCGAAAGGTTCGAAATATATATTTACGGCCTCAATCAGTACAAACGCAAAATTCGTAGCTACATTGACGGACTACGGCCACCGACTCTTTTTGCCTTCAACCAAATCGCCCTATCGATGCTTCCGGTTATCCCTTTCCGTGTCTGCTTGCGCTTGCACGTTTTTTTGCGTAGCCACGTTAGTACAAGAGCAGCCTGTGGACTGGACTGGCCCACGGTACTTTCTCGAAGTTGAAATGGACCTCATGTAACCTTATTAGCTTCACATAAGAGAAAATGGGAGAAGGAAACATGAAATCTAAAACGTAGAAAAGCAAAGATGTGCTATCATGCCGCAGTACAACCTTATTTAGTTTGATTATGGAATATCCCTATGATTTATTTCTGATTTAATTTAGAGAGAATTATTTGACATTAATTATCTCTGCTTTGTTGTCATTCATTTGTGTTTCCAGGAACAGTAACAAAGATTCCAATTGACCTTATCATGATGGACAACATTTGTTAATGGCTACTGTTTAGGACATTATTTTCCCCCATGCTTTATTGTTTTTTTCCCCATACAAAGTCTCAATTAAATTTATTTGGATTCAATGTGTATTGCTCAATAATCACTGAACTGAATATGAATTTTATTACAATAATAATAAATAGAAAATAATAAAGAGAAAACATGTTTAGTGTGTTTTGCCTCCTGTTGCTATTCTCATTCGTATAATCCACACAAGTTCCACTCTTACAATTAAAGGTAAGAACTATCACACTCACTGTACATTGATCTAACATTCTTTTGAATCTGGATGATCCTGCTACAAGGGTGCTCTCTAGTGGAGGTCAAAACATCTATTTAGGCCGACATGATCAAACTCATGCAGGTTTTTGCATTTTTTTGTCATGCCAATCTCGATTTGTTGTCACATGGCCATAAAGGAGTGATACAGATACCTGTTGTTCCAGTTAGTTGGCCTGGCCAGGCTATTCATTATGCATATTTGGTATACAAATATATAAAGTTACTTGTAAGTTACACGAACGCCAGTTGGTGAGTTAGTATGTTTCTAGTGCCATTGCTGATATGCTAGTGACAGTTTGGCATTGCTCTAGGTTTGCAATGCTAGCACTGGATTAGAGTTACCAATTGAGTTCAGAATCTGGAGAAGGAATAACAGTTCATCTAAAACTTTTTCTTAACCTCTTCCAAATTTCACAGAAAGGGAAATAATGATGCCACCTAGATAAACCAAGTAGACTATAATGACTGGGGCTGCAAATGGACAAATGCATTCAAGGTTTATTTTATGTTATCAACACATCATATGGCTGTTTTCCCAATTCTTTGGCATAGGATACTCTCTCAGTGCACTAGTCTTGACCAGTTTAAAACTAATTTTGCAGCCAAACTGTGTTTGAGCTTGTGGTTGATTTTGACACATAACACATAAGGTCCACTGTCGTGGCTTCTGCCTTTTAGCTTTCTAAATAGATACAGAGCAGCTCGTGCACCTCCCATGTGCAGAGGCCGGTGGGGCCCTTGGTAAGGCCCCCATGTCGTTGACGTTAACGGGAGTCCATGCAGGGTTGGCCAAAGCTGTCATCAGTCATTGGACATGTGTCGTCATACAGGAACCAGGGGAGGGGTAAATGGGCAAATCAAGATGGCGTGCCCTGATGAAGCAGGAAATAGATTTTGGTCTGAATAAAACTTCTTACCGATTATATTCGAAAAAGAGGTGTCTTCTTGAAGAGAACTGACAAGACTATTGGGAGTAGCAAGACGGAGCAGATATCGGTAAGATAGTTTCTGTGAATAATACACGTTAATGACAGCACAGAGGGGCGGTGGCGAAGGAAAGGAGCAAGCCATCAAGGCCGAGATATGCTGTACTTCAGACAGTGCAAAACTAGCTTGTTAGCTTGTAGACTATTACAACATTAGCTACCCTAGTTAGCTTGTTCAGTCAGATGCGTTTCCCTTTGGCTAACATTACAACTTAACATTTACAGTGTGTGAGAAATTGAAAGCCCCTAACACGGCAAATAGTGTTCGTTAACTGAGTCTGCTAATCTGACTGATTTCTCATGTTGACATTATTCTGCTTAGCTAGCTAGCCAGTTAACTCTCCGCCCGTTGTCAAACGTTAGCTAGACCTAGCTAATGTAACGTCAGAGGTAGCAAGAGTAAATAAGAATCAGTAAGTTAAATCACTCTGTCATAGATATGATTTTGATGGAAATCTGTGTCATTAACATAAATCTAAAGGTAATACTATTAATTTTCAAATTAACGTTAGCGTTAACTTGGGACTGCTTCTAGTACCGTATAGTTAACACAAAACCGAATCAGAAAGCTTGCTAGCATTGCATGATAAAACGTACTAATATATATTTTTAAGTTTTTACCATCGCCATTCCACGTTATTTTTGCTTGCTCTTAATGCTAAATATATAATATACGTATGACTTTGTGCATTTAATCGTTTCGTCGTTGGCGTTAGTTGCATAGTCCAACCTTAATGTTATAATTTGCCCCAAGTTCCCTTCTTGTTTACCAGTTATCAAAATAGCTAATGTTAGTCGACATTACACTCTATTGGTGGAAGCTATCCCTTCTGACAGCCACTTTGCTTTCACAATAACGGCGGTAACAGTTGATAGATTCAATGTAGAACTAGGATGTCTCACACAGAATGTACAACGTGTACTGTAGCGTTAATGTTATTGCTTTGCTTACCAAGTCGCTTATCTTGTGGACCGTACCGTAACCCGTTGGATGAATTGATGGAATATCAAAAGTGCATCGGGAATAGTTTGTGGTAACATTAGGATTTCTGTTCAGGAATACAAGTTCTCCCCTTTTTCATACCTGCCATGTTGTGGCAGACAGGTCTTGGTTTACGAGGCGTTAATGTATCCAGTGTGTAGCAAATTCACCATACTTACATTACGTAACCACATTGATATATACAGCATAAACTGAGCCAAATGTCAAACTCAAAATCCATCTTTTGCGGGTTTCAACTGATCAGTAATGAATCCGTTGTCCCTTTAACCGTCCCTTTAACCGTAGGCTACAGAGAAGTTTGAGATGTCTTAATGCATTTCCGAGTAGGCTACTTGGTTTGGAGTGCTGTTCTGGGGGTGTGTTTTCATCTTAGAAGAGATATTAATTTATTGGAAATGTAATGCTTATTAATTACACAACATTCCCTCCTTGGGGACTTGCTGTTTTAGCTGAAAAACATCAGGGGTAAATGTGCAAGGCTAATGGATGAGGATAAGTGATTGTGCTTCTGTGCGTACCTACCTTACCTTATTCTTGAGGAAACTCGAATGATGAAACACAGTGTGCCAAAATGCGCTGGTGTCCTGATTTTTTTTTATTGTATTATTATTGTTATCATTGTAATTATTGTTTAGAAGTTTGCTGGCCTACACCTTTTTTACATTTCTTGTGTCATCTCTTTGTTGAGCAGCCATTTGTCCTATGATCATTCTGCAGAATTGTATTCACATCTGCATTGAGCAATATGAAAAGATATGCCCTGTGTGTTTGGATTTGAATAGCCTGCGTGACATGTTTTCATGCAAAACAAGGAACCGTCAGTCAAAAAGGTTGTTTCAGAGGGATTTTCATCTGATTTCCCTGCCAGAAAAATAGCCCTGACCTAAGTCACATGGGCTACTGCAGAGGACCCATTTCTCATCACTGGTTCATCGTCCCTTGTGACTTTAAGTAGGCAGACTTTTCCTTGAATCCTGCAGTGTTTGGATTACCATCCTACATGAAGGGGGCCTCCACAAACACAGTCAAACACAGAATCTTTCCTCACACTGGCACGCTGTTTATGTAGTGGCTGAATATGGGGGATTGTTGTGGTTTTGGTTTTTTTTTTTTTTTTTTTTGATAGCCTCCCTTTGGTATGCGTTCATGTGACAAACACCCGTCATTTGACAGGCTGTGGGTGTCATTTTGTTAAAATGAAAAGCTGGGAACAAGTGCCATTCAATTATGTAGCAGAAATTATGATGACAGTGTTCTTTGCATCCTCTGCATAACTAACACCCATGAGACAGAGGCCTGAGGTCTGGCATCAGATTTATAGAGTGACAAACAAACAGCAAATGTGCTTAAGAGGTATTATGCCACACAAGTTGTTTTTACTTAGCAGTAGTACAATCAAAGTGTTTTGTTGTATATGTAACACTCAATGTAATTTTGTGTTGGTTTGCTCCCCCAAAATCAGATTCTCTAAATGGCTGCGAGGAAGTCTGGAACAGATACCTACAACACCGGTGAGTTTGGCTGAATCTCTACAGCAACGTGGAAAACTGGAGAATAAGATGGACCTAACTGTGTGTATAGTGTTGCACAAGCTTCTGCAGGGTAGTGCAGAATGGAAAACAGATGTTGTATTATATCTATTTTGTTTATGTTTCAGAGGAATGTTAGTCATTTGCTCATGGTGGTAGTGACTCAATACAGAATACTCAGGAAAAGTTTGAGTGCTGCCTTAAATAAGGGAAATGCAAGCAGTCTAGTGCTTGTCAAGCGTAGGCTACCTTTTATATTACAGGTAGCTGAAACCAGACTGTCTTCAACGTTGACCTAATCAGTGGCCTTACCAGAAACCAAGCACTTTTTGTTTTAGTTTTGGGATCACTAACCACAGTTGTGTGTGCCGACCTGACATGCCTTTTGTCTTGTTGTTATTCATTTGGAGGATAGACGATCAACATTGCTAGAAGAAATCCTTCACCACTGTCTCTGCCAAGTTTACAGTGATAGTTGTTTGTATTCAGGAATGATCTAATCACTGAATGCACAGCATGTCTTGCGATGTGTAAATGTCCATTGTAATGTAGGCAAGGTGTATGCAGAGATTACCAACATTTTATTACAAAGCAACAAAACACTGACCTATGCAAAAGAGGAAGTCAAATTGTGGTGTCGAATGTAAAAGAGACTGGGGAATGGCTATATAAAAGAGTCATTCTAACACTGAGGGCTTGTCTATTTACTGTAGGCCTCAAATGCCAGTCCCAATTGTTGTGCAGTATGTGTTCCATTTCTGGGTTTTATGCAAAGCCCTGATCCCTCAATGTCCTTGCTCAGGTCACATCATGTGTGATCAATTAGCTTTTAGCCTGTAGCAGACAGCATCACAGAAGGAGCAGTTTCAGAAGATTGTTAGCATGGTGTGATTGACAGGACTAGACTGCAGTTGGGCCTGTGATCAGGCGTGCGGGGAGAATGGTCTACAAGAGGCTCACGTGGGATTGGAGGGAATTAGCGTTGGTGCATTGGGAATTGTTTGTTGGAAAAACAAGATCTTTGTTTTGAAACGATGCTGCCCGGAGGGAGAAAACTTAGACATTTGAGTAAATGATGTTGTGTAAAATACCCCCAAACACAGTCAGAGTCTCAGTTGGTTTGTGTCTCTTTCCTGTAACATCTGATTGCGTTATTATGATTTGTCACCCAGTGTCCAAACAACAAGGCCTAAAGTGCAGTGAGGGAACTTGCTGCAGGCAAGTATTACTCATTAATATTACAATTAAGTATTTTCACCTGTTTCTCTAGGCCCCATCAGCTATCTTGATGATGTTCCATTCAGGCTCAATGACAAGTTCCGCTGTCCAGCCAAAGTGGGCCTTCCCATCGGGTTCTGTCTGCCTGACTGCGGCACTGTCATGGCGGACATGCAGGTAAAGTCTTCCTCCCTCGCTGTGTCCTTGTGTCTTTAACTCTGCACCTCTGTGTCTGCCTGCCTGTTACAGTCTGTCTGTCCCCGTTTTTTTTTTTTTTTTTTTTTGTCCTTTTGTGCAGAGCTCTTTCTCTCATGTAATCCCTGTGGAGAAGGCACAGCTAATAGAATTGTGGGATGCCAAGCATACATTTGTGTTCAGAAACCTTTATGATGTGTGTGTCTGTCTGTCTGTCTGTGGAGCATCATGTCTAATGAATTGCATGTGTGTGTCTGTCCCTCCTCATTAGTACGACTTTTCACTGGAGAGGCGGACTGTGCGCTGGGGGGAGGAGCTTGCCCGTGCCCGCGCTGCGGAGGCGGAGGCAGCAGAAGCGGCGGCGGCTGCTGCTACCAACGGCCAATCGGAGCAGGAGGCCCAGGCCAGCTCCGCGCAGGACTCTGACGGCGGATTGGCCGGCGGCAAGCGGGCCCGCCCCTCCGACGAGCACGAGCTGCCTCCCCCGGCGCTGAACCCCGTCCTGGCGGGCCTGAGCCACAACGCCATCCTCACCCCGCTGCCGGCCCCCAGCATCGGCGCGACCAACGCCTCCAGCCAGCCTCCCCACCCCTCGCACGGCCTCAACCTGGCCGACTTCGAGCGTGAGGAGGACCCCTTCGACAAGCTGGAGCTCAAGACCCTGGACGACAAGGAGGAGCTGAGGAGCATCCTACAGGCTCAGCCTCAGTCCGAGCCCGCCGTGCCTGCCCCGGCTCCCGCACCTGGCCCAGCTCCGGCCCCCGCCCCGGACCCGCGCCGCAGCTGCACCCCACCCCTGCAGTCCAAAGCGGGCCTGTACCACAAGCCCAACGGCCTGGTGGCGCTGCTGGACCTGGAGCGGGTGGCGGCGGGGGGCGTCAGCGGGTTCGGCCGCATGGACCCCGACCGGCCGTGCAATATCCGCTCGCTCACCTTCCCCAAGCTCTCCGACCCGGGCGACTCCCCCACGGACGCTAACCCCTTCCACAGCGGCTACATGTCGGCCCCCCCGCGCCCCGGCATGACCAACGGCAACCCCCCCGCCCTGCAGAGGACTGTCCCGTCATCCCACTCCCACAACGCCCTCCCACAGGAGCCGGCCACGTACATGCACACACACACGCAGAACAATGGCACGCCCAAGCAGGTGTGTGTACGTAACGACGCGGTGATTACATGATAATGTTTGTGTTGTGGGATCATGAAAAAATGGGATTTGTGTCCAAATTCAGGATCAAAAAATGCCCCTCTCATGCATCATGCCCTTATCTTTTCTACCCCCCCCCTCTCCCTCTCTGTTTGCCCCAGTGTGCCCCCGTGTCTGGACCGCCCCCAGGGTCACTACCGTGCGGGGGAGCCCTGCTGAGCCTGTCCCCTGCTGAGCGCCAGTGTGTGGAGACCATCGTGAGCATGGGCTACTCCTACGAGGGCGTCATCAAAGCCATGCAGAGACAGGGACAGAACGTGGAGCAGGTGGGCACCACGAGCTCGGTGCTTTGGTGGAATGAGAATCCAGACACATTCAGTGGAACGATCCCTCAAAGTGGTGCCAAATCGGGTAGTTAAAGGCCAGGTGTATGTTAGGTTGGTTGGGTGGTTGTATGAATAAGCTTAAAGAATTTTGACTCCATAGACATCGAGCACATTTAGTTTTGGTGGAAAAGGATCCGTGTCTCCTTACTGTTCTTTACATTGATTTCATTCAAACTTGTGTTCAGCAAACTGTTTTTTTTCCAGTAACATTTAACCATGTCCTGGAAAAACGCTATTATGTAATTCATGTAGTGCCTGCTGTTTAGTTGAGCAACTATGTTGTAGCTGTACTTTGCACTGTAGCGCAGGAGCTTAATCATCTGTATAGTTGTGATGTAAGAAGGCAAAAACTGTCATTTTTATCACAACCATATGTGAAAAAGGCTGTTACAGTGTTCCTTTTTCATGTCTTATCTGCGTGTACATTTTGTTGTCTTTCTGTACTGGAAAGCATTGTCCTCAGCCAGGCTGTCTATCAGACAATATTAGAATGTAGACTTTGGTCACTGACCAATTTTTAATGACCTCATTTGGCCCTCTTAGCCCCACACACATACCGTGCTTGTGAAATGAATTGACCTATTTACTAAAGCTAACAGAGATGAGCGGAAATGCCCTGAAACGAAGGGAAACAAGTTAGCTGTGTTAATGTCCCATTTACCCTAGAGTTATCAAGAGTTTCTTTACTTAATAGCAAAACACCTAAAACAACAATATTAGCAAGGGTCCTTTTGAGTCAAGCTAGTCAACATACTAGATGAATATAATGGAAGATGGTTGGTGATTCATTCTGTGAAATTTGTGGAAAATGGTGAATTGATATATCACATTCATATTTACATACGTTTTTGGCTAATGGTTGAAATGTAGACTACCACATGTAATCTAACAATCTAAATGTGCATGGTACTACTATGGTACTACGGTATAAACCAACATAATTTTTGTTTGTTGTTTCTCAGGTGCTGGATTACATGTTCATCCATACCCGTCTGTGTGAACGAGGCTTTGATGCCAGTGCGGTTGAAGAGTGTCTAGAGATGTACCAGTGTTCAGAGGAAAAGGTACACACACGCACACACACACACACACACACACACACACACACACACACACACACACACACAAGCACACACACAAGCACACACACAGACAGAAGAAGAATGGGAATGTTGACAGACAACTCTTTCATTCCACAATGATAACACCAGCATTTTTCTTTGGCCTGGTTGTGTGACATCACTGACTTGTGACCCTGTGCTGGACTACCTCCTCACTTTGATTTGATTTGATTTACCACACAGCCAGGCTGGTGGAATTTGTTTCAGTATGGCTCTTGGTACGGGTTCCAACATTGGGCTACATTAACATAGAACATACAGACACATTCATACATGATACATAAAACATAGATACATAAATACATAACAGTCCATGATTGTCCTGTCCTGCGCCTCGCAGAGGGAAGTAGCTGGAAGGCGACAGGCGTAGTGTGCAGGGTACTTGGAGAAGTGTTGCTCATCTGTGAATAGTGCGCTCCACACCACTCTTGGATGGCATGTGGCTCACGATGAGGAAAAACCCCTCTTAGCGTTTAGCGTGTTCATTCAGTTACATTAGTATCAGTGTCACAACTGTGATCTGCCACTTAGATAGATTCCTCATTTCATTTCTCTATTTGGCTTGTATAAATTGTAGTTTATACAGTAGTTCTGCGCTCAGGCATCATTTGTTTTCACACTGATACTTTACATACTGTACATAACCTTTATTTCTCTACATTATAAAAGCATACCCGGTAGTATGTGTGTAGGATGTGTGTCTAGAAATGCATTCTGATATAGCCATTTTAATTTTGGCCTTCTTTCACTTTCTCTTGCGCACTTCGCATCCTCTTTTCTCTTATCTGTCTATTGCTTCCTCTCGTCTGTGCTGTGTCTCTCTTCTCCTGTTGTCTGTTGCCATCTCTCATGTGTCTGCTGTGTCTCTCCTGGCTCTGACCCTTTTCTTCTTACCGCCCCCAGGCCCTGGAGTTTCTCCAGCTCATGTCTCGGTTTGGGGAGATGGGCTTTGAGCGGGACACCATCAAGGAGGTGCTGCTGGTGCACAACAACGACCAGGACAAAGCCCTGGAGGACCTGATGGCCCGTGCCGCTACGGCCAGCTGAGCCCCGCCCCCGCCCGTTTCCCAGCATGCCCGGTTCCGCCATGTTGCAAGACTGCCACCCACAGAGAGAGAGAGAGAGAGAGAGAAAGGGAGAAAGAGAGAGAGGAAAGAAAGGAGTGGCAGGTGACAAGGGCTGTGGGTTGAGCCTTTTGATATTTAGTTCTGCTGTTGGAGAGAAGACAACATTTTTTCCCAAATGAACCCCCCACCCCCCACCCCCCATGACCCTCCCTTGAGCTGCGCGGATAGAGCACTGCTGCGAGGTTAGGCCTGTCTGTGGACCTTGTCCTCGCCTGCCAGGTCTCTGCTGAGAGGAAGGAGGGGAGGGAAGCGGAAGGAGAGCATCCGACTCGTTTGTTTCTTGTCTCTTGTCTGTCTCTCGTTTGTCTGCCATGATCCAGCGGGGAAGGGGCAGGTGGCTCTGCGGACGCCGGGTGGCGCTGTTACAGTGATGGGAGAAGGACACCCTCACCGGAGATAACGGACTCTTGAGGTGGATCTTCTCCGGCAACGATGCTGCCATCCCCTGCTGCTGCTGCTGCTGGTTCAATGGCGTTCTGCTACCCAGACTGGAACACAAACGCACACACACACACACACACACACACACACATACACATTCGCATACCCATATGCACACACACACACACACACACACACACACACTCACACGCACACACATACATATACCTATTTACATACTCTTGTGAGATAACACAACAAACTTAGACAAGTTAAAAGAAGTGTCCTTTCTGTTTTCTGCAACTGGCGGTTGGTTCACCTTTCACAGCTCCAAGCTGTTTTTGTTTTGGGTGGTTGCTTCATTTTCATTTGTTTAATGTTTTTTTTTTCACAAAACAGATAACTTATTTTAGCAGTCTTTTGGCGGATTCATCTTCATTGCCCTCTGTTCATAGGGAGACACCTAATGAATCTAACACCTGTGATTCGAGATGGCAGATTTAGCATTTTACTAGTGCCCTCTATTGGCTGTTGCATTGGAATGAACTGCAGAAGGCCAGAGGAACTTGGATTGACTGAGGCGTTGGACGCCTCCTTGAACAGTACCTGAATCAGTATCGGCACACCCTGGCATTTAGAGGCCCTTTTGTGAATTCAGCACAGACACATAAACACACATACACTTTGAGTCACAAAAGATATGTTTATTTAAAAGTATGTAAAAAGAAGTACACTGACACTTTAATAAAGAAGAAGGCGTGATCGGAAAAAAAGTGATGGGGTATGGGTATTTGTTTTCCTGTTTTGTTATTTGTTTGTTTTGGAAGGAAGGTGGAATGCCCACGTGACTGGATTTATGATGTGAGAGAACTGGATTTTTTTTTTTTTTGTGATAGACTGAAGGTATTATGATGGGGAGAGGGGATGGTACAATTTTGCATAAGTAGCATAATGTTTGGATTCCAAAATGTCACAAGCGTTTTCATTGGTTGTCAAGCATTCTCCTTGATCCTCTGGCCCGTATCTTGCAATGCCGATGGTCTAAAAAGCTGCCAAAATCTCCCACCGGTTGAATTTGCAGTGTAAAGTTCTCAATGACAAAAGGTGCAATCTGATGCTGTCATTTACTACAATGTACTTCAAGTGATCTGTGCTTGTTATGGTGTCTAGTAAGCTTGATAGACTTCATCACAGATGTTGTTTTGTTATGTTTTCTTAGCCCACTTCCTAACCACATCCCTTGGTTTGAGAAAAATGACATGATCTGTTCTAAAGTGCAATTGTTCTGAGTGACCGTCATTGCGATTCAAATTGAACGCGTCTTCCCTGCTTCACCGTTCTGACATACCAGACTCCTCCCTGCCACACCTTACACCTTATTCAAGCCCAAGATGGCGATAGGCTGCATTTCAGCCCTGTCATACACATAGCTGGTGTGGCTGGTTAGACAACCACACTGCTCTATACGCAACTCAGTATGACAGTATGCACTTAAGACATGTGTTTGATTTATTTTTTACATACATACTCTAAAGAGAAGCATACTGTAACAACAGAACTCTCAATGAACCCTCATCTGTGTGGCTCTCAATATTTTCTTTTTTGGTCTTTTTTGGTTCCGATACCTGAACGGAAACTAACACAATGAAAGTGTTTCTTCTTTGTGATGCTGTGTTAGAGAGACTGGAGAGTTGACATGTTAACAGGTGTGTGCCCACTGAAAGTAATGTACTTCCTCATTGGCAACAATGTAATAGGACCAAACCAAATCTTACGATAGATTTCTGAAATGTCTACATCTGGCTGTGATCATAGCATTGGAAGATCAAACACTTTAGTGTTACACTCCTTTCTAAAAGAACCATGCTAATTTCCTTTCCAGACAATAAAGTGATAATGGACATGTTGTGTGTATTTTACAGTAGAGTGCCAGAAAAGCCCTGAAACTTAGAGATTTGTTCGGCAGGCTGGGTGGGTTGTTGGGAGTTCTGCAGTGTAGAGTGAGGTGATGGTGTGAAAAATGTGACAGGATGTGCCATAGTATTATGTGATCTTTGAGTTTTGTTGTTATATGTACCCAAACTCTGACAAACGTGTCGGTGAATTATAATTTAGGGCTCTGTGTGTCTCCTTTCCCTCAACCCAAGAAAAAAAAAGACAAAGGTGACTTCCCAGCTGTTCAAATGTATCCATTTTCAAAATAGTAACAATGTATTGCTAAGCCAGATGTAGTGGCGCACCTGTTTGTGTGTGTGTTGATGTCTCACCATTTTCCTCAACCCTACATTTTCTGTTCCCGGCGGTCCGCTGCTGGCACACAATTCCCATCTCCCATCATGCCTTTGGCTGGTGTCACAAACCGAGTCCTGCCAGCAGGTCACTGCTTCGGATAACTATTAGAGTGTATTTTTAAAAACAGTATGTCAGTACCCTGGTCTTTTTTTTGTAATAAGATGCTGACTTGTGGCTGGAGGTGGCATGGTGAACAGGGTGCTTATTCATCTAATGCCGGTGTTACTGTCCTCAGCAGAAGCTACTGGATGAACTAACCATAGACCGCACAGCTTCTCGGGAGGAATTGCAAGGCTTTGTGGGAGTACATTGCCGGCCTATTTTATATGTATAACCTACTCAATATCATCAGTCTGAAGCAAGGACTCTTGTGTCATGTACACTTTAGTAAGTATGTATGTGTGCGTGTGTGTGTGTGTGTGTGTGTTTAACACAGCAGTGTATGGTTACTGGTCACTGGAGTGAGTGGGTGTGTCATATCAAGAGTTGTCTTAATAATGACGGGGTGGGTTTAGGGGTGGGCAGGGCCAGGCCCTGTTGATCCTGAAATGTGATTCAAATGTTCAGTTGTCTTCTGAATCATTGAACAAGTTCACCCTGATTAAAGCTATATTACTTTTCACATCATGTGTCACCAGCTTCCATGTTGCTATTGTAATGTCATGATTGTAAAACTGAGATGCGGCGTGATCCTAAATTAGTAGGCCTACCTAGGCATGTGCACAGACAGTATATGAATACAGATGTCCACTTACCCCAATTGAAGTAGCAAAAGAAACATCTGTGTTGGGTGAAAACAGGATAATTGTCAAAATATTTAAACCATAGATGGCTTTGGGGTGTCCGAGGACCCTATAATAACAGGGAGAGAGAAGGTGGAAACAAAGGCAGCTTTGTCCCATCAGCTGGTGAACCTTCGAGCAGAGCGAGAACAGCTCAGCAAAAAAGGAAAAGGGTTTTGCCCTGGTAGCAAAAGATTTCAGAGGAAAAGGCACATTTAATGTTTACTTAAAGAGTGGGGTCACAGTAAAATGCTGACTGTTGCTAAACTAGTTAGGCCTATCGATAGACCAGAGACCTTTAAGCAAAATGACTATCACACCTAGTGTTTCAAGTAATACACTATGGTTTGTCAACAGGTTACTACTCCACTTCGATGGAATGAGTTTTGTTGTGCTGCCCACTTGCAAATCTTTGACTGATTATTGTCTATTTTCTGCATCACATTCATGTAGGCCTATCTCACACAGTCACAATGAAGGTTTGATGAATGAAGCAACAGGACATCTTATGTCTGGTTGTTTCAGCATGGACCTTGGTCTAAACTTGACCTATTGCTTAACAAGTAGGCTTAGGCCTATCATAATAATTTTTGCTTAACGTAGCCTTGACCTAATTAGAACCACTGTAGAAGCTTTTAGACTTTGTTCTTTGCCCTTCTCAGAAGAAAGGCCTGGTTGACGTTTATGAGTTCTGACTGAATGGCTGGCTGTTAACTGCCTTGCCCTGCTTTCTTCTGCAGTTGTGCCCTCATACTGCCTAATTGTCATGGATGAATACATAGCTTATGACTGAGTCATATTCAACAGCAGTTACTTGTAAGATGCTACAATAGTGGATGGTTATTACCTATGTGTACATAGATTGCTTTAAGTGCGAGTTTTAAACCAAATTGATCATGGATTATGTGAGATTGATCATCTATCTCATATCTAATCTATGATCAATCTCATCTAGGATCAATCTTGTTATCTATGAAGGGATTGATCATAATATGACGTCAGCCAGTGAGCTCTCGTAACAGCGAACGCGCACGCATGTGCGTAACCATGCACATTCGACCTTGTTTTTGTTGATTTTTAACTTCAGTGCGGCTGCGCGCGGCCTCTCCGTTGTTGCCGTTGGTGACGCGATTTGTGAAGAGAGAAAGATAGCCAGCTACGGAGGACGCCGAGAAAGAGCGTCTGTGCCTGGGAGGGGGAAACCTCTCACAACAGCTTCGCCACTGAAGCTAAATATATCGAATGCATTAGCTAGCCAGCTTTGTGCGCGGTTCCGGACATAGAAGGCAGTCTACGCAACCTTCTGATCACCCGTTTCGGTCACTAGACGCTTCCTCTACACCAGACAGCCAAATAGCAAATCGCCATTATATGATCCAGTATACAGCGTCACTTTTGCCCTCCATGTGGGTGAGGGACCTGTGTGTGTCGGATTATGGCGAGAAAAACAGTTAGCAGGAAAAGGAAGGCAGGAGATCTCAAGGAACAACAACAGGTAGGCGGAAACCGGGTTGTTTTAGCTCGCTTATTGGCTAACATTACCTAGCCACATTAGCTGTAGCTAACTTTACGTTAGCTGGCTAAATGGCTAAGTGACACAGCTAACGTTAGCTGACCAGCCATTATTCTCAACACTTTACAAACATTCACACATGTAGCGTAGGTTAGCAAGTCGATGCTTATGTACTAGAAGACACGGGTAGGCTTCTGTTATATCAGCAAAGGTAACCCACCGTTAGCTAGTCGTCCAAACGAAAACAACTTTCTTCTTCGCTAGCAAACCTTAGCCTAGCAAGATAGTCAGCCAGTCTGGCTAACGTTAAGGCAGCACCGCGCAAAACGTTATGGGTATGGCAAAGACAGCTGATTTCAGTTAATAACGATCATAAGTATCTCATGTGTTGAAAGTGAATGCATATTATTTAATTGCAGTTAGCGTCATCTAGCTATTGTAGCGTGTGAGTTCCAACTTGCCATATGTTTAGCAATGGTACACCGAATTGAACATGTAGCTGCTAAGAGGCGTTGACGCTATCCAAATCTAACTAGCTATGACATCGCTAGCTAACTACCTGGGTAGTTGACGTTTTTGCGATGCTTATGAATACTATTGGCGTTACATTGACGAGAAATATTTAATTCAGTTCTTTAACTGTTAAGCCATAACATTTTTGTGTATCAATATGATTTTGAAAAGGAAAGCTCCATGCTTCCATGCAACTTCTTGTTGGTCTGTAACCAAGCCCTAACTTACATCAGCACCTATTTGGCAATTAAGCAGGTGCAGTATTGTCAGCTGAATGGCTTAACATTTGCTAGTTCTCCAATCTGTCATTAAAACTTTAAAAATATGATATTAGTCTTTCTTAATCGATGGGTGTTACTGTAGCCATTCAAATTGTCGAGTTGTACGTCAATGTTGATATGTAGTTGGCTTGTAGAGGTGAGAATTTGTTGTTATTTACGTGACTCTTTTATTGTCTTATCCATTATCCATTGATGATGGATAATTGGTCGTTTAGGCTATCTATTAATAATATGTACAATTCTAGGTGCATTCATACGCACATACATACACATATACGTTTTCATGTTTACCTCCAATAAGCTTATTTTTTTTGACAACACATTTAGGTTACCTGTTTGTATTTACATTTTCTGCCATTCACCAGACTAGTGATTTGCACATCACTAGTGTATGCCACAGGGCAGGCCAAAGTCTATCAAAATGGTCTGTGAAACTGTGGAACTGAATTTGTGGCTGTAACTCTGTGCCCCTGGTTCAATAATCACCTGATGTAACAAACTAAATAGGACCCAAATTAAGTACTTTCTTGTATTCTGAAACCATGATAAAATGTATAGGCACCTACATTGCCCTTAGATAATACCTTACAATCAGCAGATCATACTAGATCATTACCATTGTAAATAGGCCTACAGTTTGGATCACTCACTTGCATGCACTAATAGTATGGAGCTGTCTGATTGTAAGCAGCACTTACATTTCACAGGAAGTCATTTTAAGATGCAGTTAGGTTTGCCTTATGTAAATTTTGTGCAAATGCATTTTTTTTATAATTGTGAATAACTAAACTTTCATAATTGTGCACAGATCTTAACATCTGCTAGGCGGTATGTACCGTTACCATTATTTTTACGGAAGGTATGGGTTATAAGGGTGTTGCAGGTGCAGATTTTTTCTTATTTTTCTTTCTTTCTTTTTTTTGTGAAAAATGTTGCACCTGCAAGATATGGGGCCTGTCCTTGCGCCAGCAAAAGGTTTTTTTTATCTCATCATGTGACTATTTGTGCATCTCATGAAATATTAGGATGATGGTGGTTCACACAGCTGTTCCACATCAAGATTTTGCTGACAAACCGTGAGGTCACCTACTGACTGATTAAAACCAAGATTAGCTCAAAGGATGACATCACTGTGTAGCATCTTTTTCTATCCCGCACCTGAGGACCTAAGCTGCGGTTTATTTCCGGCCCTGTTCTCTCCTGTGGATCATGGCTGATTTAGCTAATCGAGGGCTTCATTCTTATCTCATGACTCAGTTCAATTGTGTGTCGGAGCAGACAGAAAGAAGCAGGCTTGAGATGTGTCTCTGCACCAGTCTTTTCTGCTTTGACAGATATGAACACCTTGTCTGCTGCAGTCAGATGGCATGCTCATTATAGAAGGATATGTTTTGTTTATCACAGTGAGGTGCCTGTGTTTGTTACAAACATGATTTCCGTTCTGGATGCTCTGTTTGCATGGTTTGAATATTATAGGACTTGTTTTTAATGAGAAGTCGATGTCCGATCCAAACAAATCTGATTGAATGAAAAAAACCCCCACATAGCAGTAGATCAGAATTATTCCCACTACTACTGGCCTGCACTGCCTTCCTCTGCTGTCCCGTGCACTAGAAGGATGGTGGAAAGCAGAAGTATGCTGTTAGATTTGTCATGTGACCGTGACCACACAGTCAATCTCTCCCCTGCTTTGGCTTCCCTCAGAGCCGCAGACAGCTAATCAGGTTTAGGACAGACCCCCGCAGTGGGCATAAAGCCCAAATATTTATATCACTTTGTAAGCTGCCTGACAGATGTCGCACAATTCAGGGCTGGCTTGGTTGGCAAGAGAAGAATGGCTCAAACATCTAACAGTCACTTCAAAGGAAATGTGACCCCAAAATACAATCAGGCTGTGCCTTTATCAAATAGCAATCACAGATAGTTTGTTGTCTTCTCTCAATGGATTCTACTTGGTAATTGTCAACAGCACGGTTTTTAAGGTGCTGCTCAGATTGCAGCTTAAATTCAGCTCGTTTAAGTTTAATTGCAATCAGTGATGTTATAGGTAATTGACTAAGAGGTTGCATAATTTCAATCGCAGTAATCTATTATATCTATCATTCTTTTTGGATATGAATTAAATTTTACACTGAAATGGAAGTAAATGCAGGAATATCTGAGTGTTCGACTATTTTTACACACACCCATGGTGGCAAAGGACAGCTTACTCATCGCTATCCTATCCTATCTACAAGTATGATTAGAGTGTTATCATCTGCAACCATCCTAATATTAAGGAAATAAAAGGAAAGCTTTTGGCTCTTTAGTCCTACATGCTTTTTAGTTGATTTTATGCAGCATACATTAGATTGCCGTGTTGATGAAATAACATCTATGATTCCACTAGTAATGCAGGTTCTATAATATATAGGCTAGCTTATAGAATATACTGGCCCGGTATGTTATTTGTATGTTATCTTGTCTGGATTGTATTCATGGGTTTCATCAGGTCCCTTTCCACAGGTGTATACAATCAAGCACCTTGATTATCAATGCAGACTGCATGGTGCTTGATTAATACACCTGTGCAAAGGGACCTAATGAAACCCATGAATAGGTAGTATACAAAAGATTTGGGTTGTAGTTCCGTCAAAATTTAAATTTAAAGTATCTCATTTTAGCTGTACATTTTTGTCATAGCCTAGGCATTTTTATATACCTTTCAATCATTCATTCTAAACAGATCTTATGTGTATGTTTACCATGTCATTCAGGCACCATTGTATCTTAAGCTTCAGCCTGTCTGAAATCAATGTCCGCCTGCTTGTATGCATGCGCAAATGTGTGCATACACACACACACGCTAAGACCCTGCCGTGACCTACTTGGCAAGGTGGATATGGGTCAGTATGCACTGTCTATCGGCCTGGGGGGGATGAGCCTGCCAGAATGGACAGAGTAGTGTTTGTATGTGATGGCTTTAAGTGTTTACAGAATGTTCGTATTTTTACACACGCACGCACACAATGCTCTGTCATAGAGGGTGCTCAAGGTGTGTATCAGCATGACGTGAGCAAAATGGCTGCTATTGTCATCTGTCTCGGTTCAGGTGCCTGTGGCTGCTGTCTGCACCCTTCACTGACTAAATCTTTTTTCTTGTTTTATGAAACTTCAGATTATTGAACCCAGTTGCTAGACATTGTAGTCTGACATTGGATAGAAGACACTGATTTGCAGTAATTTCACATTGAATTCAGTGTTCATTTCTCCAAGCGAAGTGCCCTAGAAAGATAGGCATAATGCCTATCTGAAACGCAGTGAGGATTGTCGGGGGTTTCATTTCCCATCAATATGTCAAGAGCGAGCTGTCTGTTATCGTTACTGGAAGGCTGTCTAATGACTCAGACATATCTCTTTCGCTGGAACGCCACCCACCCCCTCATCAGAGTGTGCTGGTGGATGGAAGACCCTACCGTACTTTACTATCAGGGTGGAGGTCAGTTGACTCCGAGCCAAGCTGAAAATAGGGTCTCTGGCTGACCCCTGATAGATCAGGAACATGGTGACTGGAACAAATAGCCAGGCTGTTTGTTATGGCTGTACACTTAAATCCCCCAGCCAGGAGGGGAGCAGATTGCTATCTAGACCATAGCTTGCCATTTGCAAGATTGAACAACAACTGTTTTGTAACTAGTACTGGTCTTATTTCAAACTGTGTTGTATTACTCTTATAAACTAAACAGACTTCTAGGCAAACAGAGGTTACTGTGGTTACAGTGGGCTAATGGTTACCCTATTACTTTGTTACAAGTGTCCTTGTCGCATGATGAGGTTGGGAGGTTACGTAAGGTCATAATCCAGTTATAAGGGTGCCTATTAAGTTAAAATGACACTAAAAACACTGTAAAATCTTTAGTATTTTAAAATGTCATATCCCATGTTTTGTTTCCATAAGGTTAAATGGATTAGCATCAGTCTGAAGTTAACACCTTAAAGTGCTTAAATGTGTGGATGTTTTCCCCAGATGTTTCAGTGTGTGTCACCACCTGCCTGACCACCCCTTTCCGTCTCTGTGTCCATGTGTTGTCCAGGTGGGCTGGGGCAGTACTGGTGCTGGGCAGAAGAGGGCCCGCTTGTCGGCATGCTCGCGCCACGCGCAGCAGTGGTGGTGCTGCCGCCGCTCGGTGGTGTGGGCTCTGCGCGGGCGCGAGTTCCGGCCGCAGCAGCAGCACGAGTGGGGCCTCCAGCGCAACCTGCGCGGCTTCGCTGCCGCCCGGCTGCCCGCCATCCTCAGCGAGCGAGAGTTCTCGCTCGGCCGCCTCAACAAGGTGTTTGCCTCGCAGTGGCTCAACCACCGGCAGGTTGTGTGTGGGACCAAGTGCAATACGGTAAGAGATTGTGTGCGTGTGTGCGTGCCTGTGGAGAAGTAGTTGGGTCAGGGGTGAGATGTGGTTAACACTCAGTAAGAGCACTGGTCTCTGTAAATGTTTGCAACTCTAGCCGATTTCCATAGCAACGCCAAAGAAAACAACTGTAACCTTTTGGTATTGCCTCGGCTCACTTGGAACTTCAACGGAGGTGATACCAAAAATGGCACCAGATACCAAGTACCAATTTTTGCTAATGGAAAGCCAAAAATAAGGGAGTAGAGTCAAGTTGAACTGATACCATGCAGTGGGAAAGCCCCATCAGTCTTGGTTTTCGGTTCCAAAGACACAGGCTAGGTTAATGTTAGTGGAAACTTAAATAATATTAAAGCATAAAATATAAAAGCATAAAACATTTTTGTCAAGTGTAGTGCAGAAAGTAGTACCCGTAGGGAGCATGTGTGATTTATAATCTTTGGAATCGGCTGCTTGTGTGGTCACCTTCGGTCCTTCTCACACGGTCTGCCCGCCCCTCTGTCTCTGTCTTTGTCTCCCCCAGTTGTTTGTGGTGGATGTGCTGACGGGGCAGATTACGCGCATCCCCATGCTGCTGGACCGGGAGAGGCGCGCGCCAGGGGCCGTGGTACGGGGCCTGCCCGGCTCCTTCATGCCCGGCTCGGGCTCCCCGCTGGACAACCAGCAGGGCTGCGGCATCCACGCCATTGAGCTCAACCCCTCTGGCACGCTGCTCGCCACCGGCGGCGACAACCCCAACAGTCTGGCCATCTACAGGCTGCCCACACTAGACCCCGTCTGTGTAGGAGATGTGAGTATCCACATACATTCTCTCTCTCTCTGTATCTCTGTCTCTGTATCTTTCTCTACAACTTAACACTTTTCTTTAGATATTGAGTCCTGAGTCCTGAAATCCCTCTTTCTACGCTTTGTACTATTAATGTCCCTGCTGCTGTCAAGGCTGAACAGAGTTTACTGTTGTGGTAGTATTTCGACATCTACGCACACATATCTACTGTCAGTGTTGCTTACACAGTCCAGCAACTGTGCCAGACAGGCCTACTACTTTTGGCAGAGCATAAGCGGGCGTGTTGGGCGCTCGTGCGGTCTTTGGTTACCACAAGAGATATTTGCCATGTGTAAGTGGATAGGATTACTGTTAAGCCAAAAGGGAACTTTGATGTGGTGAAGAGTTGTGAAGTTGTTTGGGTAATAAGTTGCCGCAGATAGGTAGGATTTAACTTGAGGATACGAGTAATAAAGCTTCTCTGAAAGTGAAAGAACTCTTTGGTGCTTTTGTGCAGTGATAACATATAAGGTATTTGTCTACATTTTACACATTCCATGTGCACGATAATACCCTGACTATTTTTTCTGATAGTGATTTATCATTTTTTTAAATGTCATATTATTGTATCTCATTCAGCCACTAGAAAGCCTGCAGCACAAAGATATATGAGACATGTAAAATACACGAAATTCCCTGCATGTTTTTGTCTTGCTGCATTTGGTGTTTCAGTATTAATGTAGTACAGAGAGAAGGAATGGGGATGCAAATTCTAATGATCATGATGCTTATGTTTATTTCCTTTTTCTTTCCAACATTCCTGATGTTAGAACTCTTCTCTCTTCCCTGCATTATGTGGTCTTTGTCTGAGTTCCCTACTTTTTGTCTTGTCTTTTTACCAAAATCCATCCATCTACTGTCTCTTGATGCCAGCTCAGACTCTTTTACTTTAAATAGCTCTTTGTTCCTCGTCTCTTTTTTCCAATCTCTCTTCTCCTGATGCCATTGATTCATGATGCTGGGGTGACATTTTGGTGAATGGTGTCGCTGTACTTGGGGACAGTGTCACCCCTTATGGTTTTATGTCTCTTTATGAGAGTGATGATCGGAATGTCCATTAATGCATCTCTCTCCCTCTCTTAGGATGGCCATAATGACTGGATTTTTTCCATTGCTTGGATCAGTGACAGCATGGCTGTATCTGGTAAGCACTTTTCAGCTTTATAGCTTCTCACCCTCATAGAGATTTGACATGACTTGCAGCCTGTGATTGTGCTGTTACAAGCTGACAGTTACGGGAAATGATAGTAGTGGGAATTTCCGTTAGGAGCCATCTGAGTGCATCAAGTATGAAAGTACCAATAGTAATATGTGATACTCTGGCAAAGCACTGAACTTTGTGAACGGATGCTTGGTAATTGATGCAGTTGGAAAGCCCCTCTGGTCTGACTTGGCAAATGCATGTTTCTCTAAATGTATTAATCTTGTGTCTGTGCCTGCCTGTGCCTGTTTTTGTAGTGCGTATAAATCCATCTGTGTCTTATACTCGCCGGCCACTTTATTAGGTACACCTGCTCAACTTCTCGCCAATACAAATATCTAGGCACGTAGACATGGTAACGATCAGGGGTCAAAATTAACTTTTTGAAATGTGAATATCTACCAGCCAGAAACAGATGAACTGGTGAAATCCACCAGCCTTTCAATAGGAAATATGTATTTTCTGTCTGAAATCTACCAGCCAACTTCAAAATGTACCAGCATTTGGCTGGTGCTAATTTTGAGCCCTGGTAACGATGATCTGCTGGTGTTCAAACCAAGTATCAGAATGGGGAAGAAGAGTGTCTGACCAATCAAATAAGAATTTGGCAGGGTTCTGTTTATGCCACAAGTACAACAACAAGCTGAAAATGCTGACGATGATTGATGATGACTAGTCTCATCAATAGCTATGTGCCAAAATTACAAAGAGTTTACGTTCGGCCTATAGCAGACTCTTCCAGGTGTTCAAGAGTGCACTTTCTGTGCAAACTTTCTGTGGACCAGCATTGATGTATCCTTCATGCGTCCGACTACCCACAGTCCTTTGCGGCAGCAGTGAACCGCTGCCTTACATTTCGAACAGAGCCTACGTCAGCGTAAATGTAAAAGTTGACCTGTGATTACCTTTGTCTCCCGGTCAGGCTCGCGGGACGGGTCCATGGGTTTGTGGGAGGTGTCCGATGACGTGCTGAGTCAGGCGGAAAGGCGGCAGGACGAGGAAGGCGTCCCCGGCTACACCCACATCTCCCACCGCGCGCTCAAGGACATCCCCAAGGAGATCACCAACCCTTACAACTGCAAAGTGCGCGCCCTTGCCTTCAACAACAGCCACAAGGTCAGTGTCCCCCACTAACGGCTAATGCCCTGCTAAGCCTGGCCCCCTGCATGGTGAGAAGGGCCTAAGCTGGACAGTCAGTCATAGGGTGCCTCTCATGCAGCGTTTATACGTCCTCCCTCGCTCCTCGGCCCTCGGTCCTCACTGATCTACATAAAGAAAGATAGAAGAAGGGATAGACTATCCCTTGTTGCTGCCCCATCATTCTTTATGTAGATCAGTGAGGATCGAGGCCCGAGGAGCGAGGGAGGACGTAGAAACGCTGAATGAGAGGCACCTATAACCTCCTGTAGAGCAGGGGTTTTCAAAGTGGGTGCCGCGGCATCCTGGGGTGCCGTGACGCATGCTCAGGGGTGCCGCGGAATTGTCTAAGGCTTGATCATTTAATGACATTTTAAAAAGCATAATGTCCATTTCAAAATTCATTTTATTGCAAAAACGTATTTGCAGCACAAACAATAGGCTACAGTTTACTGTATCATACTGTGCTGTATGTAGGCTAGTTATTGTTTGTTCGGTGACTTCGTTCGTTATTCCGTATGGCGGAGTGCAGGTATAGGCGCAATGGATACGTTTTTAAAGAGAACGCCATGCACCTCCACAGGGACAGACCTCGGAATCTGACCAGACGAAATCAGCAAAGAGAAAAGTGAGGCAATATACCTCCAGTATGGGTTCACTTGGGGTGGCGAGGTAACGTGTCCCACACCAGTATGCCTGGTCTGCAGGGAGACGTGGGCTAACATTGGCTACGGCTATTGGGGAAGTTTGCGCTTCAAATACGAGTCCACTTATGTATAGTGGCCTTTGCCAGCTGCTCGCTAACGTGAGATGTCGATGAGGACAAATTTGATAACTTTTTATTTTGCAAAGAACTGACCAACCATGCTGCCGGAGATGAGATATTCAGGGTGACAGATGAATACTTGAGGAACAATAATCTTCACTGGGATATGTGCGTAGGTGTGTGCACTGCCACTGACGGGGCGGCCTCAATGACAGGTCGGGTAAAAGGCTTTGTTAGCGAAAGCTATGCAACAGAAACCTGCCATGGTAGCGACACATTGCATGTTGCATCGGGAGGCTCTTACTGCAAAAACGATGCCTCCAGACCTGACGGATGTATTGAATCAAGTCGTAAAAATAGTTAATTACGTTAAATCACGTCCCCTTCAAACACGGTTATTCACTGAAATGGGTTAAGACTGCACACCGAGGTCAGGTGGTTATCAAGTTGTCTCGATCTTCACATCCTGTTAATCATTTATTCAAAAGTTCAATTAAATGAGTTGAATGAAAGAAGTTCATTTGAATAAAACAAAAAAAGATCTTAACTTCACCTTATCTTAGTAATTCCCATAATAAAAGCAGTTTTGGCCTATCCAACATATCACAAGGTTAAAGAAAATGGCATGAAGTACAAATATGGCACAAAGGAGGTGGAGTAAAAAGTAAAAAAAAAAAAATAGGGGTGCCGTGGATGGAGAGAGATATGTTTAGGGGTGCCGTAAGCCAGAAAAGTTTGGGAACCACTGCTGTAGAGGATGGTCCCATAACGGTTCTTGGTTCCCTTAGTTCTGTCTGATAAATTATATCTAGTGATTGCCTGTGTCATGTGGACAACTGCAAATCTTTTAGTGTGGTCATTTGATTTGACTGATTTTGAATTTAATTTGGTGTGTTATAAAGTGTCAGTGCATATCAGTTGTCATACAGTTGTTCATGTGACAGAGTGATCATGGATCATGCATCTCCAGTGATCAAACATATTAGTATATGTAAACCTTATCTGTACTGTAAATTCCATTGATTTTGATGACAATTGATGCATGATTTAAGTTATTGTGAGTGTTCCCTTACCCTTCATTACCTCTCTCTTCAGGAGCTTGGCGCTGTCTCACTAGATGGATACTTCCACCTTTGGAAGGCCCAGGACAACCTGTGCAAGGTGTGTGGTTGATGTACTTTCAGCATTGTGTGTTGATGGAGCTGTACTGTATATTGTAAATTGTACACTTCATGTTATTGTATTAGACGCTGTTTTTAATTATATCTTAGTCTATTCAAGTGTGGCTCTTTTTACAATGCATCTACTCTACAGGAGCTCTCCACAAAGTTGCCCCACTGTAAGGAGAACGTTTGTCTGGCCTACGGGATGGACTGGTCAGTGTATGCTGTAGGCTCTCAAGCCCACGTCTCATTCCTAGACCCACGCCAGGCCTCCCAGAACATCAAATCCGTCAGCTCCAGGGAGCGTGGCAGCGGTAAGCTGGCATCCGTGCTCCAGAAAGGGCACACCTTCACAATTTTATGCACTTAGAGGACAATATGTTACCCATGCCACGATGGCAAAAGCTTTTATTGCACCCATTAGGATAGACATGAATTAGCTTCAATGATTACTTTTCTTACAATTAAAGGGGAACTGAATCGAATTAGAAGTAAAGTTGATATAACTGATGTTTTATCCGTGTTATTAATGGTAGGATGCATACAACCATTAATGTCGTTTTAAGGGAGAAAAACAGTGATCTGTTGTTACTTGGGCACAGCCATCTTGAGTTTCAATGATCCCTGATGTTTTAAGTTGACAGATATATCGGCCATAAGTCAGAGAGGATAGAGAAATAACATTAGATTCAGCAGCAATGAGAATGGAATGTTTTCTGTCCGTTTCAGTTCCCCTTTAAAGCCAAACCAGGCAGGTCTGGTGACACTGAAATAATAGTACCAGTTTTGCTGGTAAATTCAAGCATCAAAAATCTATTCTATTTAACATTTATTTATTTCAGTCTAATTCAAGGCTGCGGCTGAGTAGTTTGGAATTGATTTCATGCTGAAGCAATGTCATCAAAAGGAATGCATTTTTGTCTAAAGTGATGGGCTTTATTACAAGATGCAAGGAACAGCAGCAAGTATGCACATGAGTCAGCTGCCACAGCTTGCCTTGATGGTGTTAGTGTGATTGATTGGGTCAGAGACTATTGTGAGGAAATGTACACAAGTACCTGTTCCCTTCATGCTTCCTGTGGAACAGTTAGTCCTCTTGCTAACACCATTGAAATAAAACACGGCTCAATTAACAGGTATGTGTATCTGGTTTGGTGGGCACAAGACCGCCTGTCATCTTGTGAATGGATCAGGATCCGTTGTCATTTCCTGGATAAATCAGATACACAGGGTCTGTTCCAATCGCCTCCCTGTTTCACACAGAGCCACAGACTCAGCCTTTGAAATTGCAGTCTAGCTGATACACTGTTCCCACAGATATCACACTTTTATTATTACTTTCATGTTTTCACTCATGCTGTAACAGACTTTTTCATAAATGTACACTGCACACAGCTCGATGAATGAGGTGAAATGATATGTGTGTGTTTGTGTTTCTGTGCGGCAGGTATTCGTTCCGTGAGCTTCTATGAGCATATTGTCACAGTGGGCACAGGCCAGGGGTCACTGCTGTTCTACGACATCCGTGCCCACCGCTTCCTGGAGGACCCAAACTGCCCTGTGGGCTGCCAGGGCAGCTACCGCAATCGGCCAGGAGAGAGCATCCTGAAGCTCACCACTGGCAGGGGATGGCTGGTATGTATGCTTCCCACCATCTCTCAATCACTCCCTCCATTTCATTGTTTGACTCCTAAGGCCATTAATGTATGGACATGTGGAACTGATAACCCTCAGCTGACGCACTTCGTAGTCATGTTCATTGAACTATACAGTAGTTACAAGCAGAGCCATGCAGTAGCTTAGTGTTATCGTTCATTGATCAAGGTATGTATGTGTATATGTGTATGACATCAGTTATGCGGTGTGTGCAATCAGGCTTATTTTACAAAAACACACTATTTTGAAGGTTGTTTTGGCATACCACTTGTGTTTTCTTCCAAGAGTGTAACATGCACTTCAGTGATATGTTATTCAGAATTCCACAACTGACCATGGAGCCATGTAGCCATGTAATAACACCCTCTAACCACTGTAGAAAGACTAGAGCACTCAAATACTTGATCCTGGTGGATGGGGTTGGAAGATTAGGGAATCGCAAAGACCACAGTTAATTGTGCAGCTCACAATTATGATTATTTGGGAATATTCCCGAGGTAATAAGTACCAACATTTTAAAAGACACCATATTAGGCAGCAGTACAATTAATGTGTTAGAAAAAAGGCAAGCAGAAGTAATATTACCCGTTTTGTAAATGTCAGAGTGAATATTGAGCTGAAGCTTGACTTTCAGAAATGAAGTGTAGTAGCAAAATCTGGCAGAAGTTAGATGCTTTCTCCAAATTGTTAGATGGGATAGATGGATTCCTAACTTTTGTTTGGCATGGGAATATTTAGACAATTGATTTCACACTCTATACATCTGTCTTCCCATCTTCTCGTAGAATCACGATGAGACGTGGAGAAGCTACTTCTCCGACATCAGCTCATTCCCCAACGCAGTGTACACGCACTGCTACGACGCCTCCGGCACCAAGCTCTTTGTTGCTGGCGGGCCCCTCTGCTCTGGCCTGCATGGGAACTACGCCGGCCTCTGGAGCTAGCCTCTCCCATCTGCCCCACTCTCCCTGTACATCTCCCGGTCTCTCTCTCCCAAGGCTCTCCCCCCTTCTTTTGCACGCACACATACGTACACACATATACACACACTCTTTACCCTCTCACCCCCTCCTCACACGCACAAAACACGCGCACGCCTAGTCACACAGATGGTGCTCACTTTCCCCTCCCTCGTTTGCCTCACATTTGTTTTTTCATACCGACTTGTCAAGTCGTTCTCGCATCCGTGTTGCCCGGTCAGGATCATGCTCACCGCTCCTTTGGCTCCTGCAGTCGTCCGCCCCCCTCCTCCACCTCTTCCTCCGCAGCTGGGAGAAACTGTGTGTATTTGTGTGTGTGTGTGTGTGGTGTGAGTTCTTTGAACAGGATGGGTTCCTCTCAGGAAGGCACACCCCAACCCCCCCAAGTGATTGTGAGCAAGCAGGATGGTGGAGACGCCTGTCACCACCTTTACTTGCCAATGATCTTTTTTTTTTTCTTGTTTTTTTGTTTGTTTTGTTTTTGTAATAAACAAATCGCTAAAGAGATATTAATCATTTAAGTCACACCCAGGGATTTGAAATGTTTGTTTTTTTGTTTTAGTCCCCAGTGAACTTTTCTCCCTTAGTGGTTGTGTATGTTTGAGCGATGCAAACAGTCTTTATGATGTGTGCATGCCTGGCCTTTTGGAGAGGCACCTGTCCAAACCTCTGGCATTTCAGGCTCTCTGTCTGTAATGGACTGATACAGAGAGATTGAGAGCAACAAAGAAGGGGATGGGGAGGAGACGAGAAATACAGACATGTGTGTGTCCATGGAGAGGATGGGGAGAGAGGAGCTCATATGGGACCTTGGAACCGAGACTCAGATGAACGTGAAGAAAGCCCAGCAAAACTGCCCAGCTGTATATGGAGGTGACTGTGGAACCAGCCAATCAAAGAAAGAAAGAGACATCACAGAGCCAATCAAATTGTGGGACTCATTTTTTTTCTCCCTCTGATGATGGAATGAAACAATGACTGTTAAGCTCCTTCCATGTCCCATGTCGTCTCTTTGCAGATAATCTTGCAGATGCTTATTTTATTTTAAATTCTAACTTGGGCGGTTTGTGTGATTTAGCATTCACTTATTAGTATTACTTCCCCCCCCAAATTCTATTGTTATTGTTCTTATTTATTTTCTGAATTCTATCATTATAGCTCACAGCCCTGCTGGAGGTGCATAATCTTTTAGAGTTGCACTTGGTGCTCTTCTCCTCCTTTGAGTGGGAAAGTGGCCACGTGTCTCCACCTCTCTGTTGCTCCATCTTTCTCTTACTCTTCCACTCCCTTTGAGCTGGTTGAGCAGTAGTGAGTGACTCCGTTGCCTTTCTGCAGTCTTTCTGTGAAAGACCAAGGCAGGCTTATGTTTTCATTTTGGTTTTCTTTTTCCCCAAACATGGAATTTTTGTATGGAGTTTCCATTACAATGTTAGAACAGCAACAAATGAATATGATGAACACGAGTACGATCATATATATATATAAATAATAACCATCACTTTAAAGATTTATTTTATATATAAATGTGTATGTATAAGTATTTGGGGAAAAAATGGGGGAGTTGAAAAATTGTCAAACTGTCTGAGGATGTGTGTGAGCGTGTGTGTGTGGACTAACCTGTCGTTATTTAGGTGGTGCCCTCTTTTTTTATACACACTTCATGAATGTTTTTACAGATACTGAGTCAAAGGTATTGTACATTAACAATTTCAGCATCAGGAAACAACTTATAAAAACTTAAGGGGGGAAAGAAGATAATGAATAAAATTCTATTGATGTATTTTTTTCCTATTTGAACCTGTTGCTACGTGTGTTTTATTACATGGTAGATGGAAATGAAGGACACGAATTGTTTTACAGTTAAACATCATTATATTTCCTTAGCGCTAGAGGGCACCCTGGAGTCTTTTTCTAGTGTGCACCCGGATTCATTGAGTTGTGGAATGCGCATTTCCATCATACAAGATTTGTCTGTGATCCAAAAAGAAATCAACTCTCCTTGGACTCGATATCGCATCCTAAAGGAAAACACATGTTAAAACTTCGAGTTGATGTTTAGACGAGACATGGGTAGCTGTAACGTCTGATGGCGTAGAAGGCATATCAGACATTATTTTTAGGTGCTATTTGCCATTAGAATTCTTGTGTTATTATTTTCTGGGTTATGAGCGTGCGCGCGTGCGTGGATTGGTGTATTCTTCTCGCGGATCCAGGGAAAGCAGTAACGGTGGCGCGGTGAGTCACGTGATCGCATCTGCTGCTGGCTGAGTGAAGCGTGTTAGCAGGTAATAAAAAACAAATCCTGTCTATTAACATAAACCTAGCTTGTATAGTGTAATTAACCGAATCAATTCTCTTCTGATATACTAATTCGTTAAACATCATAATCTGTAGTTGATTAAAACATGTTCTTGTCCTCGGTTTTGTTATGCAACTCTGTTGGCTTGTTCCCCGGTAGGCTAGCTAGATAGGGCAGCTAGCTAGGAAACGTCGGAGTGAGATTTTAGCTATGCTCTGTGGCCATTTTTTCAGCAAAATACGTTCTTTGCTCGGCCCTCCGTAGCTCTACGTTGCCATTTAGTCTAGGCGTCCTTCCTATTTCTTGATTTTCCCAGTACACACGGACCCACACACACGATTTTACACGCATAGCTTATACAAGGACGCCGGGCGGTCGTGTATTTGTTAGCTTGGTATGTAGCTATCTAGCTAGCAATGCTACAACAATTGAACAGAGGAAATAAGTCAGACCAGCTAGCCAGCTAACACTTAGCTAGGACAAAGAGATTCGACCATATAGCTTTGGCAATGCAATGCAAGAGATGTGGGGCTGACCGTTTTGTTGTTATTGCGAAACATCGTCTGATCAATTTTTTTCGAAGAGAAGAATAACTCACTAGATTGACAACGTTAGCAGCCTTTATTCAGAAAGGTAACTAGTATTGTCACTTGTACCTTGTTATATTAACGTAATATCAATATTTACTTTTGAAGTGTTCCACTTATCTTACTAAGTACCTAATCTTTCTCCAGCAACATTAGCTAGCGACGTACTGCTGCCAACGTTTCAATTTAAATGATATATAACTGATATGTTAGTCATGAAGACTTCTCAAGACTCTGAAATCAGAAGTAAATCCTATTGTTTGTAGCGTTAGATTCTTGAGTGATCGACGCAAAGCGTAAGTGGCAAACTGATGTTTGTTAGCTAAATATATATGGTTTGGGACTCTTTCGTTTAATCCTAACATAAACTAGAGAGAGCAGTAACGTTACAGGTATAATCTCAAAATAGGCAAACTAATGTATTACATTTTCTTGTAATGTCGGGTATTCTGTTGTCACATTGATCGTTGACTATGCCACCAGCTGAAGGGTTCTTTGACCCGCATTTCTTTTAAATATTGTAAATCGTTCTTGGTAAGTGAGTATGGATTGGATTTTTATTTAACAGAATGTAAATGCATGGGCGTTTAATAGCTCGCTACTTCTAAATGTTGTATCGAAATGTAAATCGCTACAGTAGAGAACAGATTTGCTCGATGCTGTGAACGCACCGCGATGTAGCTAGCACCATTTGGTGACAAATAAGCCAATGACATAGAAGGTCTTAAGGAAACGTCATTAGCGGTCGACGTCAGTGTTGAAGCGACTGCTTTGTGTTTTTTTTTTCTTTTCTCCTTTTTGTTTGAAAAGACCACTTGTTTTCCTCGAATCACCCTCACCCATCTTACCACTCGTAATAAAATGTGAGTGTCTTTACAACCGTCTCTTTCGCTGCAAAGAACGACGAACGCATGTATTCCTCCTGGTTTATTTTGTGATTTTGCAATCACGGGATAAATATGCAAACGCGTTGTCCTGTATGTTTTGCTTTATTTGACATCATTTGACCGATTGGTAGTACGTGATACGACGGAATCATCGCAGTCAGTCTGCATCTTTTGACGCATATTACACATTTCATCAGAATTTTTGACTTCCAGTATTGATTGTTAGGGCGACACCACACAGGTTGTAAGCTTGAAATCACTGTCTGTACGCGAAGACACTGCTAGCGTCCCCTTATACCTCCCTCGACCAATGAAGTGTCGAATTAGCCTAGATCCTGCAGGTACTGTAAACAGGCTGTGCTATCTTTACCCCAGTCTTAAAAGTAGGAAAGGTTCTATTTACGGCCTTAAGTCATTTGGCATGGTAATGTTATTGGAGTTTGATTGCTACCTTTATATTAAGGTTGTTTACACAGATTACTTTGGCACATAGCAGTAGCAAAAAGATAACAGCACGTCTGTAGTGAGGTTTTCTGAGTGTGCAGATTACACTGTTTTCCCTATGACTCTCTGCTTAAACTATTTGCGAATTAAATCCATATCTATATACATTTGAAACAATGGTGTTTTGAGCAGTTCTCCTTCAGGATAGACAAGGTTGTATGAACTCCTGCTGTGTTTTGCTTTACTCTGGCCAGCGTTTCACTGAACTCCAGTTGGAAATGTGTGGAAATGCTGTTACAGCTGGGAATGAGCGTGATGTCTTTTGTTCTGCTGTGTGGGATTTGGTTGTTTTATGCATTTGGCAGGAGAGGGATTGTGTTGAGCGTAACAATGAGGGTGTGGGGCAGTGGGCTAGTGGTATGTTTGGGAGTGTGTTGTGAGGACAGAGGAGGGGGGGGGGGCACAGTTGGGACATGTAAGTGGACACCAGGGCAGACTATCCCAGGCCTAAATTTATGCTGGACAACTGATAAAGGGTGTGTGAGTGTGAGTAAGAAAGAGGGAGAGAGGGAAAGGGTGTGTGGAAGAGGCCTCTAACGGTCAGTGTTGCACAATCTAGTCCAACTGGGTTTATGACTGTGGGAATGTGATACCCCCTGTGTGTAGAAAGCCGTGTTTTTGTGTGTGTGGTTTCATTCAGCGCCTCAAAAACAGCCAGAGGAAGTCGCTTTCAAGAAAATCAGTTAAGACCCAGAGAATCTGCTCTGGTATTTACATTAAGGAGGAAACGGACCTCTCAAGGCACTAGATGATCTCAGTGTTCCCTCATGAGTGAGAGTCTGACTTTCCGTCTTTGTTCTTCTCTTCCAGATTTTTCTATTTTGTACATACATTGTTTTGTATATACTGTATATGATGACGTCATTAGGCAGCGACCGAGCCCGGGGCTCTCGGGACAAGGTGCTGCCCGCAACCACACAGAACTCTCAGCCACAGAAACAGCCACAGGTGAGTCCAGAGGCCCACCCCAAGTACACACACACACACACACACACTCAACACACAGCTGGAGGCATAGAAATAAGCTCACCTTAACACACACACACACACACACACACACACACACACAGATACTGTTAATAGCGAAAGGGGAGTCCATGACAGACATGCCAAGACACTGGTAATACACACACACACACACACACACACACACACACACACACACACACACACACACAGAGCCAGCCATGTAAGCTGTTACCGTTAACTGTGCTCACTCCCAGCCACAGAAACTCCCACAGTTGAGTCTGATACACCACACTTGCTCGACACAGCCACAGAAACTGGGTAAGGCGTCACATACGCACCGGTGCCATTGACTGAGTCTCTCCAACTGCGGGGCGGGGGCCACAAGATAGATATAAATCTCTGTGTGTATGTAACGTCCACCCTAATGCATTCTGTGTCACTGCTTGTTGCAGGCAACAGCCGAACAGATCCGACTTGCCCAGATGATCTACGATAAGAACGATGCAGACTTTGAAGACAAAGTCAAACAGGTCAGAAAGAGCACGCACCACTCTGATGAGAAGGTTTTTCCTTTGGATTTGAAAGACTTGATAGAAGAAGTTGACGTTGAATTCATGCCATATAATAATGTTGGCTGTTTGGTCATCCCCACTCTTATGTAAATATTGTATTCATCTGTGTTGTAATATATGATCTGTGTATTGTGTGCGCAGCTGATGGAGGTGACCGGAAAGAACCAGGATGAGTGCATGGTGGCACTGCACGACTGCAATGAGGATGTGAACCGAGCCATCAACTTCCTGCTGGAAGGGACCTCGGACACGGTGAGGGAGAAACTGACCGTGAGATCCATCAGGGATCGGTAGAGACGATTTGGACGGATATGAGATTTGGGGGTCTGGGTGGGTATGAGGGGATTGAGCATGGGAGAGAGGATGGAGCCAGGGCTTGCAGTGTTCTCCAGTAAAGATCTGTTTTCAAGGCCTCTCTGCTTACACAAGGTTATACTCTGCAGGTGCTGTGAGATCATGGCCTCCTAGAACTACTCTGCCTGCGTGTGCTCTCTCTCTCTCCTCTCTCTCTCTCTCTCTCTCTCTCTCTCTCTCTCTCTCTCTCTCTCTCTCTCTCTCTCTCTCTCTGTCTCTGTCTCTGTCTCTGTCTCTGTCTCTGTCTCTGTCTCTGTGTCTGTTTATTTATTCTTTCATCTATCTGTGTGTGTGTGTAAACGTTTTTCACTGGAATATTTACAGACCAAACATCCAGACTTCTGCAGACATAAAGAATGAATGACTGGCAGTCAGAAGGAGTCGGACAGTTCCAGGAAACTTCCAGAACTTTGTTGTTGTTGTTGAATTTAAGCATATTGCAGCACAGATTAAGTAATAATGTGCTTTTCTCCTACCGGCTCCTCTTGTCAAAACAAATGAGACGGCCAGCAGTGATTTGTTTGTTGCTGGGGGTAGCAGAGTTTTATCAGAATAATCTGTCTGCAGGCCTTTTGCTCTTAATCCCTCTATACACACACACACACACACACACACACACACACACACACACACACACACACACACACACACACACACACACACACACACACACACCCTTCCCCAGAATACTGCAGTAAGCTGAGCCCTCACAGAAGGCTCAAGAGTCTAATTCATTGAAATGAGGACTTTAATCAAAGTGTTATCGCCTCCTTATAGGCACTCATTAATATTTGCTGGCAGTCCGTGTCAGAGAGACCTGCGGTGGCTCCTGGCACATGCGTGCAGAGGATTTCGGGCGAGGAGAGAGATAATGTTTTGGGTCAGAGGGTGCGGTAGAGGGGTGTGTTCGAGAGACGATTTACATAAGTCTAGTGACGACGCGAGTGGTGTCTGGTTCAGTTGCAGGGAGATGGCGTGGCTTACTGTACTGCACGGTAACCTGAGGAGCCCACAGCAATAAATCCTGCCGTCCGTTTTATTTTGTTTACGTGTGTGGGGGGAAGGGGGGGCGGGGGTATGTGTCTATGTTTTCTTGGAAAACTCTAAATAGAAAGTGGGTTGGTGCCGTCTCTTGGTGTAATCTTGCAGTGCTTACAGAATCAAAACGGCTTGGGAGCAAACGGTAAACACACATTAAAGACTTAGTCTCGCGCCAGTTCACATAGCTAGAGTTGCCAGTGCCAAACAATGACAAGTTATAGTACCTCTCATTATGACATCTTAAATGTTTATTTACCATTGGAGCATTTTACATTAGCTACTCACAGAATGATTGTGTGTGTATGTGTTTTTCTGATGGCTGAGGCCCTTGAGCTTCCTTTACATGTCAGTCTCTGAATGATTTTGCATGACAATTGGCTATTGAATAGACTGTGCTCTTTGGTTTTGTATGCGTGCCAGACCCCTGTGTGTGTGAGAGAGGGTGTACAGGGTGGATGTGTGGATATGTGCATCTGAATGGTGTTTGTCTCGTCTCCTGCAGGCCTCCTCTTGGGAGACGGTAGGGAAGAAGAAGGTGGGGAAAGACAGCAGCTCCTCCGAGAGCAAGGAGAACCGTGAGAACCGCGAGAACCGGGACAAGCGCGGAGAGCGAGAGGGCAGCCGCGGACGCGGCGGGGCCAGCAAGAAAGGCCGGGGAGGCAGCCGCAGCCGGCCCGGTGAGGGTGTGTGTGCGCGTCCTGCCGTGTGTGTGTGTGTGAAAGTAATGTGGTAAACATCAGAAGTCTCCAATGTTGTCTTTTAAATGTGAGTTGTTAGTTAAAATGTCTGCAGTATGATGTCTTTTGTTTAAAAGACTCACTTCCCTTCTACCCTTTCTGTTCCCCTTTTTTTTCCCTTCCATGTCTTCCTCTCTGTCCCTCTCCTCTCTCCCAGTGCGAGCAGAGGAGAATGGGGTGGACGCTGCTCATGTGGAAAGAGGTGCTGACCGCGGCCGCAGGGGAAGAGGACGAGGTAATCAGAGACATATTCAGCCTCCACATTGCACACACATATACCCACATATACACATACATATATACACACGCACGTACTACACACACTCATTTGAAATGCATGCACAAACAGTCATGTCTTGGACATGCATGCATAGGACAGCGCAAACCAGAAAACACATGTCACCACATTCATGACCTACAGTCCCACACTTACAGAGGAATGCCATAGCTGCCCACATGCCTGTTGTGCCAAATGGTAACTTTGTGTGTGTGTGTGTGTGTGTGTGTGTGTGTGTGTGTGTGTGTGTGCGCGCAGTGTCAGGAAGCAGGGGAAGAGGCAGAGCCCCAGGGACCAGCCGGTTTACAGCACAGGGAATGGGGTGGGTATATATCCTGCTCTGGCAAAGCAGTGTTTCCCGCAGTGTTATACAGCTTGGGCGACCGCCTGAGCAAAACACGCCCCCCCGCCTTAACAACATTGCCCCCCCCCCCCAAAAAAAATGATGAATGATACTTTTGTAATTTCATAGATATTTCATTACAGAGCTATTTGCACCTTTATGCAGCCTATCCTCTCTCTGTCTCTCTCTTTTTCTGTGTGTCTGTCTCTCTCGTTATGGACATGCCCATATATCCAAACATTTACAATCGTGCAAGCAAGGACTGTTGTCACATAGTAGATGATTGGCTAAATTGCTATTAAATCCAGTTAGCATCATTAGCACACTGCGCTAATTTGTGTAAAATTGTTGCATTCAAGTTCATTCTTGAGTTCTTATCATCTAAATCCCGATGTGAATGGAAAAGTATTTTCCCAGACTCAAAGTGTCCTGTTCCAAGATTGAAAAGGTATTAGTTTGAAACTTTAACCGCACATATGGGGGAAACTGCACAGTCCAACTAGTAAGCATTGATCAGCTATCCAATTAGGCTACTTTGCTTACGATATTTCCAGGCCTCAACCAGTGCTGCTGACAGCTGAAGCAGCAAGAGACAGAATGAGGTAGGCTAGCGCTGTTGGTGCCTAATATAATAGTATCACTACCTATGTTATCTTCATAATGTGTGCTGTCATGAATAAATAATAATATTTTTATATATATAAAACACTCACATAACATGCAACATATATGTATATGATGCTATGCATATATGTTGTATATCAGTGACAGAGACAAATTTCCTGCGGGAAACACTGCATAGGTGGTGTCAACACAATTTTGTCCCAAGTCAAATCTCTTTTGGTGGTAATTACACTCCAATTCACAGCTCATGACATAATAATACTAATATGAAGTTGCACTTTGTGCCATATACCCTCACAGTTTTGTTTTTTTATTGGTCATTGACGGTAAATGCTAAATGCTAATGCAGTAATGTGTGCTGTGTTTAACCTGGATGCTCTCTCTCCTCCTCCTCCTCCTCCTCCTCACATTTCAGGACCTTCAACCCTGCCGACTACACCACAGAGCAGGGATCAGGTGGCGCGCACACGGAGAACTGGGAGGCCGGGGCCAATGACACCACAGATGGGCCAGGTGAGGGATCTAGGCCATCTCAGTGATGATGGCTTTCAGTTGTTGGAACTGTTGTTGCGTTTTTGCAAGCTGTCGAACTGGTGTTGCACAATTTCATGACTTGTCTGTAAGCCTCAGGTAATTTGTCTAGGATTTAGTTGGATTTAAGCTGACAGATGTACCATTTTGACCTACCTTGACTTTTTCTATTTGGTTTGGTTGAATTGGTTTAAATTTGGCTTTGTTTGTATTTCTGACATTCTGTCGTTTTGAGATTTACCGGTTGCTCTGTGTTTGTCCTCTACCCTTCTCTCTCACTCACTCTCTCTTTTTCACACTCTCTCTCTCTCTCTTTCTTTCACACTCTCTTTCACTCTCTCTTTCACTCTCTCTCTCTCTCTCTCTCTCAGTGGCTTGGAGGAGCCCTCTGGAGGACTGGGCCGCTGAGGACTGGAGCGAGGACGTAAGTGTGAGTTCCCACTGAACCTAGTCAGCCAGTGACTCTGTATCATGAGAATTGTGTGTGTGTGTGGTGATGCTGACTACTCGCCCCCCAAAGCTCACAGTCTCCCTCCCTCCCTCTGCTCCCCTAAAGCTCTCCGAGACCAAAGTGTTCACCGCCTCTTGTGCACCTGCTACGGAGAACCACGTCACACCTGGCCAAAGGTGAGAGACTAGCATGGCTCCAGATCACACCCCTACACACTCCTACAGCTCTGGAGACGCTGTGGTCATTTTCAGCATGTCAGGGCAGCATGGGGTGATGTACAAAAGCCACATTGGTCATCGTCTCGATGATAGTCCAGGGTGTTTTCTGTGTGTTGTCGGGTGTCAAAACACACAAGGTGATGATTATGTGCTTTTGAGGTGGTGTTTTTTGGCACTCTGTGTGTCTAGAAGTCATTGCGAGATGACAGTGCTGTTTATGTTGTTTGTTTTTTGTCTCTTGGAGATGTCTGTTGGAGACTCATGAAGATTTATTTTGTGTGTGTGTGTGTAGTCTGGACTTGGCCTCTCTGCTGCAGAAGCCGGCTGGCAGGGAGGAAGTGGGTGGGCCCCTGAAGGCACCTTCCCACAGCCTGGTGTTCACCAACTCCCACCACCACACTACCCGCAACGGGGGCACTACACCGGGCACTGCCAGTTACGCACATGCCACCCTGGTGAGATCTCCAGCCTCTTTGCATCGGCTATCAGCATCCATGAACACACTTTGCATCAACATCTGTGAACACTAACGAGTTAAAAATGTACCATTAACCCACAGATTTGATTCACGTAGGCTTTTGCATGAATGAACTTGGAAAAATACAAGGCATGTCTTATGTATGACACAAGAGAAAGTACCTTTTTGTTTCAATAGAACCATTATTAAATTAAGGTTTTATTTTATTATTATTGTTATTATTGTTGTTATGTTCGTCATCTTGACATTTTATGCTTAAATGGTGGTTCAGCTATTGAAAGCACACCACTTCTTACCCGACCTTTGGTATGGCAAAAAAGGGAACGAATTTTGTGTCAAAAAAAGAAATACTGTGATGCTTGACGGAGTAGACTTAATTTGTTTTTGTTTTTTTAAAAAAATGGCATCTCTCTCTCTCTCTCCCCCTCCTCCCTCCCCCGTGTGTGCAGTCGTCTGTGCTGGGCTCTGGATTCGGCGAGCTGGGCGGCCCCAAGCTGGGCCAGTCTGCCGGAGCTCAGATCCTGGAGCAGCTGAAGGGACCGGGCCTGGGCCCGCTGCCCACGCAGCCCCCCAGCAGCACGGGGCCCGGCCACGGCCCGGGGGTGGGGGGCCTGGGGGGGTCGGCGGCGCCGGCCGCACCTCCCTCCGTGTCCACCGCTGCTCCGTCGTCCTGGGACATGAAGCCGCCCGTGACTCAGAGCTCCATGCCCACACCCTCGCAGTTCAGCCGTGAGTCTCAAGACACACCACGTACACACAACACACACACACACACATGTGCACACACACACGTACACACACACACACACACACACACACACGCTAACGCTTTGCTCACAGCATACTATTATGTCTGCTTTAAAGTGTACGCAAACCGATGAGCATTTCTGCAATTGTGTAACTTCTACAGGCAGACAGACATACATGCTTCTGCATTTATCATATACACACGTAGACACATACTCTTAAGTGCTCTACCCATATAAGCTAACCCTCTCGTGTGTGTGTGTGTGTGTGTTTGTTTGTTTGTCCAGGTGAGTTCAAGCTGCAGCCGGAGCCGTCTCTGGTGCTGAGCCAGCTGGCGCAGAGGCAGACGCCCAGCGCCCTGAGCCACGGCAGCCCCCTTCCCCTGGCCCGGCAGCAGCAGCAGCAGCAGCAGCAGCCCCCCAGCCCCCCGCCGGCCACCTCGGCCCCCAGCGGCGCCCTGGAGCCCTTCGCCAAGCCGCAGGAGCCCTCGCTGCAGCGCGACGGACCCTCGCAGCAGGCCCAGCAGCCGGACGCACAGGCCGTGGCTAACGCACAACAGCAGAGGCAGATGAAGACGCAGAAACGCAGGATACCTCCCTCCTCCAAGGTCAGTCCAACCCTCAACCTCCCAAACGTTTTCCATTTACCTAGTTCCAGAGCCATAGAGAGAGAGAGAGTTGCGACACGCTTTGATGTCGCCGCCACGCGATCAAAAATTCCAAAAAACCTGCGCCGAATGGCTGAATTGCAGGAGGGTGGGATGTACTTCTAGATGCTGGAAGGTGTAATCAATAAACTCATTAACTACTGACCAAGAGATTGGCTGTAAATAGTTCCAAAAGTCCCATAACGAGGAAATAGCCTGGAAAAAGCGCTGCCATTTTTTCCTATGGAGGTCTATGGGAGTGTCGCCACTCTGTTTTATCTACCGCTCTGCCTACTTCATGTAAACGTGGCGCCATGGCAGTCCAGTACAGCCTCTAGAGCGTTAACTGTGTTGTAACGGCATCTTCTGTTATATTCTGCTCCTTACATCTTCACTTGGCCAATAATAAACATTTTAAACACACACACAAATCCTTCTGTATCGTAACTTGCTGATTCCCTAGGGCAACACCCAACCGGGTCCGTGAAGATAGACACTAATCATTACATTAACAATATCCGGTTCCATCGGAAGCACAAGCGTTCAGAGAGCCTTTTGCGTACATTAGCCTATCAAGACAAGAAAAGCTGTACGTCTTGCCCTATGTTTTACCGTCTATGGTCTTGCCACACAGTTTCCTGTATGAGACCTCATGCAGTTCTGAACCGAGAAAAGAGCGAGACAGAATGAGTTTATACTGTTTGAAGACACTCAGCACCTTTCTGAAATTAGTCAGTGGAGACATGGGGAAAGCACAATACTGCACTTCTGCTGTACTGCTGAACTTGCACTAGGAAAGATCAAGCAAAGCAGTTCTTCCCAGAGAAGGTCTCAACACAGTGTGTGTGTGTCTGTGTGTGTTTGTGCGCGTGTGTGTGTGTGTGCGCGTGCGCAGATCCCCTCGTCTGCCGTGGAGATGCCGGGCTCAGCAGACGTGCCGGGGCTGAACGTGCAGTTCGGGGCGCTGGACTTTGGCTCGGAGTCGGCCCTGCCGGACTTCAGCGCGCCCGAGGCCTGCGCCAACAGCGGCAGCACCAACAGCAGCAGCAGCGAGGCGCCCAGAGACCCTCCTGCTGTCAGTCAAACGCAGAGCAGCCTCTACTCCAAACCTATCAGGTCAGACACACACACACACACACACACACACACACACACACACACACACACACACAGCAGCCTCTACTCCAAACCTCAGGTCAGACACACACACACACACACACACGAACACACGCACACACGCACACACATTTGTACTCACTTCACACACACACACACACACACACACACACACACACACACACACACACAGCAGCCTCTACTCCAAACCTCAGGTCAGACACACACACACACACACACACACGCACACACATTTGTACTCACTTCACACACACACACACACACACAGACACATACACACACACACACACACACACATTTGTACTCACTTCACACACACACACAGACACACACACACACACACACACACACAGACAGACACAGACACATTTCTACTCACGCTTTACACACTCGGATTAATGTGTTTGGAAGCCATCGTGGTACGTAACTCTCTACGTAGTTTGTGTGTGCTTTAGTAAGTCTGTGCAGAGTACAGAGTGCTGGGTGCTGTACTTCCTCATTTGTGTTTGGTCACGAGTGCTTAGTCACTGGGCTGACCTTTTCAGATGTGACAGTGGTCCTGAAGGGCCAATCAGAGCTTAGTGATGTGTGAGGTAGCTGACCTTTGACCTCCTTCTCTCCCCCCCACGCGCAGTGAGTCTCTGACCAACCCGGTTCCCCTGATGCTGCCCCTGGCCTCCACGGACAGCATCTACCCGTCGGCCTCCGTGGCCCTGCCCAGCCTGGCGCCCTCGCTCAGCACCCCCAGCACGGCGCCCGTGCCCTCCGCCACCCCCTCCTCGTCCTCCGTCTCCTCGGCGGCCAGCAGCTACGACTGCGCCGTCGCCCCGCACTCGAGGCTCGCTTTCTCCCAGAGCAAAGAAGCCCCTGGCCCTGTGACGGTGAGTCCTGATTGGCTCCTCGCCCATCCCTGGCTTAGTATCAGCCAGTATGATTGGTCAGTTAATATGTAGATGTAGTTGTTTCTGTATGTTGCCTAGTTGTAATGTCTGGTTTTTTTTGTGTTTTTTTTTTCATGTAGAATGGTTATAACGGTGTGAGGACATCTGCTGCTCTTGACTGTAAGTATAATACACAATAAATAGCCACATCAGTGGCTTTATTGTGAAATAACACACAAATAAGGACATGCGAGGCCCTTTATGCTGCATTTCACTCAGGATAACAATCGTGCACTTGCCAGACCGGCATCAAATGGGCAAAGGAAGTAATTAACCACTACTTTGTGGCTCGCTGCATTTTGCATCCGTAGAAAAGCACTTGAGACAACTCTGAGAATGGTCCTCATTTCTCGGAACCGATAACAATATCTCTCTCTCTCTCTCCCCCCCCCGTTTCTCTCTCTCTCTCTCTCTATCTTTTTGTCTCTCTCTTCCTCCCCTTCTCCATTTCTCCCTCTCTCTCTCTTTTTGTCTCTCTCTTCCTCCCCCCCTCCACAGCCACATCCGCGTCCTCCACCCCCAAACCGGAGTCACCGTCTCTGGGCAGTGCGGGCAGTGGGCCCGTCTCTGCCCCCTCGGCCATCCTGCCCCCCTCCATGCCCCCCCACAGCACACCACTCTCCAGCCTGGCAGCCGAGCACCCCTCAGCCAGCCTGCCCCCTCTCAGCAGGTAGCACACATTCCCACGCAGAACACTGCTGAATTAAACAGATTTTAACCAAATGAAATACATTTTGTCAAGAGGAAGTGCTGTGAATACCATTTTAGAATATTGCTAACTCTGCTATTATCACTCTGATTCATTGGTTTAAAGCTACATTGTGTAATTTATTGCGTTGATTCTTCAAATTTAAAAAAAATATGTGCTCATTCTTGTATAATTACTTCCACCAACAATCATAGCATTCTCGCAAGTGTAGAATCGGCCCTTTAGAACACAGGCGTGAGAGTTGCCCGTACAGCGGCAGCCATGTTTTGGCCTCCATCTTTAGAATACATTAGCCAAGGAGAGACATCCCTGAAATGCTAGCTACCGCCTTTGTGCTCGCAGCTGCCAGGAAGCCCCTATGACTGAGTCACCTGATGAGCTTCATACGGAAATAGAAGACCACGTTAGCATTATCTTGAACTACAGATTTTGTACAGTGTTGTCGAATAACATTAGCACTAGTAATTTGGTACCTTTACACTTCGTTTACAAAGTACACGTTGAATAGAAGTCAAATTTGTATTATTAACCAAATAGTCCATTATGGCATTATTCATTTTGCATTTTGCATGGAGTATATGACCAATAGTTTCACTGACTGAATTACTTATTGCAACTTACAGTGATTTTTTTTCTTAAATAGCCTAACATCTTATAACTTATAAATAAAATCTTGTTGCATCAGCTAGTACATTTATTGTGCGGCTTCCATAGCTAGTAAGAGCTGGAATCTGTTGCAATATGCCTTGTCACCACTAGATGGGAGAATTTCCCCCCAAAAATTTAACCCAAGAAATACACACACACAAAAAAAAAATGTCTCATCGTTTAATAGTGTAGACGCATCAGTTGGAGTCCCTCGCTGAGTAGCCGTCATAAGTTATAGTGTGAGTCAGAATAGAAAGTACAAGCTGCTATTTGAGTGGTGCATTACCCTGCTTGAGTGGTGCACTACCTAGACAGCTTGACTGTAGATGGGCTTTGTTAGAGCGCCAGACTAGATTACATGTCATTCAGTCAGAGTGTATAATCAGCTCATTGCTGCACACTTGTCAAGCGGGGCCCGTAATGCACTGGTGTGATTGGACGTCTTTGTGTCTCTCTGCCTCTCATTAGTCATGTAAGCAGTGGCCACTCCTCTGTCTCAGCACTTGTTACCAGCTCTTCTCTCGCAGTAAGTGATCTTTATCTTTGTCTGTCTGTGTGTGTGTATATATGTTGCCTGCCTGACACACACACACACACACACACAAAAACACACACACACACACACAGACACACACACACACACACACAGAAATTAATGCTGGACATGATTTCCTACTCTTCATTATTAATGAAGACATGTAACTAACTATTAACTTAATAAATGCTTCTGTCCCTCTGTCCTGTCCAAGCAGCACTCCAGTGTGGACAGCGTGAACTCGCTGGCTCCCCCCTCCTCTGTGACCTACTCAGGGGTGCAGACACAAGGCCTGCCCATGAGCGTCGGCGGTTCCGTGGGCATCGCCAGCAGCAACGCCGGCCTGCACAGCTCCGGAATGCTGGGCCTCACCGCCAACGGGACCACAACGAATGCCAACACGGCGTCCGCCATCAGGACCACACAGCTGCTGTCCTCCTCCAGTAAGTACGGGCCAAGGCCCGCACGTGGCCCGGGTGTGGCCCGCATGTGGACCGCGCCAAAATAAAGGCCCCACATCTGATGCCTAAAGATGTAATCTGTAATATGGCTTTTGGGTTGGAGAGAGGTTGTTGATATCTGACCTCAGTAGCCAATCAGATAACATCCCTTTTTGTCTCTGTGCTGCTGGAACAGTGTTGATTGGCCGGCGTGGCGTATAAAGCGCTGAGCAGCTTTGATTCCAGTTCACAGTCAGGACTGTGCACGAACACTGGAGTTTTTGGTTTTTAGTTTTTAGCTTTTTAGTTCAAACACAGAACTGAGAGCTAAGGGAGCGGTATGAGCAGTTCACTGAATCAAAAAGTGTACGAGTTTAGAATTGCAGACTTTTCAAATTGTAAAATGAGATGTCAGTGGATGTTTGAAATTTTTCTTGTCAGGTTTATTGATGTTTCTGCCCGTTCTCTATTTTCCTTTTCCCTTCCCCCCGAATCTTCCTCCCTGTCAGGTAAAGCTCCTCCTAACTTGTCTCAGGGGGTTCCTCCTCTTCTGCCCAACCAGTACATCATGGGTCCCGGAGGCCTCCTGCCAGCATACCCGGTAACTACTGTCAGCCATGCCCAACACACACACACACACACACACATACAGAGAGAGCTCAAGGGTCATCCTCAGGTCAAGGCTGTTGCTGAAGCTACAGACACTCATAAAAAATGTATTGATGCAATATGCAATTGGCCAATTATTTATAGCACCATGCTCTGTTGTGTCTGGATCTATGTTTGGAATTGTTGTGGGGGTGGTGGTGTTGTATGTGGACTGTACAATTCTACTAATAGGCCACATTTTCCTGTTAATCAATTCAAGTAGGTGTGAGTGTTCAATATAGCACACTAACACATTAGGCAATGTGTGAAATGCATTGATTTAGGGACAGCTGCAGCGTTTGTTTGTTCTCACTGTATTGATTTTGAGCCAGTCTGGTAGATGCATGTAGGCTCCTTCCGCAATGAATGCATTGTGTGGTGTTGTGTTGTGTGGTGATATGTTTCACGCCTCTTGTGTAACCCTCTGATTCTCCCCACCGCCCACAGCAAATCTATGGCTACGAAGACCTGCACATGCTGCAGTCTAGATTACCCATGGTGAGTCCTCCTTCAGCTCTTGGCCTCCTTGGCGGCTCTTTACTGTGCTGACTGTCCAGCATTAGATTCATCTTTATTTCGCAACTGGAGCGATTGAGTAACATTCGCAGTCCTGCACGTCATGTCCAAGTTCAAGCTCAGCTGGACATGGCCTTGCTGAAATTGTCTCCCGGGAGGTTTTGGCAATGCTTAGATTTCATCTTCTTTCTGTGTGTGTGTGTGGGGGGGGGGGGGAGTGTGGGTGGAGGGGGCTGGAATGGTGAAGTTGTGGGTGTAGAATGCAGGTTATGCTGGTGTCCATTTCTGAGCGTGTTTGTTTGTCCTCCTCAGGACTACTACGGAATCACATTCCCAGGCCCTGCGGCGGCTCTCTCCAGCAGAGACGGCGGCCTTGCCAACAACCCTTACTCAGGTACGGCCAGCGCCCTCCCCCCTAACCCCCCAACCCTCCCAATCCACTCGCCCTCGACCGAGCCATCTAGAGCAGCAGTAACTCTTTAGGGCTGTTCACACCGAGAACGATAACTATAAACAAATATGGTTCTCATTTATATGAATGACGACGTTCACACATAAACAATAACGACATAAAGAACGATATTGTTGGGGATCCCTTTCAGACCGATTCTGAGAACGATAAAAAGCTAACAGCCAATCAGAAACTGTCACATTCATTAATACGAGGAGAGACTTTTCTTATTGTTGATCAGTGTGTACACTTTTACAGTTATAGTTATCGTTATCGTTATCGTTATCATTATTGTTCATTATCGTTTGTTTACACAAACCTGGCCAACGAAGCGGATTCTGATTCTTGGTGTGAATGCCCCTTTGCTTATTTGAGCCATGCCAATAAAGCTCCATTGAATTGAATTGAATTGAACAGTGTTGCCAAAGCGGACATATTACAAAACAAACAGATACAATATCTGTTTGGGGTGGAGTGAAAACAAACGAAACTTATAGGAACTATTTCTAAAATAGGTAAATGAAGCCTAGAACCCTTTAACTCACTCTCTCTTTCTCATTGCTCTCCCTGATGGATTGTCCACGTCGTCTTCGTTCCCCCCCCCCCTGCAGGTGAAGTCACAAAGTTTGGGCGGGGCGACTCCACCTCCCCGGCGCCCCCCACCTCCCTGTCGGCTGCTCACCAGGCGCCCCCTCAGCAGGCGCAGCAACAGGGCCAGAACGCCGGCGGCAGCGGGCCGCAGTCGCAGGGCCACCACGCCGCGCAGCAGGCCTTCCTCAACCCGGCGCTGCCGCCCGGCTACAGCTACACGGGCCTGCCCTACTACCCGGGGATGCCCGGCGTGCCCAACGCCTTCCAGTACGGCCCCACCATGTTCGTGCCGCCGGCCTCGGCCAAGCAGCACGGGATGGGCCTGAGCAACGCCCCGCAGGCCACGCCATTCCAGCAGCCCAGCAGCTACGGCCAGCACACCTTTAGCTCAGGTGAGGAAGCCGCGCACACGCTCTCTCTTACACACTCACTTTTATTTTGCTCTCTCCCTCTCTCTCTCTCGTTCTCTCTCTCTCTCTCCCTTTCCTCCTCTCGTTCTCTCTCTCGTTCTCTCTCTCTCTCTCTCTCTCTCTCTCTCTTCCCTCCCTCTTGTTCTTGCTCTCACTCACTCACAGTGTCACACGTATATCTATCACCCAGACACAATAGGAGTTTATGTACACCTTATGACTCCTTACTCCCTATAACTTATGTAATATAAGTATATATCCTTTTGCATTAAGCTGTGAACTGTGTTGAGTCTGAAGTCCACATCCACATATACACAGTTTATAGGTTGTTTCCTTATCTCGCTCTGTATTTGGCATTTGAACTGGACTATGCACCTGTGCCAGCGTTTGTTTGTTTTGAAAGGCTGTGTGGTGGTGGTGGTGGTGGTGGTGCTGTGCACTGGCAGGTGTGTGTGTGTGTGTGTGTGTGTGTGTGTGTGTCTGCAGCCCTCTCATTTGTTTACCGTTCCAGGGTACGACGACCTGACGCAGGGTCCGGCAGGAGCAGACTACAGCAAAGGCTACAGCAGCTCCTCCCAGTCACAGGCCAAATCTGCTGCCTCCGGCCCGGGGAAAGGTACCACACACACACACACACACACACACACTTACACTCAAGATGCACACAAGATATGTGTGTATATGTATGTATGTATGCATTGTTATGTAAAGTGGTAACATGGTCCGCCATGTTTCTGCAGGTGTCTCTGTGACGTCTAGTAACTCCGGTGTGCCAGATATCAGTGGAACAGTTTACAATAAGACCCAGGTGAGCGGCTGTGTGCACACACACTTTCTAGCAAATACCATCAATCTCCTCCGTACAGATCCAGTCATGTAAATGTGATTTACTTTACACTGCTGGTGCATTTCAATATATCCAATTTAGAGTTGGGGAAAGAAAGACATCATGGTGTTTACTCTAAACTAATCAGCACTGTTTGCTTGATCATGTCATCGTTCATTTGCTTTATGTGTAATGACGCTCAAGCTATTGCCAGGAATACCCTAAAGGTTTCCTTATGAGCGGAGCAGAACATTGAATTATCCATCAGAATCAAATTCACTGTTCATTTTGGGAGAATAAATAATCTGGGTACTGACATTTTATGTTGATGTTGATGTTTAAATCTAAGCAGATGCTTTTGTCCTAAGCAAAATTATGATGACATTAACATTAAAGAACTTCGAAGAAAAGTTCACATAGCCTAAATAAAAAAATACATTAGAAGTATTAGAATTTAGGATAGGATTATAACAGCAACCTTAAATGTAAGTAAACCACAAAGAAGTTCACAGAAGAGTCTTGAAAACCTCTTGGTGTTGATGGAAGGCTGAAACAGCAGACAGATATTAAGGGACAATCCCTTGGGCTCTGCCTTGTCTCTGCTCCTGTACTAACACATTTCTCCCTCCGTGTCTCCAGTCGTTTGATAAGCAGGGTTTCCATGCTGGTACCCCTCCCCCCTTCTCCCTGCCGTCTGCCCTGGGGGGCACTGGGCAGCTCACCCCTGGGGGGGCTCCGGGCTACGCCCCCGCCCCCTTCCTGCACATCCTGCCCCCCCATCAGCAGCCCCACTCCCAGCTCCTGCACCACCACATGAGCCAGGACACACAGGTAACACCAGGCACACACACACACACACACACACACACACACACACACACACACACACACACACACACACACACACACACACCCTCTCTCGTCTCCTTCTCTCTCTTGCTCTCTCTCTCTTGTCTCTTTCTCTCTCCCTCTCTCGTCTCTCTCTCTCTACACCTCTAAACACAGATATTATATTTACCACACATACACACAATCCCTAGGTACTACAGTACTGAACAGACCCGTAACATCCATACCCAGACACAGTCACACTGACACCTGGAATAGGACGCGCAGCTGAAGTGCTGCTACTGTAATTTCCCAAGTCAGAAGGCTAATGCAGTGCTCACACTACTGACATATTCATAGACCGTAATTTCCAAACTATTCGCTGCGGCTAATACATTTGACTTTACAAAATTTCTTCAGCTGTGAGGTTAATACACAGGGGCAGTTAATATGGTTTTGTTTCTTTTAACTTGCATAGAACACTGTCCTGCGGCTAATACACAGGAAATGACCGATTTCCTATTGACAGACTCTCTACACGCTCTGTATACTGCGTTGTCATGCTTTGCTGTGACCCCTAAAGCTGAGATTTCTCTCTGTTCTCTGTGTGTGTGTGTGTGTGTGTGTGTGTGTGTGTGTGTGTGTGTGTGTGTGTGTGTGTGTGTGTGTGTGTGTGTGTGTGTGTGTGTGTGTGTGTGTGTGTGTGTGTGCGCGTGCGTGCGTGTGTGTGTGCGTGCGTGTGCAGGGTGGTCCGAGCCAGAGGAGCCAGTCCAGCAGCATGCAGCAGAAGACACAGGTCAACAAGTCCAGTTACGGCAGCTCCCCTTACTGGGGCAACTAAGCGTGTGTGTGTGACCGTGCGTGTGTGCGAGTGAACAAGTGTGTGTCTGTGTGCGCGTGTGTGTGCATTTGGGCACACACACATATGTGCTACCAGTCGCACAAGCCCACACCACACCATGGCAACCAACCCACCCACCAACCTCCGATTAACTGATGGATGAGGTGGATAGACCATTTACATCATCATGACACACGCATGCACGTGCGCACGCACACGCACATACACACACACACCCCACCCCACACTCAAAACAGATACATATATACACACTACCTTCTCCCTGTTGATCTCTCATCTCCCCCTTTTCAAAGTTTTGGCTGTTGTATGTAAAATATATTTATGTACGTATTTATACAGTATGCTATGTATTGGTAGGATATGAAATGTGGTCATCTGCATTTTGTTTTTGAAGGATCTTTTTATTAATTTCCAAAATGGTTGAGATATACGCAAAAGTTGGCGCAGAGAATTTAAAGACAAAGAATACAAACAACTGGCTGAAACTTAAAAACCGAAGGTGAATATACTTGAATCAGTGCTAGCATCCTGAGAGACGGCAGTTATTTTTATTTTATTTTTTGTATACATACACAGAAATTCTGAATGACGGTGTACATTATCGCAGAGCATCATCTTATTGGTGAAGCCTTTTTTAAAGAACTCTTTTGTATTTTTTTTTTGTTTTTTTTTGTCCCAGCCCCTTCCTTGTTTGACCTCCAAACTGTTTTCTATCGAAGAAGGCGGTGTCTTGGCTAAGGCCAAGCTCCGCCCCTGAATTTGTCCCCTCCCCCTGATCCTCCTCCCTTGTCCAAATTGGCTGAACACGTAGCTGCAGTTTTAAGAATTCGTATCATTTTATCAAACTTTTTGGTTTTACCCCCTCGTCCAAATAAAACGAAAAACTGACCAGTACTTCAGTGTCTTGTCCTTGTGTTGCAATTTAGTATTTCATAGACACTTGGTTCTTTTAAAATGTTTATTTCACAGGTTTAATATACACAAATCAACTTCTGTAAAAGAGCATCAGTCTCAGTCCAAATCAGAGGTGAGATTACAGCTGCTGAGATCAAGACAACCCACCTCACAACTGCTTTAACATAACTGGAACAAGAACAGATTAACATGTAGTTTCCACAAATAAGCGCTGTAGAATCCTTGCCTGTGATCTGCAGTCACAGGCAGATTCCAGGCCCTGATCATTTTGTGGACGGGGTTGTAAGCTGGAGACGTAACTGCAGGTCAGGTGGTGGTGTGCCTTTTAAGATCGCATTGAACTCATTTACACACAGTCCTTATTTAACACACCCGAGTCGGCTGGAGGATTTTTAGCAGGGGCATCTTGGTTTAGAGATAAGCACTCGCAGCATCATTTGGGGTAATCCAAATTACTCTCTGCCACAACACATCAGTGAACACTACCCCAGGAGGCATTTCAGCCATGAGTTGGGTATTGTAATTCTGGGTATCTGCATACAGCAAAACCTTATGCACACCCACCCACCCCCATCATGCTCTATACAGGTTAGGATTGGTGGATGGATAGTAAATGTTGGCAGGATGGTGGGACACTCTTACAGTTTCAGCTGTACAAACTGAAGGTCAGTAGAGGATATTGGTATTCAGTCAGACAGCCATTTGTATAGCAAACAACTTGGGTTAAACAAGTCTATAAAGATCATATATCAGATGCAAATACTGCAAAATCCACATGGTTTAATTTGATTTCACAATTACAGTTTGCACACACACAATGCCACCAAACAATTCAAGCACTTGTCACTAGTGACCAATAGCCTGATGGAACATCCTGTAGACCCTAAAGGCACAAAGCTGAATGTCAGAAGGTGCATCATGACAAACTGAGATACTATGTACACAATGGTTTAAAAAACAAAAAGCTTAGCTCATACACCTAGGCCTTTTAAGGCCTAACTCAAGACTGGCTCATTCCCACCTTGCTCACCAGCAAGGATAACCTGGGAACCCATGACACTGATAAAATACAAATGAAAGCTGTACAATAGTGAAAGGAAAAGGGAAAAAAAAAAAGTTTCAGTTCATTTCCTCCACACTTGGAGGTGTGAAATTCACTCGTCCCCAGTCTCCTTCTTGAGCTTTTTCTTTTTCTTCTTTTCGGATACAGGTTCGGCCACGGGCTCTGCAGTCTCTTCCTCTGCCTCAACCTCAACCTTCACCTTTTTCTTCTTTTTCTTAGAGGGCGTGTCCTCGACACCGTTCTCTGAGACTGCTCCCTCCTCCTCCTTCACCTCTGGAGCTTCCTCTTCAGCCTGCTTCTTTTTCTTTTTCTTCTTTGGAGTGGTCGTCTCCTCGGCCTCCTCCTCGCCTTCCTCCTTCACTTCCATCTCCTCCACGGCAGCCTCCTGCTTCTTTTTCTTCTTCTTGGCACTCCCCTCAGCATCACCGTTCTCCTGATCAGAACAATACATCATTTCAAACAGGATTAGAACAGTTTCCCCCTACAATTATCATGAGGCACAGCACATCTCCAAAGATATCCTGACCAGATATTCAGAAAGGCGCTGAACCAAAGGACACCTAATTGTGAACAATTTCAAAGACTGTCCTGCTCACTTCAGTGAGAAGACCCACTGATGGGGCCTGTCAATGGTTCGGAGGAGGGTTTCTCTGGCACGGCATGTGAAGGGAGGGAACCATGGGGTAGAGTCCATTCCCTGTCTAGCCATGCACTCGTACAGACAATGAACGACTCTCAAACTCACATGTGAGGCATCGCCGTTGGACTTGACCTTCTTGGGCTTGACCTCTTCCTCCTCCTCTCCCTCAGTGGCGAGGGCCTCGGACTTCCGCTTCTCCTTTTTCAGGCGTTTCTTCTCCTTCTTGTCCATCTTTCGTTTGATCTCAGCTGCAACCTCTCCCGCCTTGACCAAAGGGAGGAAAAAGAAAAAAAGTTCACACATTCGCTCTGGCTGTACTCCTGGCCTCAATAACCCACAGCACTGAGACTGGCAGTGTCAGACTCATTAAATCAGTTTGTACCCTCATTATTATCAGGGTAGAAGTGGTCATCACTCACTGCACTCTGATTCACAGACTCAAATACTGCTCAACATTATGTTCTTTAAACCATAACGGAGACTACCATCGTCCTTTCCATCCCAAAGACACACACACACCTCTTTCACAGCTTCCTTCATGACCTCCACGTTCTTGCGAGGTGCGTCGCCAGTCTCGTAGAAGGAGAGCCTCTCCTCCACCTGGTCTCTCAGCTTATCACCAAACACACTGGTGGGCACCTCTGGAGACAGAACAGGAAGAACGTTTAGCCTCCAATAGAAGGACGTGTACCATGATGGTTGTTTTAAGCACCAAGAAGTTTTGCTCAGTGAAAAATTATCAACATTCACTCCCTAGGGGTGATATGCTGTTGACGAAAAATATAGACATCATAGCAAGGTGTTTAATAGCAGGTGAACCATTATTTGGTCATCATTTTTAACAGCTTGACCAAACTCCAAACAATAAATACTGCTTACCAGAGAAGCAGTCAATACGGGAAGCAATGGTGCACTTGTTGGCAAGGTAACGGGAGATGCGACCCTTGTTCTTGGCAGCAGCTCGTCCGATGAAAGTGGAGTGGAAGATCAGACCATATTTGGGTGTATTTCCTTTTGTCTTCAGGGCTCTACACGTGTTGGAGCAGAAGTGAAATACATCACACCCCAACTACAGAATATAACATCCCTAAATAGCTGTACAGGAAGGTTTGCATTTTATGTGTACAAACTAATACTTCCTACATGTTCACTGTTAAAGCATCCTTGTAATGAACCAATTCTTACTTGTGCCTAAACTTAACACTTCACTATCTCCTCTATCCACCTGCTTGAGCAGGAACACATGGGCTCTCTGGTGGAGCATGGCTGGTATCTACCTCTGTAAAGCCCTGGGTAGCCACTCAGACTGGGGAGGGTGTGCGGTGGAGATATGAGAGGGATCACTTTAGGCCGCGAGAGCAGAGTCCCGTCGGCCAATCACCCGTCTCGTTACCGCCCCCCGCCCTGCCATCACCGTGACTCCCGTGTCGCCCCGCAGGGGAGGGTTGCCCCAGTACCTGAACAGGGCCTTCTCTGCGCCCAGGATCTGCACCGTGGACGCCGGGTACTTGGCCAGGTTGGTCAGACTGCCGGCGTGAGAGATCAGACGCGCACCAACCTAAAAGTAAAAAATAAATAAATAAATACAAAATATATGGAAGAGATAAACAAGGTAAGACCAGGCAACTGGGATCATCTCTGGGCCAAGCCATCAATTTACTCAACAGGAAATGTACTCAAATCCAGCAAAGCAGCAAGAGCAACTCGTTACTTTCAAAAGCTATGGCATTCCAGGATGTATAAAGGGAGGGACAGAGAAGTTCAGTAAAGTGGAAATGTTGTCAGCACTTGTTCTCAGTGGATTGACAGATAATTGAAACATCATGACTTCTCATCTTGCCACCTCGGCACGTACTAAAACCCTCTAGTATAGGCACACAAGTTAACTGGTCCAGACCACTACTCACCACGTCTCCGATGAGAGCAGCCAAGTTGGGGGCAACCTGGCCCATTTTGGAGCGCAGATACTCTTGCAGTTCTAGCCGGTAGGCTGTCAACGACACAACCCGACTGGAGAAACTCTCAATGTTGATCAGGTCAATAGGAGAGATGTCCATACCTACAGAAAAATCCAGAATATATATATATATATATATTTGTTTTTATTATTATCTTAATTAACCAAGTTACACATCTTATCATACTCTGCTATGAATATGGCAGCTTGGTAGGGACCATTGAAGTTCAGTAAAATGGAAATGTTGTCAGCACAGATTCTCAGGGGATTGACAGATAGAAACATCATGACTTATGAGCCCCAGACCAAAACTGCCTCAGAGTGTGTGAGAACCAATGAGTTTGCTTACCCATGGAACTTCGGGAAGCATCTAGGATGGCTTGGGCCTTGGCACTGTCCATTACAATCTCCTCCATGGCTTCCAGGTTTTCCTCACTCAGTTCCTTCCGATTCCCGATCAGTTTGGCCATGCGACAGTACGTCGAGTTGTCAGGCACAATCTTCACCAGCTCTGGGAAGTGATAGCCATACCACTCACTGCCCACCAGAAACCAAAAGCAAGCAAGAGAAAACTTTGTGAGGTTAAGACACACAAAAAAAAAAAAAAAACACTAGGGATATCCAGTTAATACACCAAACTGGAAGGTCACTGGAGAACCGATCAGTCTAGGTTGTCTCCCCCTCAGGATGCAATTTGTCCAAGTGGTTTGGACAGAAATGCTCCTGGGGCTGGAGTTGATGTCCCTCCTTTTTCTGTACAGTCAGGGCTAGTTAGGGCCTCTGTCTGTGGTAAGCACTGGGAGGTCTACAGCAGGGGGCGCTGCAGTGCATCCACTTGGCTTGACAAACAGCACTCAACTCCAGGAGCTGCCTCACTCATATGGGGAGCAGAGCAGATGTAACCTTGGATCAGTGGGCCATCAGGGAGGCCCATTAGCAGAACTACTGACCACAAATCAGCTCTGACAATCAGCAGATGCCTTCTAGGGACACTCCTTATCATGGACTCTAACTGGTATGAATAATGGTCCTCACACAAGTGATTCAGTTTATTTCACCTGCATCAAATGTGTGCTGGGCAAGAAAGGAAAGCAAATAAATAAAAAGATATATATAGAGTTGACATACTGTTTGTCATGATCTGGGTAGGACACATGGTTTCCATCCAAATGAGATCGAGCCAGGTGAACACTTAGCAGCACCAGTGAGCAACCCACACACCGCAAACAGTGCATAGCGCAACGCAAGCAGACACACCCAAGCGTTTTTTTTAAGTGTCAAATTAATGATAACACCCCCAAAAACAACTCCGTCCGGAGTCAAGGGCAAGTTTCACACAGTTGGATTAGAAGTGCATCAAGACCCACACCCATGCGCAAGAGGGAGAGTGCCTAGACTGATTGGCCCCACAGCAACACAGCAAAGTTACAAAAAAAGGAAATACTCAGGGACAAATTATACTATAGGAACTACACGGAAAGCCAATGTAGACAATGTTAATGTTTATCCAACTTCAAATTGATAGAATCACAATATATAGTGGTCCTGAGAACACAAAGCCAGCTAACAAATGGCAAGACCATTGCTTTAGTGGCTTTGGTGATCAAGAGAGTGGTAACTGAGAATGTCCATCTAAAGTATTTCCTTCATTTGCAAATACAATGACAACCAATGCAAGACAAAACACACAAAAACACACCAAACCACACACACGAGAACACACAGAGCGAGCCAGCCTACCGCACGCGCATGGAGAACGTGTTGATGTCCTTGTCCAACTGGTCCAGCAGAGCGATGGACTGGATGATCATGTTGTCGGCTCGGTTGACATTGAACTTGACCTTGGCGCGCGAGTAGCTGTGGCCCAGACCCAGCTGGGCCTTGGAGGCCGCCTCTGCGGTCAGGCCACGCACCAGCGCGTGGAAGTGAAGACGCACACCTGCGGGAACATGAGGCGGCTTCCTTTACAAACACAGCCAGGGGCCAAACTTTAACAAGGCAACAATTTCAAATTTAGTTTCACTTGTATAGCGGCCAAAACATTGCACATGTTCTCATGGCGCTTTACGGAGTGTTTAACAGTCAGGGGGGGGGGGGGGGGGGGCCCTGAGTAACTGGGGCGGGGGAGAAACTCCAACTTAACGTAACAAACTTATGTGAAATGTGGCAGGCTACACGGCACTTCTGGGCCACATGCTGTTGCACAACACAGAATTTAATGGCGATGTTCAAAAAACATTCACTACTTTGAAATCTACATGAAGTTGAACCTACATGGGAAATCTAGCTTTGTATTTCATGATTTACTTGAGCCAGTCTGTTCAGTTTTTCAGTATAAAGCATCAGAGGTCAGTGCAGTTGATATCACATCACAACAGACCAGGCGTATCCAGATGACCCACCACCAACAAAGGATGGGTCAAGAGGTCATGCTCTTGCCCATACAGTCTTGATGAGCTGAAGGTGGTCTGTGCTGAGGACTCACCTCTGATTATCTCGGCTACCACACCACCGGTCTGAATGGAGAGCTCCAGCTCCTCCTGTAACGTAGCACCAACTTTGGAGTCTGCCACACCCAGCACTGCCTTGGTTTTACCACCAGAGGGCAGATTTGTCTCCAGGAAGAGCTTCAGATCCGCATGCACAACTCCTGCCAACACACATAATGACAACAGCATTAGAGAGAGGTTGGTTGGTTATAGCATTTTAAATATTAAACAATGCAAACTAATGACCTAGCAAGACATTAACAGCCAAGACACTGGCTAATGGTTGTATGGAATGTTTTATTTGATTTCAAAAGCTATGGCATTCAGGAAATGTAAAGAGAGGGACAGAGAAGTTCAGTAAAGTGGAAATGTTGTCAGCACTTGTTCTCAGTGGATTGACAGATAATTGAAACATCATGACTTCTCATCTTGCCACCTCAGCACGTACTAAAACCCTCTAGAATAGGCACACAAGTTAACTGGTCCAGACGACTACTCACCACGTTTTATTTGTCTTACTGGTCACCCCCAAATAGTTAATATTCATACACAAATAGCACATAATGCTCCCCCAACTCCATTAATGTTGGGTTAAGGGACTAACCTTCAGAGATTGCGTTTATGTTCTCCAGGGCAGCCTGTGCAGACTTGAAAGGGAAGAATGCTGCTAACTTCACTACATTGTTGAACTTGCCAATGTTCAGGACGCTTTCCTCCACCTGAAATACAGAGGGTCATACCCTAAACAAATATGTACTGGACAACAGTGCAGAACGCATAACATTGTAAAAGCAAAAGTGTTCACCAATTCGTTATACACACCTGAGGTAGTAGCATTCCAATCTCTTCAACCTCTTTGACTGCGAACAGCGCATAACCCGACGCATGTTCGAATAGCACGTGCAACAACACCTGTGGAAAAGATGGTTGGTCACTTGTGTTGCTCAATCCAATGGCTCACTATCGCCTCCAAATTATGTCGACAAGACTATAGTCTCAAGAAAGCTATCTTGACCTTATTTAACATACACACGTGTCAACCTTAGGCCAGCTGCCACTCGGCAGCTGAGTAGTTAGGTTACCGTCGCACCACGTGGTAAGTACAAGCGGTCTCGTGCCCACTACAATCAAATTCGTCACATTGAAATTCAGATGTCATATTATTTCTACTTGTGACCAGCATGCGTAATCCTCAGTATGGTCGGACACGCATATGTTTACCGATCAACTAGATCCATGTAGGCTACAGAAGTTGTCTGGTATGCTAGCTATCCTGATTAGCATAGGACCACGACATGCATGCCTAGAAGACCACGTGTGTCCGACAATCAGCCACGTAACAATCGATTGCACGTCGTTTACTACTAAAAAATACATATTTAAACGGTGAAAGTATTGTCCGTATAAAAATACAAGTGTGCGCCTTTAAATGAGTCTAGGTGAAATCCTATCCGCCGATTAAATGTCACTAAATCGAGGCCTACGCAACTTGCTCACCAGTTTACACAGCTAACGTTAACAGCTACATCTCCAATCTCTTGCAATAGTAACGTTACAGGCAACTATTAACCGGTTACAAATGTGTAACATATTGATAGCCATATTATTGCATTACCAAGATTCAGATATGAAACAGATTAAGTGTGAAAATGAAGATATTACAGCGATGTGCTAATGTTAGCCAGCTACGGAAAGTTCGCAATGTGGTCTCGGGTTTTGTTGCAATAAATCCTTTCTCCTCACTCAGTGATTTTGGGATGGCTTCTACTTGTTCATTAACGCATATCAAACTGTTACTCATCAATCGCCCAACTAAATCATAGAATAAGTCGTTTCTGCTTAAACAAAAACTTACCATTATTTGAGATTCTTGTGCGACACACCACAGTGTGTTCGCCAGACGATGACTTCTTCAGGAAAGACTCCTGTGTGAGAGTACGCGGCCACATGACTTTATGCGCGGCCCGTTGTGCTATCGCGAGATTTATTTACTGCCCTCTGCTGGTAGTTGTGTAAAGTATTCAACAGGTTCTCGTGTTCATCTAACCAGCACATCATATGCAGGCTCACTACAACTGTGTTTTTTTTTTTTTTTTTAAAGTACAGTTGTGTGCCCATATTGTTCTTCTTACCCCATATATATATTGCCAGTTTAACACACTGCATCTCAGATTTGTTTTACTCATACTACATGCTGGGTGTTTTGCTGTAGGCCTACATTTCAGAGCTAAACAGTTACCGGAGGCAAGTTCAAGGCCTTCACCAGGGGTCTCCAGCCTTTTTTCCTCCAAGAGCTACTTTGACTTTGTTTTCTAGGAGTAGCATGTATGCACAGTTGATCTTAACCCAACAGCTTTGTATGTCTTTTAAGGCTCTTCTCAACTTTACCTTTCTTTGTTTGTAGACTGTGAATTAGATTTTATGGGCATTTTAACGAGGTTAACTTAACCAACTGACTGTTAACAATTTACAAACATTTCCCTTGAACCTTTTGAAGAGCAAGCCTACTCAGAAACAGTTGGGGAGCTACTGGTAACTCACGAGCGACCTGTTGGAGACTCCTGGCCTACACACTTGATAATATTTGTAACAGCAAACAAAATGGTGCTAGACCATCTGCAGGCGGCTACAATTTGTCCACTCCCTTCCACTGATTACTGAATAGCAGATTTCCCGGTATCCAAACCCTCCAATGCAGGATATATCTGAAGTGTTATGACAGGAGCATATGTGTGAGAGCCGTCAGAGATAGCGTGCACTGAGAAATGCATGTAGCATTTGGAGAGCATAATGTCATAATCTCCTGTCTGGTGTTGTAAACATCTTTGTTGTCAGGATACAACATGAGAGGATGCAAATTCTAATCTACGTTTGCAAACACACACCTCTCAGTACATGCACACGTAGGCACACATACAAAACATACACTCCATTACTGTGTTTGAGTATTGAGGAACAGATGGTTCCCTCTTAACACACACACACACACACACACACACACACACACACACATGCTCTCTCTCTCTCTCTCTCTCTCTCTCTCTCTCTCTCACACACACACACACACACACTCTCTCTCTTTCACTCAAAACATGTGTTCGGTCAAGAAATGAGATCCTTGCCATCCTTTTTGGTTCAGTTCAAACAGTCCCAAAAGTGCATCTGGTTATGTTTTAGTTGTGTTTCCTAGTGCATCTCCTAGATGACTTCACCAAGTGAGACCGCTTTGCTTTTTGTTTTGAGAGAATGTGTTTAGCTTGTTATTTCATGGACTTGGCACTTACTCTTGAATTTCCCCTTGGGGATCAATAAAGTATCTATCTATCTATCTATCTATCTTACACACGTCTGCTCAAGTTCTGATCAGCATTAAGACTACATTTTATTTTAATTTCTTTTCATTACCATTTTGCAAATGGCATGACACATTGAGTGCAGCAACTGCAGAAATGTGATGCAGGAAGACAAAAAAACAACTATGACAAAACAATTAAATGCATATCTACTATTAAACATAAAATGTCACAGTAAGAGTGCAGGCATAATCAAAACATCAACACAATCAAAACAAGTCTTATGTAAAATATTTCTCATAGAATATATCCAGTGAAAGCCTTACATAATGTCCCAACCATCTATTTTAATCAGCTCAAGAGTTGTGTCTTCAATTCGCCTTCTGTGCCTCAAACATCTTATCTCAAGTACAGCAAATGGCAATAACCCAAAAGGGGCTAATAACCCAAAAGACCAAATTCCTGGAATGTGTCTGTCTCTACGAGTTGAAGAGAGGGCTGTGCGGAGCTTTGGGAACGCCGACGTCAGAGACGGACAGCTCCGGACTGCCATGAGAATTCTGCCTCTATAAATCCCCAGGAGAAAGTGCCCTGAGCCAGAACGCCACCCTCACGCTTCCACACCGCTTATCTTGGCACAGAGGATCAACCCAGTTTTCAGTGCACACCTACGACAGGTGAGAATGGACCCCCTCTACCTCTCTCTCTCTCTCTTTGTCCTTACATCAATTCTCCAGTGATTGTTTGTTTGGTCCTCTTTTTGTGTTTTTTTTTTCTGGCTCTATGTGTTTTCAGGCTGTCAGTTGGTTGACCTTGTTTGTCAAGGCATGTTTTTATCTCATGACACTGTGTTCCTGTCTCTCTCCGCCTGGAGAATCTTATGCACTGCATCTATCTCTTGTGTCTCCCTCTCTAACCATTCTCTTCTCTCTGCACGTCTCTCTGTCACCTGTAAGTGCATAATACGCTAAAAACTATTAGTGTATGGCTGTGTGTTGTCTTTTTTCTTTTTGGGTGTTTATGTATGTATTAATTGATTTGCATTTATGTAATCATGTTGTGTGCGTGTGTGTGTTTAGCTACAGGAAGAGTAAAGATGCGCGGTGCAGTGTTGGGATGCCTGCTGCTGGTGTGTGCTGTGGTCCTGCTGGTCGAGCAAGCCGAGGGTCACATCACTTTCTTCAGCCTCAAAGAGATGGAGAATATGCGGGTAAGAGCCAGCACTTCCCACAGTGGAGGTGTGGGCTGCAGTGGAAAAAGGGAGGGGCTTATATAGCTCCCACCTTTATCTCTCATATACGTAGGTCAAGGCATCTTGACATGTTATTCCCTAATGGAGTGGCCATGTAATTTATGTGGGCACTTTGTAACCTTACAAACACACTCACCTCTCAGCATGTGAGCACACACAGACCATGTGCTCCATTTCTGTGTTTCCACACGCAGAGCCCTGGCCTCTCCTCTCCCCCTATAGTAAAGCATATAGGTATTGAGAGGGAAAAGGAAACTCTTCTGCTTGATGGAATAATGCACAGATGTCCCCATGTCATAGCAAGTTTCATTTAACGATGTCCTTGCCGTGTCACAGGGCATGCTCTGACATCTTATCAGAAGATACGTAGGAGCCACACAAGTCCTTTAGTTACACCATGGATATCGTGCTTCCCACTTGCTGATATCCATGGATTACCATGTCCACTTTCTGATTGGCTCCGTTTCTGTAAATGGGAGAAACTGGTTCAGTTTCTAATGCTGTAATGCCCATCTAATATGTGACAAAAAGCAGCAGTTCCACCCTAGGATAGAATTTAAAAAAATGGTTGTACTCTCATCTATCTCCAAACGGACTCCTGTGATTGCTTGCTTATTTTGTGTTATGTGGTGGTGATGGTGCCTTACCCTTTGTGGATTGGACATGCTGCCTGCAGTGTTGTGATTGGTGATGGTTGTATTGCTCTCTGCTCATTGCATCTGTAGAAAAAGGTTCGCTCAACGGAAGAAACACCTGAAGACAGGTCAGTTCAGCCACTACCACTGGAGGAGGAACCCCTGGCCCAGGTTTGTGTTTGTGTGTGTGTGTGTGTGTGTGTGTGTGTGTGTGTGTGTGTGTGTGTGTGTGTGTGTGTTTTTGTTTTTGTGCGTGCATGCCTGCGTGCGTGTGTGTGTGTGTGTGTGTGTGTGTGTGTGTGTGAGAGAGAGAGAGAGAGAGAGAGAGAGAGAGAGAGTGTGTATGTGTGTTGAGAATAACAGAGTAGAAATTCAAACCCAAATGCATTGTCATCTCTGAAGGACTCAGGCGTTGAGATCTCTATCAAACTGACCGCTGATCAGCTGGAGCACGTAACAAAGGAGATCGTAAAGGATGCCATGGAAATTGGAGGTAGGCCACTTGACAGACCGTTTCACCAACTTCGCTTTAAACATACAGTACATAACAACAGTTTTAGAATGGCAACTTGCCTAATGCCTATCATGCCTACCTACTTTTCACTGGCTTACCATAAACACTCATAGAGACACACAGAGAGAGAGAGAGAGAGAGAGAGAGAGAGAGAGAGAGAGAGAGAAAGAGAGAGAAAGAGAAAGCATTCCTGTGACCTGTCTATGCTTCTCTGGCAGCTGCTTAAGGAGTCAGCGGTTCCGCCCCTATCTGCAGACTGCTGATGATAGACACCTTCGACCATCCATTGCGAGCTCATTTTGTGCCCTGTGAAAATGGATAAATAAATCTTAGCTATCATTTCAGTCTCATGTCATTTCATATCATCTCATGTCCATCCAGGCCTTAAGGCTGCTGCTGGATAACCATGTTAAGACAGTTATGGTCTATGTTATATCTTTGTTGTTGATATGTAATGTCGAAATGTAGTTCCAAACCGATTGGACGATTTGGACAAATCACCCTTCAGTGGTATACCATGAAACCGGTGTGATTAAACGTTCTAGAGCACTGGTTCTCAAACTGTGGTACGGGTACCACTGGTGGTACGCAGACTCTCTGTTGTGGTACTCTGGGAGTCACCAAGATGTTAATTTCATGAAGATAAAAGAATATATATACATATATCATGAAAAACTGTTAGATTTAAACTAGTGTTTATCTTTCTTGGGAAAAAAAATGCAAAACTGTGCACAATGTAAAATATATTTAATTTGGCCTACACAATCATACTTTAATGCTGGTCATAATGGTGGTACTAGTTCTCTGAGGTGGTAGTCATTGTAAAAAGTTTGAGAACCACTGTTCTAGAGAATATCTGGGCCCATTAGATAAAAGATCAATTGGAAGTTTCAAATCGGCCATTGTACATATTGAACACAACAGCTAAAGAGTTCTGATTTACCAGCTGGGGGAGCTGTAGCCCAGGAGGTACAGTAGCATCCCAACCCTGCAAGGGCCAAAGTGATTCAGAACTCAGATCTGGATCCCACCCCGCCGTCAGTTCCTGTTCTCTCCCACAGTCATTTCCTCTCTAACATCTCTGTCCAACCTAAATCAAAGCAACCTCTCTACCCAAAATATAGAGAAGTTGCTTGGTTCATGGATTGAATTTGACCTGTGTTTTAGATTGACAGAGCCAGCAACTTGAATATACAGTGGGGTAAATTAACATATTTCCAATGAGGCTATTCACATGAGATTTTCACCACACATTTGTATTAACAAATCAGCCAATCTAAATCTAAAACAAATCACAACATTAAGTCCAAAACCCAAGGGAAGGAAAAACAGGGAATTAGCTGAAATCTGTAAGTAGTTGGAAATGAATCATACCTTATATCTGTGCGCACATTCATAACATATTGGATTAATACATATTGATTGGTTATATAAAAGGTTTTCATTACCAAGGTGTCACACAAGAAACATGATGGGCAAAAGCAAGGAGCTCTCCCAAGACCTTTGCAACTTTATTGTTGCACAACATGTCAATGGAACTGGTAGCAGATGTATTTAAAAACGTCAGAATTGTCCAGTAAGCACCATTGGGGCCATTATGCGTAAGTGGAAGGAACACAATTTCATCATCGTACAAGATGCACGCACATGATGTCATCACCACGCACAAGAGCTCCTCGCAAGATTTCTGGCCAGGGAGAGTAGGATAGTCAAAAGAGTACGTAGGTACAAAATTAAGAGGAGGGATAGTCAAAAGAGTACGTAGGTACAAAATTAAAGAGAAAATAGACTGCTCCACTTGGCCTCTATGCACGCTCACGCCACAGGACTCTGTTACTAATGAAAAGGCATGTCGAAGCTTGTTTAAAGTTTGCCACACAACATTAAGTTGTGGCTGTCATGCTGCATGAGGGAGGGGTAATGGGGCAGCATATCACCGTAAAAATACTATATTAACCGTGAAGTTTAGAGGCAGAAGTATCATGGTGTGGAGCTGCTTTTCATCTAAATATAAAATATTTCAGAGATGTAATTTGACATGTTCTATATTTTTCCGGTCATTCCAATTTATTCCACATAACTTTATTCATGGACATTATTATTGTTTGGATTTGTGAATCTATTAAGTTAGGTCTACTACCAAAATCTGGTGATAATGTCATGTGAAGCGCTTAATTGGAAATATATTTACTAAAAGAAATATTAACACACTTATTTCACTCATTGTAACTTTTGTATCTGAGGGTAACTTCAGGAAATGTGACAGTTTAAGACATTAGAAATGAGGCATCAGGCATTTATAGGCTACAGAAGGATCTCTCCGCTTGACTGCTTGACTTGATAATTCAGTGTGTGAGTGTGCACCTGTGCACAACGTCGCATTAAGGAGGACAAACACTGTCCACATCAGAAACAGCAGCTTTATTGGAAAATAAACATGGTCCTCGTGAGACACCTTAAGGTATTGTGTGTTTGTTTGACAAATCAACACACTTGTGTACATAAATAGCAGTGCAGTACCTCTGTTAAATGGGGAAAGTAACATTAGCTCTGAATAGCCCCTATATGCTTTTCATGGTGACCCCCCCCCCCACCCCAATGTAGATAGATATAGTCTGATAAATAGGCCGATAGATAGATAGATGACACTTCATGTTATACTTCATTAGATTTCACATCATCTGTGTTCATTCAGAGTAAATGAGTAGAAACACATAAGTACAGTGAATGGGAGATCTGTAGGCTACTTTGAGTTTTTAATTTTTCTTCCGACTTTTACTTTTACTTTGCTACATTTGTTAAATGAAAGGTGTTCTTTTAATTCACTAAATTTTCAGCAGCATTGGCAGCATTAAGTATAGGCTCAAATAATGTAAATGAAAACAAAAGTCAGTTTCCATTCAGCATGTTATTTGCAACCCCAAGACTGAGCGATGAATGCAGACATTCATTCATTCATTACCGTACTTGTCATTAATAGCATTTTTGCATATAGCAGTTTTGATTCGGCTTTCAAAGTGTGTTTATGGAGTATGATAGCTCCTTTAAACACGTTTAGATAGACGTCAACCTATTTAGTCCTGATAGGAAGCAGCAGTGAAAAATGAATGGCTGCCATCAGTGGCGATTCTAGAGATTTGTAACAAGGGTGGCCCTAGTGGGGCACTGGTCAATTCAAGGGTGGCATCTAGATAAACCATACTCTCACATCAAATGTCTTTGTAATTGGATAAAATGCCAAATACAGTTTTCAGCTCATTTTCAGCTCTGAACAAAACCCGTTCAGAAATTAGGCCATTTGAGCAAAAGTGGAAGTGTGAAATGTTTTTTTGCCAGTGGTTCTTAACTGGTCTGGTTTTGGAACCCATAATTTCACAAGTTCATAAAGTTGTGACCAACTATATATATATATATTTAGCATTCAGGCCAACGAATATGGTGAGGTAGCCTACATAAGACACGCAAAGTGCCTGGCCTATTTGTGTGGAAAGTGCAGATGTTTGGCATTACATTTGTGAAGTCTTTAACTGCTGATATTACCTCAAAGTACTACTTGACGGGTTTGTCTTTGACAGGGGTGCGTTGTTTCCAAGTGACACTTTAGTTTGAATGGTTTTATGCTCTCATGTGCACCCTACACTGTCTTATTTTGCCCAAGGGTTGCAGCCAACTTGCGTTTCGCATGATATCTTAAAATGATGCATACTTTTATAAAATTAGCTCCCTAACATTATATCTAACATGACCTGTCACATAAACATTGTCTATGTCCATGCCATGGCAATGGCTGACATAGGCTACGAATAAATGTTATCAAAATAATGGGCCAATGATAGATCTGATCAGGTAGCATTTTAAATTGGCGATTTTTTTATTTCTTTTTAGCCACAAGCTCCATGACCCATCACTCAGATCAGTACCACAACCCACTTTTGGGCTCCAACCCACCAGTTAAGAAGCACTGGCCTAAGCTATAAACTTTCCACAATGTCAATATTACTATTTACAATACAACATAACAATACAACAGTGTCGGCTGAGTAGGTAGAATAGGCAGATATAAAAAAAATATGCCTATTACGTGATTCTACAATTACAATACTGGGTTTTGTGTGTGTA